>NC_062217.1:37083498-37390298 GCF_902686445.1 Sciurus carolinensis
ACCCACACCAAGGCACATTATTATGAAAATACCTAACATACAAAATAAAGACAGAATTTTAAAGGCCGCGAGAGAAAAGAATCAAATTACATTCAGAGGGAAACCAATAAGAATATCAGCAGATTTTTCAATCCAGACCCTAAAAGCTAGAAGGGCCTGGAACAACATATACCAAGCCCTGAAAGAAAATGGATGCCAACCAAGAATCTTATACCCAGCAAAACTTACCTTCAAATTTGACGATGAAATAAGATCCTTCCATGATAAACAAAAGCTAAAGGAATTTACAAAAAGAAAGCCAGCATTACAGAACATTCTCAGCAAAATATTCCATGAGGAAGAGATGAAAAACAACGATGCAAATCAGCAACAGGAGGCGCTAGCCTAAAGGAATAGCCAAATAAAGGAGAAACCAAATCATGTCAAAAACAAATATGAGTCAATTGACTGGGAATACAAATCATATCACAATAATAACCCTGAATGTTAATGGCCTGAATTCATCAATCAAAAGACACAGACTGGCAGATTGGATTAAAAAGAAAAATCCAACAATATGCTGCCTGCAAGAGACACATCTCATAGAAAGAGACACCCATAGACTAAAGGTGAAAGGATGGGGAAAAACATACCATGCACACGGACACAGCAAAAAAGCTGGAGTATCCATCCTCATCTCAGATAATGTGGACTTCAAACCAAAACTAGTCAGAAGGGATAAAGAAGGACATTACATGCTGCTTAAGGGAAGCATAAATCAGCAAGACATAACAATCATAAATATCTATGCCCCGAACATTGGCTCATCCACGTACGTCAAACAAATCCTTCTCAATTCCAGAAATCAAATAGACCACAACACAATAATACTAGGCGATTTTAACACACCTCTCTCACCACTGGATAGATCGTCCAAACAAAAATTGAATAAAGAAACTATGGATCTCAACAACACAATCAGCAATTTAGACTTAACGGACATATATAGAATATACCATCCAACAAAGAATGAATACACTTTCTTCTCAGCAGCACATGGATCCTTCTCTAAAATAGACCATATTTTATGCCACAAAGCTACTGTTAGTAAATACAAGAAGATAGAGATACTACCTTGTACTCTATCAGATCATAATGGTATGAAATTAGAAATAAATGACAGAATAAAAAACAGAAACTTCTCCAATACCTGGAGACTAAATAATACACTATTATATGATGAATGGATAACAGAAGACATCAGGAGGGAAATAAAAAAATTCTTAGAAGTAAACGAGAACAAAGACACATCATATCAAAATCTCTGGGACACTATGAAAGCAGTACTTAGAGGAAGATTTATTTCATGGGGTGCATTCAAAAAAAGAAGTAGAAATCAACAAATAAACGAGTTAACACTACAGCTCAAAGCACTAGAAAAGAAGAGCAGACCAATACCAAAAGTAGTAGAAGACAGGAAATAGTTAAAATCAGAGCCGAAATCAACGAAATCGAAACAAAAGAAACAATCGGAAAAATTAATAAAATAAATAGTTGGTTCTTTGAAAAAATAAATAAAATTGATAAACCCTTAGCCACACTAACAAAGAGAAAGAGGGAGAAAACTCAAATTACTAAAATTCGGAATGAACAAGGAAACATCACAACAGACACGAGTGAAATACAAAACGTAATTAGAAGCTATTTCGAAAATCTATACTCCAACAAAACAGAAAACCTTGAAGACATCAACAAATTTCTAGAGACATATGAACTACCTAAACTGAACGAGGAGGACATACACAACTTAAATAAACCAATTTCAAGCAATGAAATAGAAGAGGTCATCAAAAGCCTACCAACAAAGAAAAGTCCAGGACCAGATGGGTTCTCAGCCGAGTTCTATAAAACCTTTAAAGAAGAGCTCATTCCAATACTCCTCAAACTATTCCATGAAATAGAAGAGGAGGGAACCCTACCAAACTCGTTCTATGAAGCCAATATCACCCTGATACCTAAACCAGACAGAGACACATCAAGGAAAGAAAATTTCAGACCAATATCCTTAATGAACATCGATGCAAAAATTCTCAACAAAATTTTAGCAAATCGCATACAAATATATATTAAAAAGATAGTGCACCACGATCAAGTGGGTTTTATCCCAGGGATGCAAGGTTGGTTCAACATTCGGAAATCAATAAATGTCATTCACCATATCAACAGACTTAAAGTTAAGAATCACATGATTATTTCAATAGATGCAGAAAAAGCATTTGATAAAATACAGCATCCCTTCATGCTCAAAACACTAGAAAAAATTGGGGTAATGGGAACATTCCTAAACATTATAAAGGCCATCTACGCTAAGCCCATGGCTAATATCATTCTAAATGGTGAAAAACTGAAAGCGTTCCCCCTAAAAACTGGAACAAGGCAGGGATGCCCTCTTTCACCGCTTCTATTCAACATCGTCCTTGAGACTCTAGCCAGAGCAATCAGACAAACCAAAGAAATTAAAGGGATACGAATAGGAAAAGAAGAACTCAAACTATCCCTGTTCGCTGATGACATGATTATATATTTAGAGGAACCTGGAAATTCCACCAGAAAACTTTTAGAACTCATAAGTGAATTCAGTAAAGTAGCAGGTTACAAGATCAATGCTCATAAATCCAATGCATTTTTATACATAAGTGATGAATCTTCAGAAAGAGAAATTAGGAAAACTACTCCATTCACAATAGCATCGAAAAAAATAAAATACTTGGGAATCAATCTCACAAAAGAGGTGAAAGACCTCTACAATGAGAACTACAGAACACTAAAGAAAGAAATTCAAGAAAACCTTAGAAGATGGAAAGATCTCCCATGTTCCTGGATAGGCAGAATTAATATCGTCAAAATGGCTATACTACCTAAAGTGCTATACAGATTCAATGCAATTCCAATTAAAATACCAATGATGTACCTCGCAGAAATAGAGCAAGCAATTATGAAATTCATCTGGAAGAATAAAAAACCTAGAATAGCTAAAGCAACCCTCAGTAGCAAGAGCGAAGCAGGGGGTATTGCAATACCAGATCTTCAACTCTACTACAAAGCAATAGTAACAAAAACGGCATGGTATTGGTACCAAAATAGACAGGTAGATCAATGGTACAGAATAGAGGACATGGACACAAACCCAAATAAATACAATTTTCTCATACTAGACAAAGGTTCCAACAATATGCAATGGAGAAAAGATAGCCTCTTCAACAAATGGTGCTGGGAAAACTGGAAAACTATATGCAATAGAATGAAACTAAACCCCTATCTCTCACCCTACACAAAACTCAACTCAAAATGGATCAAGGACCTCGGAATCAGACCAGAGACCCTGCATCTTATAGAAGAAAAAGTAGGTCCAAATCTTCAACTTGTTGGCTCAGGATCAGATTTCCTTAACAGGACTCCCATAGCACAAGAAATAAAAGCAAGAATAAACAACTGGGATAGATTCAAACTAAAAAGCTTTCTCTCAGCAAAGGAAACTATCAGAAATGTGAAGAGAGAGCCTACAGAGTGGGAGAATATCTTTGCCAACCATACCTCAGATAGAGCGCTAATTTCCAGAATCTATAAAGAACTCAAAAAACTCTACACGAAGAATACAAATAATCCAATCAACAAATGGGCTAAGGAAATGAACAGACACTTCACAGAAGAAGATGTACAAGTAATCACCAGATATATGAAAAAATGTTCAACATCCCTAGTAATAAGGGAAATGCAAATCAAAACCACCCTAAGATTTCATCTCACCCCAATTAGAATGGCGATTATCAAGAATACAAGCAACAATAGGTGTTGGCGAGGATGTGGTGAAAAAGGAACACTCATACATTGCTGGTGGGGTTGCAAATTAGTGCAACCACTCTGGAAAGCAGTGTGGAGATTCCTCAGAAAGCTTGGAATGGAAACACCATTTGACCCAGCTATCCCACTCCTTGGCCTATACCCAAAGGACTTAAAATCAGCATACTACAGAGATACAGCCACATCAATGTTCATTGCTGCTCAATTCACCATAGCCAGATTGTGGAACCAACCTAGATGCCCTTCAGTTGATGAATGGATAAAGAAACTGTGGCATATTTATACAATGGAATATTACTCCGCAAGGAAGAATGATAAAATTATGGCATTTGTAGGCAAATGGTCGAAATTGGAGAATATCATGCTAAGTGAGATAAGCCAATCTCAAAAAACTAAAGGACAAATGATCTCGCTGATAAGCGGATGAGGACATATAATGGGGGGTGGGAGGGGCTAGCATTAGGTTTAGGGTTAGGTTTAGAGTTAGGCTAAGGAGAGCAGTAAGAATGAAGGAAAGAAGGACTGTGTAGAGGGAAAAGAGGGGTGGGAGGGGTGGGAGGGGTGGGAGGGGTGGGGGGGAGGGGAAAAATATAATAAACATCATTACCCTATGTAAACGTAAAAAAAAAAAAAATAAAAAAAAAAAAAAAAAAAAAAAAGAACCGAGAGATGCATTATCATGGCACCAATAGCATACAAAAAGTACTTGTCACAGTAATTGGCACATAATAGTCATGCAATAAATGTACTCTCCTACCTTCAGTGTCAGGTATTTGACTGATATGCTAAGTGAAAAGCATACTATTAATGGTTTAAATCAACTTTGAGATGTAAGTTGACCTTTGTTGAAATAAATAACAGATTTTCAAAAAAAAAAAAAAATAAAAAAATAAAGGTAGTAACACAGGCTTCTCCTGGGAGGGAGAAGGGGGCCAGGGCTGGTCTTCCGGCATCCCCAGAAGTGAGAGCACCCTGCATCTTTTATAGAGTCTCCTTTGTTCTCCTGCTTTCTCCCCCTTATCTCTCTCCTTCCTGCCCTTGTGACTAGGCCCAGGAGATGCCAGTGAGATGGCAAATAGGTGAGAAGCAGACGGCAGGGGAGGGGTCAAATAGAGTGATTCGGGCAGGTAGGGGCCCAGGGGGCATTAATTAGCAATTCCCTGCCTGGCCCTTTGGGTGGGGTATGTAACCTTGGTAATCAAAAGGGCTCTGGAGACACTGACATTCCAATCTCCCAGGGGCAGTCTCCAACTTCCCAGACTCGGATGGCCTCCATTCCTTGATCTGACCAGATTCCCTATTCTACACTAACTGACTGTCCTCAATTCTGGCTTCATTGACATTCTTGTTCTCCTGTCCTCCTTTGTCCCAGCATCCTCCAGGAGTGCTGAGAAATCTGGGCTATGATGGTTTTTTTTTTGTTTTTTGTTTTTAATGTGATTTTGTGTATTTTTATACTTTTTCATATTTTTTCTCTCTCTGTCTTTGGAAGATCATGGGGTCTTCTCTTTGCCTTCAGTGGTCTGAAATTCCATTACACTATGCTCTGTCTGGATCCATGTTCATCCACTATTCTGGAACATAAATTCTTTGATATTTCCACAGTGTCTTTTATGACATAACCCTGAAAAATATTCTGGCATTTTCTTCAATATCCTACTGGTCACAGATCAGCCCTATTCAGTGTGGGAAGGGGCTACCCAAATGCCTGCAGACCAGGAGGGAAGACTCATTAGGAGCCATGGTGGTGAGGGGGTCTCAACACTTAATGCACATTGTTACTTTTTAGCCATTTTTAGTAAGGTGTCACAGTCTTCATCTATATCTGATGCCTCCAGTTCAAGGACCTTGAGTTTTTTCCTCCATAAACCTTCTACACCACAGAGGAGAAGTGAGTCTGGGAGAGGGTCTAGGAGTTTACTTCTTGCAAAGACTCTCATCCAATCCTGCTTTTGGCCCCAACTTCCCCTATGCTCCAAGAAGCCTCTGGTTTGGCTAATCCCGGAGCCTTTGTGGGGAAGAGGCAATGATGCAGTATAAGTTGGGTGGGTTCTTGGCTTTCCTCACTGCCAGTTTAGAATTCTGTTAAGCCGTTCATCCATCTGCAGTTCTGCTTTCAGGTTTTCATTGCTATTGACTTCTTTACTATTCTCCTTGTTCTTGTGAATTTGTACCTGTTTTTAACAAAGCCTTTACTGGTTCTACTGGGATTTAGGGAGGGAGTGGAAGTTTTGTGTGCATTGGTGGTATAATTTTGAACTGGAAACCTTCTCCTCTCCTTTCATTCTTGTCTCTTCTGGGCTTTGTCCTTTGATTTGGACAATTATTCTCTTTTCTTCCTTCCTTTTCTTTCCATCCTTTCCTCACTCCTCTCTCATAAAAATTTCTGATATGGGTCAAGAAAAAATTTTGAAAGCCAAAACTGAATAAAGGCTTTCTTTGTATGTGGATTTTAAATTTTTCCTAAGAAGTGGATGGTACTGGTTTAATTGGAAGAAAGTCACACACATGCAAATAAAGAACTTGAATATATTTCAAAATACTGTCTAACCACAGTAGCTTGATCATCCTCCATCAGAGCATCAGGTAAGGAAAAGTTTTAAAGGCTATAAAATCATGTTACTGACTCGATGGTCAGAGGCCGAATGTTCTCCTTGCATCAAGTCAGTCATGCACCTTCATGGCCCTCACAGCTGAAATTCTTCCATGAGGGAGACGGCAAGCTCACAACCAAAGGCAGAAGTGAAAAAAGAATTGAGCCTTTGGTTTTTAGTTGCAGTGTTTTCTACTCTAGGGCTTACTACACATGAGTGTAGTACAGTGTAGTACTGTTTAGATATGAGATGTCCCCCCAAAAGCTCATGGTTAGATTATGAGCACTGTAACCTAATCAGTGGATTAATTCATTTTATGGATTAATAATTTGAAAGGACTGCTGTGCTGGGTGGTAACTGTAGGCAAATAGGGCATGGTTGGAGGAAGTGGATCATTGTAGGGAAAGGTTCCCTGCCCCCTGCCCCACCTCTGTTCGCTGGCCACCATGAGCTAAGAAACTTTTCTCTGCCATGTCCTTCTGTCCTGATGTTCTGCCTCATCGTGGGCCCAGAGCAATGGAACTGGCCCACCATGGACTGAACCTCTGAAACACAAGCCCAAGTAAATTTTTCTTCCTCTAGTTTGTTCTCCTCAAGTATTTTGGTCACAGTGATGAAAATCTGACTAACACAGCAGACTTGGAGTTCTGACCCTCAGAGACTCAAATTTATTTATTGTCTTTCTTTTAGAGGAGGCAAAGTTTATTTGGGGCTCATGGCTTCAGATTCAGTTCATTGTCCACTGACTTGATTGCTCTGGTCTGGGCCCAAGTGAGGCAGAGCATCATGGTGGAAGAGTGTGGCAGAAAAATGCTGTTCAGTTCATGACAGCCAGAAGGGAGAGAAGGAGGGAGAGAGGCAGAGGGAAAGAGACAAATATTAAGACTATAATCCTCAGGAGCACACTGCCAGTGACTTACTTCCTCTAGCCATGCTCCACCTGACCACAGTTACCATCTAGTAATTCATTCACATCATTAATCCATCAAATGGATTATTCCATTGATTAGGTTGCAGCACTCATAATCTAATCATTTCACTTCTGAATTGTATTACCACATGAGAGACTCAGATTTATTAAATTTGAGGTGGAGCCCAGGAATCTGCAGTTTTGGGCAGGCATTTCAGTTGACTCCACAGCCCATGGTGTCAATGGAGCTCTCCTGAGCTGAACACATTGCTCCAATGCTATGGTCTGAATGTGTCCTCCCCAAATCCCTATGCTGAAATCCCAACTCCAAGGTGATGGTATGAGGAGGTGGGGTCTCTGGGAGGCAGTTAGGTTGTGAAAGTGGAGCCCTCAAGAATGGAATTAATGTCCTTATAAGAGAGATCCCAGAGAGCTGCCTTATTCTGTCCTCCATGTGAGAACACAGACAGAAAGTGCCATCTGTGAAGCAGGAAATGGGACACTGAATCTGATGGCACCTTGACCTTGGACTTCCCAGTCTCTGGACTTGTGAAAAATATCTGTTGTTTTTCTTGACCATAGTCTAAGGCATTCTGCTACACAGTGCTAAGGGACTAAGACAGCTGGACAACACACTGCATTTCAAACATGTTGTCCTTCCCCTTCCATCAGGTTCAGGTAGATACTTTTGGTGGGAGGATGGGGTCAGATTTTGAAGGGAAGACGACAGATCCTCAGGGTGAATCTCATGGCAATGTAACACTGATAACAATAGATGCTGTTCTTGGCATCTCTGGGTCTTCTAGATTCTGTATTATGCTTCTCACACAAAAGATTATTGAATACAAATCCAGGTCCCAGCCGAATGAGCAGGATTCTGAGACAACATAAATGATATTGCTCCCTGCCAGGAGATCAAGGCAGGGAGGCTGGCTGCCTCTTAGATATCTGACTGTTGCTCATTTCATGAAACACCCAGGAAATCTCTCAGGGTTCAGCAACTCTGTCGTAGCTACCCTCTTAAAGGAAAACCAAGTTTGGTTGCTGCTGAGGTTGTGGGAGATTGATTGGTGTTTGTGTGAACAGTAGTTCTAGTAACACAGAGGTCAGAAGCTGCTTTCATCGTCATGCCCGCCTCCTGTCCTTCATCTGTGAACTATGCCTAGGGTCAAGTGGTTCCCAGTTATCAGTTATTCACAGCTTACTTACCCTTAGATAATTTTCTTCTTCCTAGAACATGTTTTTATTTATCACAACACATCTCATTCTGTGTTTAAAACACTCTTGAGTGGGGTGTGTGGTTGGTGTGCTCTATCAGAGAGGCAGCCCCTGTACCTCCCCCTTCCTAGCACTGGTTGAATGGTACACATCATTCTGTTGTGGTGATGCGATGGTCTGTATCGTCTATTGGGCTGCAAACTTCATGCAGGCAGGAATCAACTCATTCCCAGACATGGCCCGGTGTTGGGCATGGTTGAATGAATAAATGGACTATCATCTAATGAATGATTTAGATTCCATGGGGATACTGACAGCACAGTTTCTTGGAAAGCAGTGAACAAGGAGAAAGGCTGAGTTCATCCAAGCACTGACCAAGCTTAGAGAAGTTGCTCTGCATGCAGATTGAGGAAACTGCCGTCCTATTCCAGACTTGCATTCTTCATCTTCCCACCTCGTCAGGCCCTGTCTTAGTCAACTTTTTCGCTGCTGTGACTAAAAGACCTATAACTAGAACACTCGCAGGGGAGGAAAAGTTCATTTAAGGGCTCACCACTCTCTCATTGTCCCAGTCAGGGGCAATCATCCTTGATACTTGCTTCTCCTTCATTGCTGTTTTAGTTATAGTTTTTCCATCACTGTGACCAAAATACCTGACAAGAACAACTTAGAGGAGGGAAAGTTTATTTGGGGTTCAAGGTTTCAGAGGTCTCAGTCCATCGATGGCAACTACATTGCTCTGGGACCGAGGTGAGGCAGCACATCACAGGGGAAGGGCCCAGCAAAGGGAAGCTGCTCCCCTCATGGCAGCAAGCAAGAGAGAGAGAGAAGGAGGGGAGTGCAGGGCCACAGGAAGATGCACCCTTCCAGGGCTTGCACCCAGTGGTCCACTTCCTCCAACACGCCGCCTGCCTACTGTTAGCACCTAGTCAGTCCATTCAGACGAGGATGGGCTGCTGAGGTGCCAGCTCTCATAATGCAATCATTGACCTTAGAATTATTTACCTCCTGCATTAACAGGAATTTGTGGGGGACACCTCATATCCAAACCATAGCAATTCTCCACATCCAATCCATCCCCGAGCTGTGGAGTAGGATCTGCTTCCCAGTGGCTCTTCAAGTTGCTGGCTCTGCCTCACCAGAACCCCACAGCCGCCCAGGGCGGTGCGCACAGCACCTCTTACCTGGATTCCTCCACGACCTGCTGAACAATCTCCTGACTCCCCCACTCCAGCCTCCTGCACTCACTCATCTATGGAAATATGTCTTCAACTTTAAAGCCACACCAATTGCCCAGAACTCTGTTGACATGCAGAACCTGATTCCCATGATTCCAGTGAGGCCTGAGTTTCTGGATTTCCGAGAAGCCAGGTGAAGCCAATGCTGCTGGTCCACGGGTCACATCTGAGTATTCAGAAGTTGTTTCTAAAATTTAGATCCAGGCTGGCAGTGTAGCTCGGTGGTAGAGCACTTTGTTAGTATGCTATGGGCCCTAGGTCACATCCAGAACCAAAAAACTAATTAATTAAATTTTATCACATTTAAATCTGTGTATGTCATTGCCTTCCTCTCCATTCTTCAGTGGCTCCCTATTGCCCACAGGCCTTATGTCAGCAGTTCTTGTCTGTCCTGTCTCCCCACCATCACTGAAGCCCGTGCAGCTAGTCAAATCATTGCACTCTCTCGCATGCCTCTGCTGCTTCCTCTGCCTGGAATGATCCTGCCTCTCAGCCCCCATCCGTTAGTTCATTCCTACTTGGGTGGTAGGCTCCTCCCAGCCATCACCTCCCCTAGGAAATTATCCAAACCCCCTCCACTCACCCCCACTCCCAGAGTAACTTAAAAGAAAGCAGAGGACGACTCTGTGGGTCTGTCCTTCCCAGACTTCATGCCTTGCAATGCACTGGCCAGGTGTCCATCATCTCCTCACTTAGACCTAGGACGACAGAACTGGGACAGCGAAAGTTCAAGCTATTTTCTGGGTGAAGGAAGGAATCAGAGGGACCAATCTACCCTCTCTAGGCAACTCCTCCAGCACTATGTCAAAGGACAACTATTTCTCCCAGTAATTTCTATGGGACCCTGTTAAGGAGGTCATTTCTACTCTTTGCATGCTTCCAGTTCCTGCATCCGCCCAGTGTATATTTCTTTGAATTTTTTCTTTTCAGAGCTGAAGATCAAACCCAGGCCTTATGCATGCTAGTCAAGTACTCTACCAGTGAGCTATATCCTCAGTCCCATTTCTTAGGTCTTGAGATTAACACTCCTCTGATTTTGTCTTTGGCAGAATGCCTGAGGACTGCTAAGTCTGTAGCTTTTTTTATGCTCTTGGGTTCCTGGCAACCTGAGTAACATCCACTGGACAGATACTCTTGAGTGTGTGCCCAACAGTGTCTCCTGAAATCAGCATCTTGTTCTCTCCACCTTATTAGTCAGTTTTCTGTTACTATAACAAAATACCTGAGATAATCAACTTTAAAATAGGAAAGTTTTATTTTGGCTAGTGTTTTTTTCGAAGTTTCAGTTCATGCTCAGTTGACACTCTGGCCTTGGGCCTGTGGTGAGTCAGTAGGATGGCAGGAGTACGTGATGGAGGAAGTGCTCACCTCCCAGAAGTCAGGATACAAAGAGAGAGAGCAAGAGGATAGGATCCCAGTTTCCCCTCCAAGGACTCATCCCTGGTGACCTAATTTCCTCCCACTAAGCCCACCTCTTAAAGGTTCTGCCAGCTTCCTGTAGTGCACAGGCTGACAAATCAGCCTTTATTACACAGGCCTTGGGGAATGCTTATCCAAACCACAGCACCACACTGCCTGGAGTCTTTGCCCAGGGACCTGTGCTGAGAATGCCCAGAGCTGAGAATGGGTATATGAAGGAGAGAGCCACTCCCACTGCCCAGGGCCCAATTTTTCTGAGAACAGAGGCTTTCTTGGGAACCCAGAATTTCCCAGAGTGATTGAGGTCACAGAGGCCAAGCTAGTCCTGGGAGTTGGCCTGTTCTCCTGGTACCAAAAATGTTCGCCATATCGAGGGAACATTGTAAAGTCCCTTGTATTCTCCATCTCTCCACCACCACCCCAAAACCATAGTGCAGTCTCAAAGCATTTAAGACATGCAGTGCAACAGCCGTTTTCAGTGGAGCTACTCTAAGTTCTCATTGAACCAGGGCTTTATTGGAAAAGGAATGAAACCCAGAGGCAGACAATGTGGCTTCTAGTTCTGGACCTTCCATTTGCTCCTTGCCTGACCACATGCAATCACTTTGCTTCTGTAAGTCTCTGTTTCCTCATCTGTACAATGGGGGTGTGTACCTTCCTTCAGCCCATAGAGCCCTATTCCTCCCAGATCATCCTGAGGGTCAACTTTGACTCCATCATCAGAGAAGGTCAGTGCTTTGAGGCGTGTTCTTGTACCTCAGACTAGTGTCAAGACCCTTTCTCATGCTGACAGAGAATAGGCAGTTAAGAAGTTTGGGGGGACCTTAGAAATGCCAGCCAGTGGGTCTTTAAGGGACTCTGCCTGCATGTTAAAAATGTCCTGCCTCGTGAGAAAGAGGCACAAATAAATCTTTAATAGCACTATGGCCTTTTCTAGAAAGTGGTCACCCCCACCAGCCCTCCAAGCCTGACCAGAACAAAGGAGATGTGATTGCCCCTCAATGTGACAGAGTGCAGGATCTCTCAGTCCCTCTCTGTTCCTACGTGTCTCTAACTGGCATTGTCTGAGCCTCTCCTTCCATGTTCCTACTCTTGAAGAGAGTGATAGCAACTGTACACACAAACACCACACAGGCTGGGGACATTGTGAACTGCCTGGGACCAAACTCTGTGGTCAGCAAAACAGACTGCAGAATGGGACTATGTCATTGGAAAATCACGAAACATGCAAAAATGGCAGCCAGCCTCCCTCAAAGACCTGGTTTTTCAAACCTCTCCTCAGGGTTTTATTAGTTCTTTCAAAGCAAGGAGACAAATAAGCGTTATTTTCTCTAGCACATGGGATGACCCTGGACTTGAATCCCAATCCAGGGGAGTCTGGATCCCACGGCCCTGCATGTCCTGTGCTTACTAGGCGCGACCTCTTGGGAAGACTGGCGACCGTGGCCCTCCATTGGCGTTGTAGGGCCTGTCTGCAGGCACCAGCTCCCCGGGAATATGGCCGCCGCCTTCCACCCAGAAAGCTTTCTCTTCCTCCCAGAGAGCATTCTCTTCCTCCCAAAGGGACTTCTTATCCTCCCACAGGGCCTTCTCCTCCTGTAGGAGGGCTCTTTCCTCTACCCATAGGGCCTTTTCTTCCTCCCACAGGGCTTTGTCCTCCTGAAGAAGGTTCCGGTCTCTTTCCCATAAGGCATTGTCCTCTTTCCAGAAGGCTTTATCTTCTTTCCAGAAGGTACGGTATTTTTTCCAAAAGGTTTTCTCTTCTTCCCGGAAAGATTTTTCCATTTCCCAGAAGGTTTTTTCCTCTTTCCAGAAAGTTTTCTCCTCTTCCCAGAAAGGTCTCTCCTCTTCCCAAAAACCTAAGATCTGGCCCCGGAAAGTACGAATTTTGCCTCGGAAATTCCACATCTCTTCCCTGAAGTCTTCTATTTTCTCACGGAAAATTTTCATTTCTTCCCGAAATGACTTTTCCTCTTGGAGCTTGTGGATTAGTTTCTTTTGGCGAATATTGGGGGAGGGGACAACCAGCGACCGGAGGCAGGCCAACCCCATCCACTTGCTCACTTTGAAGGGAAACATCTTCCTAGATAGGCAGAATGGTAGGTGGCTGTGATGGAGAACAGGGCCGTTGACCAAATCCAGGGCAGCTGGTCAAACCCTGTGGGGGCACCAGAAAGAACATGTCCATGACTGTCACATGCTGGGGGTAGCACACGTGTCCATACTTTTGCTCTCTGTTCCTTTGATAGTGTTGTTGGTAGAGAACATGCTGGGTGGTCATGGCTTGGGCTGATTAATACATTCAACCTCAAGGCTGCTAAAAACAGAATCTCAGCCAACAAGGACAGTGGTTCTAAACCAGGAAATCAGAGCACAAAAGGGTGGCATGATAAGAGGTGTGTCACAAATAGGTTTTTCTTTGAAGTAATAAAGCACCACAGCCCCCAAGGGGTTTCCTTTTGTTAGATCACTCTGGATTAATTCAGGGTTTTGATGTTCTCATGGGAATTGTGCCTGGCCTCCTATGGGCATGCTCACAGCAGGGGCCTCAAATGTGAATGTCCTCTTTATAAGCCATCTGGGAATTGGAGGGTGAGACCCACTGACCTGTGTGTGTGTTGGGGAGGGGGGAGTCTGTTTTAGTAGAAGAGTCCATTTTGGGGACAGAGGATTAAAGCAAAAAGTGAGCAATGCCAAATGTTGAAGATGTGAACCAGAGGAACTCTCTCACAGTATCAGATACTATGGAGGGATGGTGAAGACACCATGTGACCCGGTAGCTCCACTCCCCCTCCCAGAGGAAGTGGAACCCTGAGGAGACTCATGAATTGTGGCCAGGATGCATATCCAAGCATATCCAAAAACTTATGCTCATGAGAGCTACCCTGGAAACATTCCAAGGATCATCACTTTAGGACAGAATAAAAATGGTGTCATAGCCACGCATTGGACAGCAGGACAAAAAATGGATGAATCTCAGTGCTAAAAGACAAAAGCAGGATCAAGGGGCTTCAAAGAATCAAGTTTCAAAACAAACAAAACTGAACTCTATTGTTTAGGGGAACATATCTGGGTGATAACAAAAGAGAAATGCAAGGAAGGAAGTCAGTCCCAGGGTCAAGGTAGCAGTTACTTGTCGCGGGGATGTGATGTCGGGTGTTCCCACGGACTGTGAGCAGCACATCAGAGGGGCTTCTCAGAGGCTGACTGTGTTCTGTTTGTTTGCTTGGGTGGTGGTTGGATGTGTGTCATTATAAAAATGTGTTCACAATAAAATAAATGAGAGTTGAAGGGAAGAAGGAGGGAGGGAGGAAGAGAGAAGGAGAAAGAGACCTCCAGACATCACCATATAGCTAGGGTCTCCAACATCAGAACTATCCACAAAACCTGGTTCCCATTTCATGCTTTCTAGAAGAAGCTATTAGGGTCTGACTTCACTTGGTAAAGCTCATCAAGTACCACGGAGGAGCAAGATCAGAACTTTTGGGGAGATTTTCCAGGCTTTTTGTGTGATCCTCCTTTCTGGCTTGGGAGCAGGGTGTGGGGGAGAAACTTGCATGTGTGTGTGTGTGTGTGTGTGTGTGTGTGTGTGTGCGCACATGTGTATGTATAAAGAGATGGTAGCTGTGCTGTGGCAGCTGGTAGCAGCCCTATCCCCTAGTCACACAAACCAGAAACCTGGGGTTCATCCTGAGCTCTTCCTCTTCCTCATAACACTTTCCATAAACCATCAAGCCCTATCTGCTAAGATGCGATGCTCAACATCAAATATGCAGATGTACCTTTAGATGTAAAGTTCATTATAAAACCACAGATGTACGTCTATGAAGACATGAAAAACAAGAATTAAACTTGCCTGGTCTTCATAATCATACTTCAAGACTCGGGCTTATTTTTAAGGGAAATGTTATATATAACCATATGCTTAGAACAAATGATAAGCAATCAAAAGTGCAGGGTTACTCACTGCTGTGCTGTTTCCCAACTGGGCAAGTCCCGTAGCCGAGGGCAGGCAGTCATTGTGGGGTCAGAGCTGGTGACGCATGCTCATAGGCTCTCCAAACACTGCTTGACCCCTTTGTACCCTGTCAGGTTTGGCTCATAGAATAGAGGGGACCCTAACAAGAGACTTTATGGAAAAGAGAGAGTACCTGAAGGTTTGAAAGACTTTGTTGTCTTCCATGTTTGACTCCACCCATAGGTGGCTCTGTTGGTGATTCACCAATGATTGTTACCTCAGATTCTATCTGGATTGTTTCTAGGAGTGGCCTTCTGGGGAATCATGTGTCAGGACAGGGTCTATATGTGACCAGTCACTTTTCTTTTTGTTTTCAAGGATCTCTCTTTGTCTTTTGATTGTTTGACTCTGATATGTCTTGGTGTGATGTGTCTTGGTTTCTTTGAGTTTATCCTACTTGAAGTTTGTTGAAGTTCTTGGATATGCAGATTTTCATTGAATTTGGGAAAATTTTAGCCTTTATTTCCTCAGATATTCTGTCTTCCCCTTTCTTTCTTCTTCCTCTAGGATTTAAATTATGCGTATGTTTGTAACCAGGTATCTGAGGCTCTATTCGTTTTTCTTTCTGTTGCTTAGATAGTTTCAGTTGACTTCACATATAAGTTAATGGATTCTTTCTTCTGTCACTTCCAATCTGCTGTTGAACCTCTGTACTTAGCTTTTCATTTTCAACTCTGAGACTTTTTTTACACAGTGAAATTTTTACTATAGTTAGTTCAGTAAATTGACACATCCATCACCTCACAGTTACCTTTTCTTTTGAGCCTATGTCAAGAGAACCCTAAATCTACTCCTCCCAGAAACCCTGAAGGCAATACAATTACATCTCCAGAATCATTCATCCTACACATCTGCAGCTCTGTATCCTTTGGCCTGCCTCCTCTCATTTCCTTCCTGCCCCATCTTCACCCCTGGCAACCACTGTTTTATTCTGTTTCTGTGCATTTCACTTTTTAGATTCTACAAAGAAGTGAGACCCTGCAGTGTTTTTCTCTGTATGACATAAAACACTTAGTGTAATGTCCATGTTAGAGCAAATGGCAAGCTCTCCTTCTTAAGACTGGATAGAATTTCATATATATATATATATTTCATATATATATATTTCATATATATTTCATATATATATTTATATATATTCATATATATGTATTTCGTATATATTTATATATATATATATTTATATATATTCATATATATATATTTCATATATATATATATCAGTTTCTTTATCTAGCCCTTCAACAATGTACTCCTAGTCCATACAGAATTTCTCCAAAAATTTTCATTTTACTTTCAGAATTTCTATTTGGATCTTCATATGTAACTTCCATCTCTTTATTGGTAGTCTCTATCTCATCATATATAGTTCTATGTCTCCCTTTCATTCCTCAGGCATGGTTTCTTTAGGTTCTTTGACCATAGTTATAACAACTAATTTTAAATCTCAGTCTAGTAAGTCCAATGCCTGTACTTTTTTGGTTATGGCTTCTAACCAAAAGGAGAAAAACCCAGATAATAATCATTGCTGTTTACTATTTTCCCCATGTGTTATCCATTCTTTCTTGTTTCTTTGCATGTCTCAAAAGTTTTTGTTGATGTTGAACATTTAGAATTATATAATTTTAAATAATATAATGCGATGGGGCTGGTTGTAGCTCAGTGGTGGAGTGCCTGCCTAGTACATGTGAGGCACTGGGTTTGATCCTCAGCACCACATTAAAAAAAATAATAAATGAATAAAGATATTATGTCCATCTACAACTAAAAAAATTTATTTTTAACTAATATAATGTGCAAACTCTGAAAACAAGATTCCACCTCCTCAGGTCTGTATTGGTTGATGTTTGTTATTGTTGCTTGTTTGGTGACTTTTCTGGAATAATTCTATAGTCTTTTTTTTTTTTAATCAGATGGGGCTTTGAAGTCTGATTTATTAACTTAGCTGATTGAGTCAGCTTTTTTGCTGCTGTGACTGAAAGACCTGACCACAATTTTAGTGGAGGAAAGGTTTATTCAGGAGCTCACGGTTTCAGAGGTCTCTGTCCATTAACAGCTGGCTTCCATTCCTTGGGGCCCAAGGAGAGGCTGAACTTCATGGCAGAAGAGTATGGCAGAGGGAGGTGGCTCACATGATGATTAGAAAGCAGAGAGAACTAATTAGAACTAACAAAAAATTTTTCAAAATAAAGAAAGCAGAGAGAGCCTCCACTTGCCAGGTACAAATATATACCCCAATGGGGGATAGGCACACCCCCATTGCCTACCTCCTCCAGCCACACCCTACTTCAGTTTCCACTCAATCCCATCAGGGGATTAATTCACTGATTGCATTAAGGCTGTCATAACCCAATCATTTCATCTCTGAATGTTTTTGCATTATCTCACACATGAGCTTTTGGAGGACACCTCACATTTAAACCACAACATTCCACTCTGTCCCCCAAAAGCTCATGGCCATCTCACAATGCAAAATATATTTAGTCCATTTCCAAGAGTCCCTGTTGTAAGGAATCCCATGGAAACCATGCTGGACACGGGGAATCACATAAGGGAGTTCATTAAGCAAACAGAGTGTCTCCTGCAGGGTAAGAGAGAAAATGAGAGGAAAAGAAAGGGAATGAGAAAGGGAGCTTGCAAGAAAGTGTGAAAGCCAGGAGGATAGAGAAAGTGAGTAGGAGAGAGAGAAAGATGAGGAAAGATGGCGGGGTAGCTACAGTAAAGCCGTTGAATTCCACCAGGCTAACAGGGGACCAATATCGGAGAAGGATACTTGCAAGCTGACTGATGAACCAATAGCTAGCTAGGATGTTCACAGATTGACAAGTGATTGGGAGGCAGGGAAAATGGCTGCACCGGGAAGGTCAGGGGGAACAGCTTTGTACATCACACCTATGGTCTCAACAGTTCCAAGAATGCCCAAAAGTTCAAATCCAAAGTCTCCTCTGAGACTCAGGGTAAGTTTTCCTCATGAGCTCCTATAAAAATCAAAAGTAATTTACAAGTATCCAATATATAAAAGTACAGGGTAAACATTTCCATTCACAAAAATAGGGGCATAGAAAGTAGGAATGGGACCAAAGCAAGCCTGAAATCCATCTGGGTAAACAAGTCCTGTAGCTCCACATCCAGCATCTGGGACACATGGCACGGTGACGTTCTGTTCAAAGGGCTAGCCCTGTGGCCTTATTGGTTGCAGCCCAGATGGCCTTTCTGTTGACTTATCTCAGCACAATTTCTGCAGCCTTCCTTAGCACACGTTCCATGGTACTGGCATTTCTTAATCTTGGGAGTCTCCACTGCAGCTCCTGCTTCTTCCTTGCATCTCCACGAATCACCTCCTCAGGAATTGCCTGCAGGGACTCTGACCCTGCTGCATTTTGTCTGACCTTTCTTTAAAATCTTGGTGGAAATCTCCACAAAACCCTAACTTCAGCATCTTGCATTCCTGCAGAACCAGCACCAACATGGTTCACACCAGGGTCTGCTGCCATCTCAAGCAGTAGCCAAGCCTCCACGAACCACGGCTGTCACAGCCTGTGAGTGCCTGAGTGGCTGAGCATGTTGAAAAAACTTCCTAGGCTGCCCTAAGGTGCCCCATTGGTCTCTTCTCAATGGAACTTTTACTCCCTTAAGCCTGAGATGAATGTGGTCTTAAAAATTCCTGAGATGCCCTCAAGCCATCTTTCTTACTGTCTCTGGGCAAAGTCTTTAGCATTGCTTCATGGCAGTAATTGTAACAACTGCAACTTCCTCAGGCCCCATCTGTTCTTTTTTTTTGCCCCAGCCCCAGTTTTAATCCCACCTTTTAAGTCCAAGTTTTTCAAAGTTTTCTGCTCTGCTTCCTGATTCTCACAAAAATTTTGCTAAAAGCCGCCAGTAATATCCATGCCAGAGATCTCTCTGAACTAATAAGTTTTCCTTTCCTTGTTGATGGGTTTTGTGTATGTGTGTGTGTGTATGTGTGTGTGTGTGTGTGTGTGTGTGTGTATGGGTACACACATGCTGGGGCATTGCCTTTAATGCTCACAGTTCATAATTCTGCCTTTGTCTTCACTTCAGCTTCTTCAAAGTCTCAAAATCAGCCTGAGGTGAGAGATTATGGCCTTCTCAGGTCTTTCTTGGTCATGTGCAAGTTACACACATGTGACCTTCTAAATTCTCAGGAATACAGCAGACTTTTCAATGTCTTCATTTCATTCTCCAGCCCTTCCTTTTAGGTTATGGGTCAGGCTGTAGATTAGCCCTAGATGGTAACATCCCCTCAAATAGCTTTACTAATTACTGATTATTTTCCCTCAAGAATCCTGAGGAATGGGTATATTGGTACAGAGAAAATTTTGAGTCTGTTCAAGTAAAGACAAGTCCAGTGAGGTAAGCCTTTCAGTGAACAGCCAGATAGGTCAAAAAGTAACAATTCCTTGGAGATGGTGATTTTGGGGGTTCCATCCTGTCCCCTTACTTTTCTGGAAAGTCCTAATCATTGCTTTTAACCATTCTTCTTTTCCAACATACAGTAGTTCCCCTGTACCTGTGGGTCATTTCCAAGATTCACAGTGGAGCCTGAAAGCACAAATAGTACTGAACTGTCTCTATATTATGTACTGTTTATTTCCTTTATGTGCATTCCTGTTATAAATTAGGGACAGTAAGAGATTAATAAGAATTTCTAATAACATAAAAGTATTACAGCAATATACTGTAATAAAAAATATGTGAATGTGGTCTCCATCTTAAAATAACTTCATTTAAAGGAGGTGCTTCATGGCTTCTTTTTGTCTAATTTGAATTGCCAGCTTCATTACTCTTGCATTTGGGGGCCATTAAGTAAAGTAAGTATGACTTGAACACAAGTACTGCAATACCATGACAGTCAATCTGATAACTGAAATGGCCACTAAGTGAGTAATGGGTGAGTAGTGTATTCAGCATGGATACACTCACAAAGGGATAATTCACATCCTGGGTGGGACAGAGCAGTATGAGAAGGGTATTTTGGTTTTGTATTTGCAGCGTTGTGCTGTGAATTGAACCCAGGGCCTAGTACATGCTAGGTAAACACTCTACCACTAAGCCACAGTCCCAGAAATTAAATTTTATCTTGCTATTCAGAATGGCACACAATTTGAAACTTAAGAATTGTTTATTTCTGGACTTTTCTATTTACTATATTTGGGCCGTGGTTGACTGTGGGTAACAAACTTTAGAAAGTGAAACCATGGATAAGGGAAGACTACTGTATATGCTTAAGACTACTGATTATCTGTATCTCACATATTTTCTACACTTATCTGTATCTCACAAATATCATATGACACCTCTAAATTACCACTTAATTAAAATATTTTCTAATATTCATTATAATTTCTTCTTTGATCCATTTGCTATTTACATGTATATTACTTAATTTTCAAATGTATGAGGATTTTTTCCCAATTCTCTTTTTGTTACTGGCTCCCGGCACTACTCTGCTATGTTCTATACTTCTGCACAAAGAATATGGTTTGCACATTCTGATTTCAATCCTTTCAACTTGTTAGGATTTGCATTTTGGTAAACATTTCACCTCCATCTGAAAATAATTGATATTCTTCAGTTGTTTGATGTGGTGCTTTATATATATGAATTGGGTTAACTTTTTAACTGTTCTTCAAATCTTTTCTATCTCAATGTATGTTTTTTCTGGCTGCTTGCTCTATTGATGAGGATATATATGAACAAAGAGGGAGCAAGAGAGTGAGATGTACTTGCAGATTGGTTTTTGCTCCCAATTTGGACAGTTTTTGTTTTATGTACTTTGATGTCATGTTATTTAGTACATGTATATTTTATAATTGTCATATATTCTTGGCACATTGACTTTTATGAAGCACCCTTCTTTTCACCTTAGTATTAAGTTCTACTTTGACATTAGTATAGGTAGTTGTCTTTCTACAGTATTTGCCCAGCATATCTTTTCCATAGATTCGTTTTAACTTGTCTTTGTCCTTATATTTAAAATGTTTTTCAAGCACCATATAGTTGCCTTCTGATTTTCTATTCTGACACAATTTGTCATTTAACAGAGTATTTTTAAATATTAACAATATAATTACTGATTGATTTTAGATTTCATGTATTATCATACCATTTTTTTCTAGTACTAGTTGTTGAATGTCACTTTTCTTTATTCTTTCAGGTAAATGAAATATTTTTTATTCCATTTTCCCTCTACTACTTCATTAGCTATATTACTTTATAATTATCCTGGTGATTACGGTAGGGATCCTGAGTTATTAAAATCTAATATAGTTTTACTTTTACCACTTTCCTGGTAATGCTAGAAGTTTAGAAGGTTTTAACTCCATTTATACCTCCTAACTTTTTCATTTTGTTGTCAGGAATTTTAATTCTACATGTGTTTAAGACTCCAGGTTAACATTTGCATATAATTACCCACAATTTTTACTGTGTGGTTTTTGTTTCTTCCTGCATCTCTATGCTTCTGTTTGGGATTGTTTTCCTTCTCTCCAAAAAATCAAGTTCCTTAGATTTCCTTCAGTGTGGATCTTGTGATGAATAAATTGTGTCAGTGTTTGTTGAAAATACTTTTATTTTGCCTTCATTTAAAAAAAATCAGCTAACATTACATTTTATTAGTAAACTGGTTTGCTTAGCATGTCTCCACTATTGTGTAAACAGATGCCTCTTTATACTTTTCTGTTCTTTGCATTATTGAGAATTTTATGGAAATAAGATTTCAAAACATGAATAAGAAATGAATTTTAATCTCTGTAAACAAGTGATGCCAAAATTATTCCTGATGTAGTTATATTATCATAATTGGCTCTAAAATTTTAATAGGAAAAAAGAAAACATAATTTGGGGTCATGCAATCCTGAAAGTCAAACAGCAGTACCTTTGATTTCTTATCACATGCTCTCCTTCATAGAGCCCCATTTGCCTTCATTTTTGAAGCATAATTCTACTGGTTAGAGAATTCTAGCTTGGTTGCTATTTTCTTTCAGTTCTCCTGGGTTCCATTGTTTCTTTGAGAAAGGAGCATCATCCAATAGTTGTTTTTTTGAGTAGTGGGCTTTTCTCCTCTAGCTGCTGTTAGGAATTTTCCTTTGGTGTTTGACAGTTTCATTTTTATATGACTAGATGTGCTTCACTTTGCATTTGTCTTACTTGGGATTTGAAACATTTCTTCTATCTGTGTAGTTAAGGATTTTCATAAGTTTTAGGATATTCATGGCCATATTTCTTCTTGATTTCTCCTTTCTTTTTCTTATGAAATGTGAATAACACATTTGTTAAACATGTTCACTGGGTTTCTTAAATTTCTTATGCATTTTTCTATATTTTTCATGCATTTATCTTTGCTTTAGTCTATGTAATTTCTATTGTCCTGTGTTTCAGTTAACTATTCTTTCTTCAGCTGGGTCTAATCCGTTGCTCGATTTATCCAGTCTTTAAATTTATTTACTGAATTTTATTCAGGCATAGGATATTCATTCTGTTGTTTTATGTAAGCCTCAAGTTTTTTCATACCAAATATATCCACAATGATTTTTAATTCCATGAACATATTGATTGTAGTTATTTTAAATCTCTGTCTTATTTTCAATATCTAGGTCTTCTATTTATATTATCCTGGTCTGTTTTTTCTCTTGACTTTCTGTCAAACTTGTTTCCCTTTTCTTTCTTTGTTAAATATACAATTATATAGGCATTTATTTATTTATTTTGGGGAACAGGGTCTCTCTTTGTTGCCCAAGCTGGCCCTGAATTCCGAGCCTCAAGTGATCCCCTTGCCTTGGTCTCCTAAATAGTTGGGACTATAGGCGTGTGCCACTGCACCTGGGTACAAAACTTATTTTCTTGCATATCTGGTTATTTTGATCAATTACTAATATTCTGAGGCTCTGCATGATAATAACTTTTGCCAGAGGTATTTATTTTTGCTTCTGGAGAGGCTAGGAGCCAATTGCTGTAATCCAGTTAGGAATTGAGATGATTCTAAACTGGGCTTCATTCCCTGTGAGACATACTTCCTCAGTTGGCACTTACTCCAAAGGTTTGTGATATTTCCCAGAACCTCTGAGACCTGGTAGGCCCTTAGCTGCAATTGTTTCTTCTACATCCCTTACATTGCTGAAATTACTGTTTAAACTTAGGATTCATTTACTGCTTTCACTTTTGGAATCAATAAGTGACTTGAGGGAAAAGAATCCTTGAGTACCAGACTCACCTCTACTGACTTAAATCCTTGTTCAGATCTTATCTTGTTCCAGTGTTCTCAGAAATTTTCTCTACCTTGGTATCTCTGAGATGTCTATTTCTTCAAGTTGTTCCAAGCAGAATATGTTGTCTAAATCAACCTAAGCAGCCATGGTCAAGTACAGAACTCAAATGGAGGTTTACAATCAAAGAGTGACACAATGGAACTTCATAAGATTAATCTGACCAAAGTAGGATAATAACCAATTATCAAAATTAAAATAGCTAACAGGTATTGGTCATGATCATTAGCTGTGTGCCCAGTCACTATCATAAGTGTTTATACATATATTAATGCATTTAATCTTGACAAAAAATTAACAGATTAGATATTATTGCAATTTCCATTTTACACATTAGGAAGCAAATGAAAAGAGAATTTAAGAAACTTGCCTAAGATCCTAAATCATGTATACTCAGAATACAGAGCCCAGGTTTGAACCCAGGAAATTATACCTAGAGATCACACCTCTCTAAGTACAGGGTTTGTTTGTTGTTGTTGTTTTGTTTTTGTGCTAGGGATCAAACCTAAGTGCCTCATGCATCTTAGGCAAGCACTTCACCACTGAGCCATATCCCCAGCCCAAAATAACACCTCTCTAAGATAAGAGGCTGCTGTAATATCGGAGGCAATAGATAGTCTGAGTCACAACCAGAATTACAGCTGGGGAGTCAGAGAAGAATAGGTAGTTACAAGAAGTATTTTGGAGAAAGGTGATCAAATAGTTGCATGAGAATGGAGAAAGTCAAGGACTGATCTCAGATGCTTGGCCAAAATACCTGGAAAGTGGAGGCTGGGAGTGTAGCTCAATGGTGGAGTAATTGTTTACCATGCGCAAGGCCCTGGGTTCAATTCCCATCATGCAACAAGACTAGAAGAAAATCTGCAAAGTTATCATGCACTGGAAGAAATTCAAAGTTGAGATGGAGCTAATTTAGATGGGGTGCTGGAATATTCTTACATGAAACCTTGTGATCCTCAGTGATTTCATGTTTCATAAAATGTTTGCTGTTCTAGGTAAAACTTACAGCCTCTGGAGGAAATAGCAAATAAGGACACTGTTGCTGAATGTGAATGGAATACAGAAAATAAATGGATTTTCAACATCAGTGAGCTCAAGGAATTAAAACGATACACACTTTACACCCAATTAATAATTAATGTTCACTCAAGATAGAAAATTTAGCTTAAATTTTATTCAATACTATTAATTTTAAAAATAGCATTATCATTCTTGACAATTTTCAAAGAATACATGTCCAGTGTTACAAAAGAATTAGAAAATAGAGTGAAAATAAAGAAAATAACCCATAATCCCAGTACCCTGAGGTAATCACTATAAATTTTCTGGGGTATAATCTTCTAATACTTTTCCTATGCTTATAGCTCAATGTACCTTATACAACTTGTTTTATGCTCTGTATGCTGTTTTATGACTTTTTCATGTGATAATGTGTCATTAACATGTTCCTATTTTTAAAAATATTTTTGAGGACACGATTCTTAATAACTGCAAGAGTGCACATTTTCTTGTTTGGGGGAAGTTAATTTATTAATTAATATATGTGTTATTTTCCTGGAAGGATAGGTTAAATGGGAAAATGGCTCCCAGATGAAGATAGCAGCAATCAATCATCACTGCCTGTGGCTTCAGCCTCTGTATTGAAAGATGAAAATCCCTTGAGGTAGCACCAGCAGGGGAGGGGCCATCCACGGGAAGCAGGCCTTGAGAAAGCGGAGACTGTTTTGTTCACTGCTGTATCCACAGTACCCACTTTATAAAGAGCTGGAATCAAGCAGAAAGAGACCAACACAGACAATGGACAAAAGTTGTGAATAAATTAATGCAGACAAGTGCAAATGGCTCTTAAATGTACACTTTTAATTAGAGAAACGCAATTGAAAATAAAGTTTGCATTTCTCACCTGGTTAGCAAAAACCTGAAAACTTGACATTCTGTTAGCAAATTTGTAAAGAAATAGCCTGTGGCCAGATGTGGTGGCACACATCTGCAACCCCAAGGACTAAGGAGACTGAGGCAGGAGGATCTCAAGTTCAAAGCCAGCCTCAGCAACTTAGCTAGGTCCTAAGCAATGTAGTGAGACCCTGTCTCTAAATAAAAAATAAATAGGGCTAGAAATGTGGCTCTGTGGTTAAGCGCCCCTGGGTTCAATTCCCAGTACCAAAAAAAAAAAAAAAAAAAAAAAAAAAAAAAGTAAAAAGAAATAGCCTCTGTTCTACAGGGATAGTAGCAATACAGAATGTTATGACTCCCTTGTAGGGGGATTTGTTGGTAACTAAAAAAATGACATGCATTTATTTACCTTTTGTTCCTGCAATTCCATCTCTAGAAATCTATCTGGCAAGAACCACTATACAATTACAAAATGATACTTATGAAGATAGTCCACTGAAGAATTGTTTGTAATTCCAAAAGAATGGAAATATCCAATTTTACTCAAGAGGGAAGGACATGCTTGAATGAACTATGCACATTCACATGGCAGAGTACCATGCAGCTGTGAAGATATGTATCAAAGATCTCTTTATGCTGATTTGGAGAGATTCCCAGAATATATTATTAAATGAGGAAACAACAAGGTATAGAATAGTGCCACACTGTGTATGAGGGAGAAAATAAGAATAAATGTATTTGCTGATATTTGCGCAAAGAAATGGTTGTTGATGGGGGAAATGAGGGGACAAGAGTAGAGAAGCAAGATTTCTCTGCATACCCCTTTCTAGACAGTTTTCGTCTTCAAATACTATGAATGTAGTACCTTATTCTTTTAATCTTAAAATTGGTAACAGGGATGGGATGTAACTCATTAGCAGAGTGATTGCCTGGCATTCATGAGGACCTGGGTTCAAACCCCAGCACCATTAAAAAAAAAAAAAGGAAATAAATATATGAACATAACCAGATAGCAAATATGTTCCACGCTCACAAAGAGGAAGGATTGGTTTCAAGTGATTTTGGGGCACAAAGCTCTGACTCTATAGCTGCTGTTCAATTTAGGAAGGAGTCGCGTCCTGTTAAACCCATTGTAAGCTGAGAACATGTAGACTACACCTCATCCCCAAACATCACAGCAACAGCGTAGCCTCAGTGGTTTCCCTTGGTGATTGTGGGACTGGCTGGGAGCTGCTGGCTGTCCCTGCCCAGCATTTCAAGAGAGGTTCGAATCCTGTATCACTAGCCTGAGAAAAGATCCAGACTCAAAATTCAGATTAGCTCCTTTTGAATGCATATCACATTCACACCAATGTAAAGTCCAAAAACCATAGTTCAAACCATTATAAGTCAGGGAATGTCCATACCTCCTCAGTGAGACGTATTCTAAAGATAAGATCTTCAAAGAAAATTGAAACTTTAACTCAGTAATTTTATATTTAGTGCTGTTATATTTAGTAGTAGTGCTGTTATCATTATTTCAAAATTCTATTGTATGATAAAACAGATGAGCATTGCATTAAAAATATTAGGAATCGCCGTTGCACACACCTGTAAATCCCAGCGACTCAGGAGGCTGAGGCAGGAGGATCAAGAGTTCAAAGTCAACCTCAGCAAAAGCGAGGTGCTAAGCAACTCAGTGAGACCCTGTCTCTAAATAAAATACATAATAGGACTGGGGATGTGGCTCAATGGTCATGTAAACCTGAGTTCAATTCCGGTCTCAAAAAAAAAAAAAGTGTTAGGAATCAAGATTTCCAGTGTCAAAGAGAAGGGGTCCAATTATAAAAATTAAATAAAATTCTATCATATTGAATTCAAATTTAAGAGATCAAAAGGAACTTGTGATTGAAAAAAATATATATGGTATAGCTCTATTTATTAAGAAGGACTGGGAGCAACAGTATCCCAGAAGCAATGACCATCCCTGTACACAGGACTTGGTCTCTAACACTCTTTGCCACTAAGGGGAGCCAAGGCCCCACTGGCGAGTGACTGCAGCTGGTAGAGGGAGGTGGAAGTGTAAAGTGAATCTCAGATGTACTTTCCCAGGAAGCAAAGCTTTTGCGTCATGTCAAAAGGACACAGGACCCCATCTGAATGGGTTCCCACTGGCCAAATTGCAAGAATTTAAGCAGCAACAGGAAGAACAATTGAAATTTATGGAAACTAAAAATCCACAAACTCATAATCAAAAAAGAGACAGGAAAAGCTCATCTGTCACCAGGTAAGTTGACGAAGTTATTTAAGTCAACTTCTTTGAAAATCTGAAAATTAAAGAATATTTTTAAATTAAAGGAAAAAATAAAGCCTGATACTAAAGTAACCCCAGGTGAATGTAGAAAGCTTGGCTGAATCAGAACCTGGTGGATATACTTAGGAGGAATGATATAAGAAGAAAAAATGTTTTTTTCACTTCCTAATTAAATGATTGGTTTGGAAAGGTGACCCATTGGTTTGGTCGGTTGTTTTGTTTTTGGTACTAGGGATTGAACCCAGAGGTGCTCAACCACTGAGCCACATCCCCAGCCCTTTTTATCTTTTATTTAGAGACAGGGTCTCGCTAAGTTGCAGAGGGCCTTGCTAAGTTGCCAAGGCTGGCTTTAAACTGGCTATCCTCCTGCCTTGGCTTCCCAAGCTGCTGAGATTATAGGCCTGTGCCACCGTGCCTGGTGACACATTGATTTTTTTGTTATTGTTGTTCCTGGTACTAGGGACTGAACCCAGGGATGCTCTACCACTGAGCTGCATCGCTGGTCCTTTCTTTTTAAATTTTAACTTCTTGTTATATTTATTTATTTATTTATTTTGCTTTGCTAGGGACTTAACCCAAGGCCTTGTACATGGGAGGCAAGTGCTCTACCACTGAGCTATATACTCCCAGCTCCCTGGTCTTTATTTTTATATTGAGAGACATTCTTTTTATGAGGCTGCAGTTGGCCTTGAACCTGCAGTCCTTCTGCTATGGCCTCCTGAGTATCCCGGATAATAGGGAATGTGTGCCACAGTGCCTGGCAACCCATTGGTTTTGGAGAACTAGACATTTATATTCTCCCAAAATAACATCACATAGATTTTGCTCCATTTTTAAGTGAAATGTGTCATTGTTTGATAGAGGAATCAGGCCAGCCTGTGCATCCAGCAGTTAGGTGAACACCATGAAGGGTGGGTCAGCCAGAAACCATAAGCCTCTCAAGCGAGGATACTTTCCAATGACTGCAATCCCAGCCACCAACTGCCTGCATTTCATATGAAAGACCCAACTGAGAGATTCCAGCTGGTCCCTCTCCACCTCCAGAACCGAGAGAGTTCCTAATAAATGGCCACTGCTTTTTTACACCACTTATCTTGGAATAGATAATCAGAACAGTGATACTTGAGTTTTTCTGGCATTATTAGTTAAAAGAAATGAAAATGCACCCATTTATCATTCTAAAAAGGATATCAGCTTTACATGATAAATGTTCACACGCAGAGTGAGATTCACTACTCTTGGCTTCATTCATTCATTCAATGAATGTTAATTGCCCGTGAATGAAGCAGCAAACCCTGTGCCTGATGTTAAGGATAGAGGAGTTCACGGTCCACAAACGGAGACAAAAGGGAAACAGCTAAACACAAATACAGAGTGGGAGAAAGGGCCACACAGGAAGTGTGCCCGGGATACCCTGGGGTGCACAGAGGCTGATGTTTCCTTGATTGGAGGCACTCAGAGCATAGGAATGGTTAGGGAAGACTTCAGAAAGGATACATGAGCCACGCCCTGGAAGCAGGCCTCTTTCCAGGTTACCAGGGAGAAGGTTCCCGTGCATTAGAAGGATATGGGGGGTCTGGGGTTGTAGCTCAGTGGAAGAGCACTTGCCTTGCACATGCGAGGCACTGGGTTTGATCCCCAGCACCACATAAAATAAATAAATAAAATAAAGTTATTGTGTCCATCTACAACTAAAAAAAAAAAAAAAAAAAAAAAAAAAAAGATGTGGGGGGCCATAGGAA
The DNA here is from genome assembly GCF_902686445.1 of Sciurus carolinensis. Taxonomy (NCBI): domain Eukaryota; kingdom Metazoa; phylum Chordata; class Mammalia; order Rodentia; family Sciuridae; genus Sciurus; species Sciurus carolinensis. The sequence continues at coordinate 37,112,949 of NC_062217.1, forward strand.
TCAGATCAGAGCTCCCTGTTCCATTTGACTGGACTGCATCCTATAATTAATACTGGACAGTCTGAAGGATTTGGACAAAGGCAGGTGAAAACAGTTCTTGGAAAGTAAGAAGTACAATATCATTTAAAAATTTATTACAAAGCAACAAAATCATCATGTTTGATGCTAAAAACATCCAGGGTTTATTCTGTGCCTGTGTTGTGGTCTGATTTGGCTTCATTAATTGCCTATAGCTGGCATCTGTTCTGATTGGTCCCTCCATTCTGATTGGCCAGGGCCTTTGCCCAGTTTAAAAAAAAAAAAAAACACCTGATACCTGAAAACATTAAAATTAAGAATAAGACAAAGTGTTTTGTTTACAAATGACTCTGTAAACAGTGTATTTGACACGGAAATAGAACAAGAGGTATAAATATTAGAAAGGAAGGGTAAAACCAACATTACTTACAGCTGATTTGACCCAAAAAAAAAAAAAAAAAAAGGAGAGAATTAAGTTAATCTTTAGAATCTCTGTTCCCCAAGGGGCGCATGAGTTGGTCTTTGGCCAACTTTAATGATGTCCTTCATTTCTATGGCTTCCATCAAGATGTCAGGCATACCTTCGTTAACTTTGACTCCTTTGTAATCAAACTCAGGCATATGCTCATTGCTTTATTTAGTTTGTTTTTTAATCACTCTGACCCAAATACCTGACAAGAACAATTTTAGAGGAGGAAGGGTTTATTTGGGGCTCACAGTTTCAGGAGTCTCAGTCCACAGATGGCTGACTCTGTTGCTCTGGACCCAAAATAAGGCAGAAAACATCATGGCAGAAGGGTGTGGCAGAGGAAAGCAGCTCAGGACATGGCAATCAGGAAACCAAGAGTGTTCCATTCACCTTGGACAAAACATATAACCCCCAAAGCACGTCCCCAATGACCTATGCCCTCCAGTCATACCCCATCTGCCTAGAGTTATAACCCAGTTCATCCATTCAAGTGGATTAACACACCGATTAGGTTAAGGCTCCCACTCATTTCACCTCTAGACTTACTTGCATTATCTTACACATGAGTTTTTTTGGGGGACACTTCATATTTAAACCATAAAACTCATTAACTCATTTTTCTTTCGAATTAAAATTCCTCATGGGATACATTGGGCTTTACAGGTCAATCCTTTTACTCACGGTATCTGACTGGAAGTAAGCAGTATTTGTTCAACCAATGAACAAACTCACTTATACCAGAAAGGCCACTGTTAGAGTTTGGATATGAGTTGTCACCCAAAATCTCATGTGTGAGACAATACAGGAGTGTTCAGAGGTGAAATGATTTGATGGTGAGAACCACAGTTGCGGGATTCATAATTTGAAGGGATTACTGGGTGGTGACTGTAGGCAGGTAGGGCATGGCTGGAGAAAGTAGGTCATGGGGGATATTGTCCTTGGAGATTATGTTATCCTTGGCTTCTTGTACTCAAACTCGGCTTTCTGGATGTGATGAACTGAGCAACTTCCTTCTGTTCTGCCCCACCTCAGGCCCACAGTTATGGAGTCCACTGACCGTGGACTGAACCTCTGAAACTGTGAGCCAAAACAAACTCTTCCTCCTCTGAGTTGTTCTTGTCAGGTTTGTCAGCCTCAGCAACGCAAAGCTGACTAAAACAGCCACCTCAACCAACATCATGCACAATAAAATTTATACATGGAATTCAACTTTCATTCATTCAGTTCTACTATTACTTCCCCAATGTGTTCTTTGGCAATAAGCGTACAGGTTCAGAGCAAGGACTCTTCATCCCACTCTCTGAATTTAAATTTATTAGTTGGATATGGTGGTGCACAACTGTAATCCCTGCAACCCTGGAGTCTGAGGCAGGAGGATTTCAAGTTCAAAGCCAGTCCCAGCAACTTAGTGAGGTTCTAAGCAACTTGGTGTGACCCTATCTCTCACACACACACTCTCTCTCTCTCTCTCTCTCTCTCTGTCTCTCCTCTCTCTCTCTCTCTCTCTCTCTCTCTCTCACACACACACACACACACACACACACACACACAAATTATTACATGCTTAGCATCAGATCTTGCTTAATTTCTTGGTCTGTCTATGCCTCATGCTACTCATCTGTGAAATGGGGATATTAGTAGCACCTACCTTGCTTTGGACAGCATTTCAAGAGCACTTTTCTCATCATCAAAGCTGGGACAGCAGCTTCTTGCACTGTTATTTGCCTGTCTCTAGGTTACCCCAGCAGCAGCACCACCACTGCCTCTTCTGTTTGATTTTTCAGTTCCTCCATAGTCTTTTTTTTGGTGGGTGGGGGGCAGGTACTGGAGATTGAACCCAGGAGTGCTTTACCATTTGAGCTAGATTCCCAGGCCTTTTATTTTTTAATTTGAGACAGGGTCTCACTAAGTTGCTTTAGGGCCTCAATGATTTGCTGAGGCTGGCCTTGAATTTGTGATCCTCCTATCTCAGTCTCCCAAATTGCTGGAATTACAGTCATGCACCATCATGCCTGACTCCTTTATGGCTTTTGTAACTAATTTTCCATGTCAGTTTTCCCTCTGCTTTCTTAGATGATACAACTGTTGTTGTTGTTGTTGTTATTGCTACTACTACTATTATCATTTAGCTTTGGGGATTCTTTTTTTTTTCTTCTTCTCGGTACTGGGGCTTGAACTCAGGCTCTTGTGCTTGCAAGGCAAGCACTCTACCAACTGAGCTATCATTTAGTTTTGGAATCTCAAAATTACTATCCTGCTCCTTGCAACCTCTGGCCTCCCTCATTTCTGTACTTACATATGCAGTTGTAGGGTCTGGAAAAAAATAGTCTGATGCTTTGCAGCTTCTGGAACAGCTACTGAGGGACCATCCAGTCGGTGATTGCCCAGGAAAACTACCCCATTACCTGGAATTTTGTCTATTCCAACCCCTGGGATGAAACACCCTCAAAAGTTTGGACCCTTGGCTTCTGTGTTCCTAGACCTCACTATCCTAAGACATCCTTAAGGCTCTGTCCTGCTGCTTGCAATCATTCCTCTCAGACTCGTTCAGTGTGAGGTGTGGCCATACCTCAGAGATTCATGAGCATCTTACATCTTCTTTCCTCTTCTGCCTTCTGCCCTGTGCCACCCTGTGGTGGGAGTGGTCAGCTTGGATTCAGGGCTGGGGGACTGGCAGGGCTATGCAGAGTAGGTCAAAGGAGGGGCCTGGGCACAAGATGCAAGGACATATCACTCCCAGGGACTTGCAAGGGCAGGGGTAGCCTTCAGAAGGAGCTGCTCCTTACATTGTCTTCAAAAGGTGCCTCTAGCCTCAACCTAGTCCCACACCCTGGAAATGGTTTTTCCATTACAACAATAGAAAGTCATTGTTGGAAGTTGCCTTTAATATTGTGTGGCTGTATTGTTTCTCAAAGTGTGATCCGTGGAGTACCCACCAGAGACTTAGCAAGGTCTACCATGCAGATTCTTGGACCTAAGCCCAGGATCATACTTTCAGAATCTTTGGGAGATGGGGCAAGAATCTGTACTGAGAATTGAACCCAGAGGCACTTAACCACTGAGCCACATCCCCAGGCCCTATTTAAATATTTTATTTAGAGACAGGGTCTCACTGAGTTGCTTAGGTCCTCACTAAATTGCTGAGGCTAACTTTGAACTCATGATCCTCCTGCCTCAGCCTCCAAGCCGCTGGGATTACAGGTCTGCAGAATCTGCATTTTAATAAAGGGTTTGTGGCACTTCTTAGAAATCAGCAGCTGAGAACTCTCCCTACCTGATGCTTCCTCAGAACGGACAACACTCAGCTTCACAAAACAGCCTGTTTCTGGTCTAAGATGGCAGCCGTTAGAAAGTTTATTCTCCTGGGCACAATTCTGTCTCCACATAACTTCACTCTTGGTCTGGAATGACAGCGACTTTTCTATACCGCAGTTCTCAAGTACTTAAGGCAGCGTTCATGGTCTAAGCGCCACTTTGGGTAGCTCACCCTATTTACTAATAGGTCCCTGTTCAGTTCATTCTTCCTCATGTGCCACAAACACACACGGGGAGCCAGGAGAAGAGGTGCACCACCCTTAAAGTCACGGCACCCAAAAGAAAAGTTTCCAGCGCAAACCCCGCTCCAGACTCCGGGCGGGCTCCCGACAGCCCCTGGGTGGCTCTGCTGCCCCCTGGCGGCCCTGGGAGATACCGCGGGGTATGAAAGCTGGAGGCGCGGGGTGTGGGGTGCTCTCCCCACACGTGGGAGTGGGTAAGGCAGATAATCCGCCCCTTAGAGGAAAAGGCACGAGTTTCTGTCATGCTGCAGGAGAGAAATCCGAAGCGAGAAAGAGAGAGAAAGCGAAGGAAGGAGAGAGGGGGAGCTGCAAGCCAAGGGGAGCCCCACAGATTTAGCCCTGGACCACCGAGACCCTGCGGGACGAGTGCTGCCGGGTTCTGGATCTGACTCTGCTCCGCTTAAAGGTGAGTGGTCAGGACAGCCCTGTGCAGCCTTTAAAGTTGGAGAGACACTCCTAGCAGAGGCTCTCTGGCCATGTTCCTCGGATGATGACAGCATACTGATTTATACTTCCTGAAAAGAAAATGACAGCGTCGTGGAAGTGCTTAGTTGTGTGCAGGGAAAGAAAACATTAAATTGTTATTGAACCTAAGGGAAAAGTGTTTTTTCTGTTTTGTTTGTTTGTTGTTTTTTTGTTTTTCCGTGGAGAGAACCAATGTAAAGGAACAGGAACCACAGGGGAAAGGTGAGTTATGCTGGATGGTTAGAAACCACTTGCTAAGTTCAGAGCAGGAGTGGGGACCACGGAAAACACCTCTACATTTTACCTGGTGGGTCTCTGGCTTTGACTTGATCATTTTAAAAGTGTGGTAGAGGTAAAAGGAAGTGCATTTTCATTAAATAGGAAACGAACCGTGAAGGGATCCTGGGGAGAGGGTCAAATCTCTCTGACACCCAGTAGGTATGCAATAACCTCTGTAGACTTCTGCTAAGGACATAGTTAGAAAAGGAAACAGCACATGATACAGAGAGAGTGTCCAGGAGAGAAAGGATCTTGTCCTGAATGCCCAAAACTGTTGGAAATATTCAGTGATACCTGTTAACATCTGCCTCCAGAGGAACGGGTATTGAGATAATTAATGTTTAATATTCACTGTTATTCAAAATCAAGCAGTGAGTTGGGGGGTCATCCTCACATCTAATTGAGGAGTAAACAATTTAATTTACTAAGCCAGTCACTCCAAACACATTCACCAGGGCAGAGATGTGTTCTTGAGTCAGGTTGGAACTTGAGGGTGAAAATCCCTAATGCTAAATACTGACCACAGCTAAATGTTAAAAACTTAGCCATCTATATATGCTAGCTCAATATTGATTTCATGACATGACTGAAAGTTTAAAATAAATGGTATTTTATAAATTTGAATGCTGAGACTAGAAATGGTAGTCAGCTATAAAAGGAATTTCTCAGACTCCACACTACTGATATTTCACACTAGATCATTAATTCCTTGTTGTGAGGACTACCCTGTTCCTTGTAGAGTGTTAGATGGCATCTCTCTTCTCTATTATCCATAGCCTCCACCCCAGTCTATTACCAATATCTCTAGACATGGCAAATGTCCTTGGGGGGGGTTAATCCCCCTGGTTGAGAAGACCTGAGATACATCACTTGGATTGAAAATTGAAAGATTGTTGAGAATGTCACTTAGCAATTATGATCAGTTAATTCCTTCATGCCCTTTATTGTCACTCAGCTCCTTGGGGAGGAAGCAACAGGGGTTACTATTGCTGTGCTCACTGAGGTAGAAGCAAGCGTGAGACACAGATCACAGTCACGCACAGGACAGACCTGAGTCACCGCTTGTTTACTCGGAGGAGAAGGTACTGCCAGCCTTCTATGGCAATCTTCCTGCTTCCGATTTCTACCAGATAAGAAAAACTCTTACCAAATAAGAAAAATGTTCATTTTTATATAGAAATTATCTAAAATCTGGGTCGTTTCCACCATTGCTAGCATAGATTCACTCTATTGAGCATCTCCTGTTTTTGAGGGACCCACGCTCTCTTAGAAGAACTTACAAAAAAAGGCAGGGACTGCAGGCGACTGAGCTTTATGAATTTTTCAAGTTCCCACCATCATAGTGAATAGGTCTTTCACAGCATATTTGGATCTATAAATTCACTTGGTGAGTTCTTTAAATAAAAAAAGCAGATTCCTGCTCTTCTTTCAGATTGCAACTTCTTTTTCTTTTTTTTTTTTAATTAAAGTGCAACATTTTTGGTGGACTTCAGCACTCAAAAGATACCTGTTCTTACTTTGAATATTAAAATAAATCCATAGCGAAGGGCATGAAAATAATTCATAAAGGAAATATACAACCAGGAAATAAGCATAAATGAAAGTGCAACATCACTGGTAATCAAAAATGTAAATTAAAATAGCAAATAAATGCTATCTTTGTCTATGAAAGTAATCACATGCTTTAATTTTGGTAATGCCCAATACTGGCAAAGGGGTGGTAAACCTGGCATTCTCATGTGTAGCTGGTAATACTGTAACTGATACAACTGATACAACTGGAAATCAATCTTATCTCAAAACCAAAAAGTATTCATGCTTTTAATTCAATAATCCTACATCTAATTATTCTAAAGGAGTTATATACTGTATAAAAGAAAGCAATTTCCATTTAAAAGATATATTCTTTAGGAATATAATCATAATAGTAACAAATGATAAGTAAATATCCAATGAGATATGGCCAAGGGTACTATAACATGGTCTCTATTGTGGAATATGATGCAACTGTTAAAATGATAGCTATGAAGACCACATGGTAACAGAAAAAAACTTTTATGTCAAAATGTGAAGGGTTAATTTAATGTGCCTGGTGCCTTGAAAGATAAGCACCAAACCACTAACAGTTGTTGAGTTTGTTGAGTTAGGAATTCTGTAGTTGTTTATCATGAGAAATGATTTTATTTTCTCCATGATCTTTTTTTTTTTTTCAAATTTACTTTGAAAAATTTTAAAGAAAATGTTCCCAGAGAGAAACTCGTCCTCACCACCATCACATCATCTCTCTTTTTGTTTCTGCTCTCAGGGAGATTTTTATCTTTATTTATGCCCCTAATATGCTACTTTTTTTAGCTCTGGAATTTTGGAAAACAATTAAACCTCTTTTCTTTATGAATAGTTTTTCTTGAACTTTAGGTGGGTTTAAATAAAAAGGCTTTTGTTGTGTGTGGTACTGGGACACAGACACAGGTCTCTACCCCTGAGCTACATCCCCCCACCCCCTCCCATTTGAATTATAAAGGTAAGCCTACCTGCTCATGGTGGGGGAGGGGCAAAAGTCAGGCTATAATAGGGGATAAAAATATTTCCCATGCCTGTCTCTGAAACTTTTCCCATCCTCCATGGTCTCCTTTCCCTGTACCTGTTTCCTTAGGGAATGATTATCAACCGAGGTTTGGTGAGTATGCTTCTGATCTTTTCCTATGCATTTACACATATGTGTAGACATTATCACATGAATGAAATTGTATATATCTATATATATGTGTATATATATAATGCAATTTATATATATAAAATGCAATTTTTATATATAATGTAATTTATATGTATGTGTGTGTATATATATATATATATGTATATATATATATATATATAAAACAATATATAAAACACCCTGCCTGCCATGATTGTGATAGGTTGTACCAAATTGACTTTGAAAAAATTGACACCCATTTGCATTCTCACAGTCAGGGTATCCCTCTTCTAAAATACTAAACTGTTTGATCTTTGCCAATAGAATAGGTGGGAAATGACACCTCATGGTTGGCTTAGCGACATTTCATTCCTTGTAAGTGAAGCTGGACACAGTACACTGAGTTTGATGGCCAGTGTCTGGGACTCTTGGTGGGAATTTCACGATACCTTTCCAGCTGGGTGCCAGAGCTCAGTTCGATCGCCACAGCTACCTGTCCCTCAGGGAACAGTCTTTAAGGCGTGACAGGATTAACAGCACATCATTCTTTTCTTAGTTCTCATCCATCTTGTCAGTTTATGAAAATAAAGAGCTTGAGGGAATAAGAACTGTCTCATTTATAAAATGGATCTGGTCTGACATTATTCCCAATAAGGATATCATTTGTTGTTGTTGTTGTTTTGCTTTATAAATTAACATTTCTACCATTATTTACAGTTAGTGGCTAAAGAGAGCTATCAATCTGAGATACTTGAATTGAAAAAAAAAAAAAATCTCTACTCAGCCTTTCATTCCTTTTTGTAGTTTGACATCATTTTTCCAGGTTCACAAAAAGCTTGAGCTTAGGCCCCATTAGAGGGCCAAAGCACAGATGTTTGTATTACCACATTGTGACACAGGTAGATAGTTCCTGTCCAGCTGCTGTGAACTTAGAGACTGAAGTGTCTTGGTTGGAGGGCATGAGAGAAACCATTCCCCATGTTTCAAAGGGGCTTTGTAAACCAGTGGCATCTCCAGTGCGGAAGAGCAGAGTCTGCCCTTGTTTCTCCTTCCTGTGTTGCTTCCCTCTGACCTGAGAGGAACATGTTGTAACCAGTGGCTAGAAGATGAGAAGTCCACACCAACTCCTGAGAAGAACATTCCACCAGCTTCTGAATGTTAGTTGCTTGCTGTATCCAGGATACCCAGGCCTGTGTTGTCGAAGGTCACCAGCTATAAACTCCAGGAGAGCTGCCTGAGCAAGCAGGGCACCCCACACGTGGGGCCGACACTTAGGAAGAGCCGTGCCAGGAACTGAGGACTTTTTCTGTGATGTGACCAGGGACAGTGTGAGCATGGCTTCTCTTTGCCCACTCAGACTTCTTCTGGACACAGAGCAGAGGCCCCCCTGGCATGCAGAGGAGCAAGGTCTGCATGTTGTAACACAAGATGCATCTCTTCTTTACATCAGAAAGCTCGTTACCCAAGGGTGAGGCCATGAACCACCATTAGGAGCCCAGACGGGCCAGACTGGAACCTGCCTGTTCCTTCAGGTAACTGGGTTTGTACTCAGTAGGGGAGGGTATGCCTCTGGATGGGATTTCAAGTGACTTTGCTAGCGTGGCACTTCCGAGGTAGTCAACCTTACTAAGTTGTGGACACCAACTGTTAATCTGTAATTCATACTGCTGTCAACGACTCTGGCCTCTGCCCTGATTAACTAAAGGGCTTGCGCTTGGCTGACCCCATTAGGCCAGAGAACTGGTCTAATTTCGCCTGGATCGGTGGAATGCCGAGTAAAGGGATACGGGGAGGCTGAGGTTTAGGCAGGACTCTAGTTACCCTGATTTTCTGTGGGTAAGGACACCATGAAGACATTTTTTGCACAGCAGGGTGGAAAAACAATAGAGACTTGTGAAGGGACATTTGAATTGTAGTTTGTGGAATTATTCATCAACAATGTCGAAGACCTACTATGTGCCCAGAAGACAGAGACTCACACATCCTCCACAGTTGCTTTCAGGAGAACAGCAGTGGGCCTGCTGGGAATGGTCTAGCGTGACATTTCATAGGGCTGCAAGTCCCTCTCCGTTCAGCTCTGTTGCTTTCTGTCCTGTCATCTGAGTGCATTGAAAACTCAGTTCCGGTCTTGACAGAGCAAGTTTGGCAGATCTTAAGACACCTGAGATCCAGTCTGGCTGTGTGATCTTGGGCAGGTTCTTAACTTTTCTGACCCTCGGTTTCCTCATCTGTAAATGGGGATAATAATGCTTACTTGGCTAAATAATATCCGGCATCTGCAGGACTAATCCAGTGATCTTGCCAAGTCCCTGACCTGCTCTGGGAAGCCCTTCCTGTCTAGGTTTCCCCCTTTTTTCTTGCTGTGGTGTAAAGTGGAGAGATTGTAGACTTTGAAGTCACAAATAGAGTCCCAGGTTCTCATTTCAAACCCCAGTTCTATTGTTTACGCGGTGACTTTGAGCAAAGGGATTGACCTGAATCTCTGTTTTCTGTAAAATGGAGGCCTACCTGCCTCTGGGGGGCAGTGGAGGATTAAATGAGGCCACACCAGGAAGACCTTGGCAGGGGGCGGGAGATTCACCTCTGTTGGGACCAGCCCCTCCCCCAGCACACAGCCTCCTGCTGTGGGACAGAAGACCTTGCAGGTACAGAGCCAGGTAGGAGCACGGACGATCCTAGAAGCAGGGGATGGGACATAAAAACCCCAGAGCCTACAGCTCTAGCTAACTCATGCCACCTGCAAGTTAGCAGAGGGGAGAAGCTGCCAGAAGAGCTGCTTGCCAGGGTGGCCTCCTGCCACCAGGTCTGTGCCCACGACTGGCGGTGGAGGTAATCTTGCCTCTTTTGGTCATCATCCTCACCTCTGTTATCTGCTCCAGCAGCCCTCCTCAACACTGCCTGTCCCCCCACACACACCCCCCCGCACCACCACAGGCACCCAGCGCTGGGCCCCAGGGGGACCTGCCAGCAGCATTGCTCACAGGCTGTGGTGGCCAGGTTTGCAACTCTCCTAAATACTGGGAACCATGACTGCTTCCACGTGGCGCCACATGCATTCAGAACAGGTTACCGGAGAGGCTGTGTGTGTGAAGTTAGGATGTTCACCCAGATGCCATCTGGAGCACCCAGACCCTGCTGAGGCCTTATTTCAGAGCAATGAAATGATAGAAAACGGTAGAACTACCTGTACCCGGGCACCAAGGGCGAAGGAATTAGCCCGCACCCTCATGTCTTTATGTTACTGGGCAGGAAAATCTGCTGCCTTGATCAGTTGGATTTTTTTTGTGGGTTTTAAATTCATGAATATTTCTTCCAAGGAAGGGAATTCCTTTCTCACAGCGTCAACCAACTTGCTCAGATGACAGCAAACCCACAGTGAAGCCCCGGTGGCTCTTGGGTCTTGGTTCCAGGCTGCTATGGTCAAGTTCATGGTTACCCTTTAGCCTTGGGCCCTCAGGGAGTAACATTATAATGGAGAGAAGATGGACATGTGTCAGGAAGTGAGAAGGACCCCAGCTTCACATACGTGGATCAGATTTGGGCTCTGCCAGTTGTCAGCCCAGCTCTAGGGCAAATCTGAACCTAGCTGAGCCTCCAGGGCCCCTTCTATAAAATAGAGTTAAAATAGAGGACTGTCAGGGACTAAATATGACACTATACACAACGAGTGGTCACACAACGTCTGCATGTAGTGGCTGTGCAGTAAGCAATAGCTACTTTTATCTCTTTCTGCAGGCCTGTCTTCCTGGCTGGGCATCATCAGGTGAGCCTGTTAACCTCTAGCAGCTTCATTCTCCATCTGTGAAATAAGAAATATTTCTCTCAGTCCCAAGAACGAGGCCATCTCTACAGGTGGCCTCACACTGACACTGGCACCCAGACTCCCAGGCTGACTGAGGCAACCCTGCGCACCTCATAGACATGCACAGAGACAGTCGCTGTGCTAGAACACCCTTCCATCAACCTTGCTAATCAATTATTTTATTCCCAGAACTTTGCCAGTGAGTGAGAACAATGCCGGGTGGTCTGGAGAAGGCGTGTCATCGGTGCATTTCTAAAATCGCCAGCAATGGTGAGTCATGGTCCTGGGAAATGCCCTAGTTGAAGGATGTGGGTGTCTGGAACCACATAATGAACTACAGCCAGAATGAGTCCTGCAAATGGTCCCTGTTTGGTTCCAGGTTAGAACTGGGGAAGTGACCTGCCCTCTGTTGGCTGCTTCTGCTCCTTCCTTATTAGCCTCAGTACAAAGTGTTCAGTTCAGGCACATGCTAGCTCACATGCATGTTTTTGTGAATGGAGGCACTGAGACAACCAATGCATATGGCACCAGAGCTGGGCAACATGGCAGGGAGATAGGGAACTTGGGATTTGGGTTTGGGGCAGCTTTTGCTCACCCCTACCCCACTCCATGTCCCTGACAAATTGGACTTCCCTGTACCGTCACTTGCTGGGGTCCTGGAGGAACTGGACCACATTACACCAAGTCCAGTGTCTACTGCAACATTCAGGATATTCCCAAGAGCAGAACCCATGCCTCAGGACTGCTTGAGATGAAATCATTTACCTCACAGTGGGGAGTGTGGCCTAACTTTTATGCTGATGAAATGTGAGTTAAGGTAACACTATGCAAAGCCTTCTGCAATGGATTTTACAGTGGCAATATCAGCAAATGGCAGTCAGTGGACAGAATGGACTTCAGTAGAGTGGTCAGGAGAACAAGGGGCTGATAGAGGGGTGCCCGCCTCCTCGTGCTTACCTCTTGGTACCCATGTGCTCTCCTCAACTCCCCACCTTCCATCACTCTTCTTGGGACATTTCCTGCACACCCAGCATCTTCAATAATGCCTGGCACATAATAGGAGCTCAATCATATCCCCCAGATGACTAAGTGGGTGCATGAATGGACTGCCAGCTTACAAATTCTCCCATGACTTATGTGTCCAACATCCATCTCATTGACACCTCTAACTTTGTACTTCCACAGAAAGTTCTGGGAACCACTGGCCCCTTTGTCCTTGGATGAATATAGCTATCTCTCTCACACACGCACACGCACGCACGCGCGCTCCTACACAACGTAAGAATTGTTGAGGGCCAGGGTGGGACAGAAGGGCTGGCACCTCTGCCCAGATGCTGCTCTGCTGCTCTAGCACAACGGAAACACGTGGGTTGCTTCACTGCTGCAGGGAGAGAGGCACAATCAACTACAGCATTGCTCTAGATCCTTCTGAAATTAATCCCCCTCACCACTACACACATACACCTTCGCATCCTTCCTACCCATCAACAAGAGCCTGCCTGGACCACTGAGTTGGTGAGAGAGGAAGAATTACTCTCAGGGGTTCCCAGAAAGATAAAAAAGGATTATTATGGGTTGGATATGTGGTATCTCCCAAAAGCTCATGTGTGAGACAATGCGAGAAGGCTCAGAGGCAAAATCATTAGGTTATGAGAGTCTTAACCTACTCGGTGGATTCAACCATGGATATGGATTAATTAGGTGGTAGCTGTAGACAGGAAGGGTGTGGCTGGAGGAGACAGGACACTGGGGGCGTGCCTTTGGGGTTTATATTTTGTCCTTGGTGAGCAGAGCTCTCGCTCTCTCTGCTTCCTGGTGCCATGTCCTGAGCTGCTTTCCCCGCCACATCCTTCTGCCTTGATGTTCTACCTCACCTCTGGCCCAGAGCTATGGAATCAACCAGCTATGGACTGAACCTCTGAAACCAAGAACCCCAGATGAACTTTTCCTCCGCTACATGGTTCCTATTGGGCCTTTTGGTCCCAGCAGCACAAAGTTGACTAAAACAGGGATGTTCCTGTACTCAGTAAACCCAGTTCTAGGCTGTTAACTCCACACATGCCCTCGAAGTGATGTCATACTGAGTGGCCCTATCTGTGGTCTCCCTGACCCCCAGGCTCTCTCCTGAGTTGTGAGCTATGCCGAGTTCAGCCTGGATGATGGTGAGGCCTCTAGCCACTCTCAGTCCCTCCCTCCAGGCTGTGCAGTGACCCCCCCAAGACCTGCCGAAGAGAACAGACGCTCCAAATCTCTTAAGACCCTTTGTGGTCTGGCCCCTGTTTCTTCTCATATCACTGCCTTTCTTTCTCACTCTGGAATATTTAACGGGACAAAAATATTTCAACTTTCCTTAAAGTACCCGTTTCTTTTTGTCCCCTGAGTCTTCCTCTCTGTGCCCAGAATTCTCAATAGATGTTGAATCTAAGAAGAAATTTTGGTGACAAGCAAGATATTTGCATTGTCTTAAAGTCTAACCCCAGACTCCTTATTGATGGCAAGGGAGAAAAAGAATAATAATTATACAGTGGAGAAATTGGGCCAAACTCTGGGGTTTAAAATTAACATCACCAACAAGGGACAGATGGCTGTCCTCTATGCAGTAATCAGGCTAGGAATGTGTAACCTTAATATAAACGCAAGGGACATTTGGTAAACAGAAAGTGAGGAACATCCTATTAAAACTGAGAGGAGAGGAGTATAGTCTTCAAAAATGTCAACATCATACAAAACAAAGGCTGTGGAAATGTTCTAGAGTCAAGGGCAGGGGCGTGTCTTAGTCCATTGGGTGCTTCTGTAACAGAACGTCAGAGACTGGGTAACTTATAATGAACAGAAATTTATGGTCCCATGGCTCAGGAGGCTGAGAAGTCCAAGATCAGGGGCGGGCATCGGATAAGCACCTTCTTGAGTGTCATATGGGCAAAAAAGAGAAAAAGGAAGAAAGGACCCCTTTCGCACGGAACTCATTCCCACAGGTAGCCTACTCTTGTGGTAACGACATAAATACATTCACTCTGCCTTCCTGGCCTAATGCACAGCAATCCTTAGACCCCACACTGCTGCACTGGGGATCAGGTTTACAGCACATGAACTTTATTGGAAAACATTCACACTAAATTATTTCACTGCATAATCATCGAAACCTGTTTTTTCAGTCCAAAAAAAAAAATGGTTTATAATCTTTCATGGGGTGATCATCGCATGATATAATTTTCTTCATCATGCTACTTTAAAGGTAGACCGAGCAGCAACGTATCCACCAGTGGCATACAGATGCAATCTTGCCTCCTCTCACATAGCTAGCCCAGAGCCTACAATGCTCTGCGCATGCGCATTTCAACATATTTCCAAAGGTCCGCTTGAGCGGTTTAAAGCACTGCAATACTAACCGGAAACCATCTCCTGTGAGTGGCGCTGAGGACCGCAGCTTGGGTAAGAAAACCAATGAGAGCGGGTCAGAACCTTTGGACGTAGAAGATTAAAATTTTCTAAGTTCATACTTTGCAGCACTTTAGTAAATTTTCTCAAGTGTGATATTCTGACTATAATGCACAAATGAATATCAACTGTATTTACAGTTTCTTCCACACAGGAAAAGTGTTTGCTAAACTGTCAGGAAGAAATAATGTGTGTTGATTTGGACTATTCAGTTCTAACGTATATTCGCGAGAATTCCATGCATCCTAATTTTGCACCAAAGACAGTTTAGTAATAAATGATGCCTAAGTAATACTGACACATTTTTAAAAAAATAAAAAGTTTCACATAACGGTTTTACTCCACTTTTTTTGCAAAAAAAAAAAAAAAAGGGCATAAAATCTGCAATGATTTTGTGGTGAAATTTGGTATAATGGGAATAAAGGAGATATGACAACAAAATGTAATAAATACCTGACACTAGATTGGAGCCAAGGACTTTATTAGGTTATCAATATTGGAATATAGATGGTAGATTACGTATCAATGTAAATTTAAAGAACTGTAACTGTCCTCAGGTTATATAAGAGAATTATCCTTGTTCCTAAGAAATGGACACCAGAATTACTTCTGACTACAAAGTTAAAACACTTAAAAAGTCTGCACACAAAACCCTGTGTGGCAGGTATCTGAATGTTTACTCCATTACTCTCTATTGTGCATGTTTAAGAATTTTCACAATTAACATGCCTTTTAGAATTTAGACTGAGAAAAATTGACCACTTTGCCCGCGTCCTAAACTTGATCCAATACTACTCTAGATGCATATGTATAGACTGCAGTATTTTCCTTTCAGGTAGCTTTGAATTCTTCTTCTGTATGATTTTTCTGCACGTTTCCTATTTCCCCATCAAGTCCTACATCCTTAGGTAACTGGGGGAGGAGGTTATGTTTTGAGAACAAGCTTTAGGTATCCTGTAGGTTGCTTTGTGGCGGTCCCTATCCATTGTGATGTGAGCTAAATGGTGGGGGCTGGGCTGGAGGTCTGGGAGGAGTGCTTCTTCTTTTGAGGAAGTGGGCCAGGGTCTCCATGCCCTCAGGCTCAGGTGAGTCACCTGGAAGTGTGTTCTGGAGCCCTCCTTGGCCCCTGTGCAGCTCTGGCTGTCCTCCTCGCCATCTGGCACGTTCTCTCTGGCAAGCTCCTCTGCTATGCAACATTTACCTGCCCACACCCGCTGCTGCCCCGGAGGATCACTCTCACGACTGGGAAACCTTGATGAATTCCTGTGCTGCATGCAGAGCAGCCTCCAGCCCTCACAGTGTAATTTAATCAGACGCCGTGGGCATGGTGAACTTGGGTTAGTGCACCTGTCAGGGCTCCTGGGAAGCCTTATTTACCTCCACAAGGATACAGGAGCCAAGAAGGGTCCAGCACTGGGAGAGAGGCCCTCCGCTCGAGACAAGACCCAGAAAACTGTGATGCTGGGTGACCTTCATAGCCGCCCCCAGTGATGAGAGAGTCCATATGCTGAGAGAGACCTGTGCGTTTTATTCTACAATTCTAGCAATAAGAAAGAGCACTTTTAAAATTTTGTTTATGTATTTATTTGATGCTAGGAATGGAATCCAGGGCCTCACACATGCTAAGTGCATGCTCTCCCACTGAGCCACATCAACGTCTCCTTTATTATTTTATTTTTGGTGTGCTTTTAAAACTTTAAGACTGCTCCCCCTGTAAATAAAATTAATCTGACTCCAAGCTCCATGTGTCAGAGTAGTAGGAAAACCAATCTTGGGCATGGTGGATCATATAAGAATTAAGAGTCTGGGATTGGGGTCAGGGATCATGTCTACCTCTTTTGGGGCTCTGAGGCAGGGACTTCTCCTGCTGTCTGGGCAAGGCCACATAAACCCCTGGGGCAACTTTTTAAAAGGTGCCCTCTTGGCAGCTGCAACCTCAGGAAATAGAGCACTTTCATTGGAGGAAAAGGGGACCTTCTCCCTAGGTGAAAAGGAGTTCCCCCTCCCTCTTAGCCCCACCAGGCCCTCTTTTCATGCAAAACTGCATGGCAGCACACTCTCCTTCCTCTTGGGCCAACATGGAGCATCAAACATGTCAAACATGGAGCATCAGGGTCTTCATGATGGGACGGGAGCCCCATCAGGTAACTCCTTGTAGCAATTCCCTGCCAGGAAGGGGTTTGACCAACCACAGGTTCCATCAGAGAACTCCAGTCCTCATCAGCTCCTCTGCTGCTCATCCTCTTCCGGGCACTTCCATCCATCCTTTCTCATGGGATGCTTCTTCGGAACTGCTTGCTGTGGCCTTCAAGTAGCAGGAGATTATCTCTTTTCAAGGATCAGAGGAGATAGAAACACCAGGGGGCCCAATATTCCATACTAACTCATCCTATTACATAAACAATTGAAAATCATGAACCTTTAGAAAGTCAAGAATATGAACCATGGCGATGGTTTTAGAAAATCCTGGATTTCTGGAATTTGATTCCAGTAGGTTCACCTGGCACATTAGATGCAGTGAATTCCGAATGCCCTTATCCAAAAGCTCTGCCTGTTTCCATCTCTCACACTTCTGTCCATATCTTTACCATTCTTATTACCCAAGCACAGCATGAGAGTTATTTTTTACTCCTTTCTTTCCTTCAGACCAGCATCTCATTGGTGTCCAAGGCCCTGATCTGGCTGGGTCTTGTGATTTAGCTCTTGGGCTAAATTACATATCTGCCTCTTCACTTACCTTTCCACCCCAGTGCACCAATGTTGGCTCTTGACCTTGGAGATTGGTGGTAGGCTGTGGAATAGGGTGACACCGAATGAGGAATAAGAGGGATGGGTGTTAAAGACAAGGCAGTATTACTGAAAGTACCAGAAGAGGGCAGAAGTGGCCTAGGAAATTGATATTTGGGTGCCATTGTAGATACAGCGGGTAGAGAGGGCAACTTGGAAGAGGAGTTTAGTTTCAGTTTATCCTCCTGCACTCTACCAATTGCCTCCTGGGTGGGAGGTAGCTCAGAGGGTTAAACTCCCAAAGAATGGTGTTGCAGAGAAAAACTATTGGATTCTGGTCTCAGTTTCTGTACCGAACTATTTGGCAAGAGAGTAGGGGAGCACTTGCTTCCTAAAGGAAACAGCGTCTGGAGATCCTTGAGAACAGACTAACCCAAAAGCTACCCACTTTCCCTTACAAAGATTACCCACTTAGAAATGCTTGTAATGCTTGCAGCTACCTCTTTTGACCTACTGCTGGTTGATAATATATTTTTGATACCTACTTATGTGCCTAGATCTTTGACAATCTTGCGCAGCAGTAATCAATACTGGTGAGAGCAGTCAGCTGTACATTAAATCTACTTAAAGATGTGAGCACGAATCCTGAATGAGAAATCCAGAAGTTGGCCTGAGGAGGTTGAGGAGGGTGCCCCACCACCAAGGTCCTTTGACAGTCTTACACATAAATCAAGAATCAGTTGATTTGTCTTCTTGGCATGAAGAATGTTTGCTCCAACATTTTGATTCTGGTATCTTCCATCATTACTCTCATTCAGAATTATTCTCTCCTTTGGACTTGTCAGTGGATTTAGCTCTTTCACACATACTTTTAGAACTGACTTTATGGTTAGGAATTCTCCTTTTTGCGGAAACCAGAATGTGATACTCTGAGCCACATTAGAATCAGTGTTTATAAACTTGAGGGCAGAGCAGTATTTACTGGTGGTGGTCACTGCTGTCAGACCACTGTCCTGACCTAGTGACATCACCAGGAAATAGCCTCTGTTTCAAAGAACTCTTGTGACCAAGGAGGTCCCCCAGGAGACGGACTAGGGCTTGGAGTCTTTGTTAGGACCAAGGGATAAGGAAACCCTACCACTAGTAACAGCTGATGGCGTCCATCCTGTCCACCACACAGCCCAGCCCTGCCCAGTGCCTCACAGGGCCCCGTGGAGACTGGCTCACAGAAAGGTGGTTACTGCACTGCCACCTGGGAGATGCTGTAAATGCAGATACCCAGGTTCCATTTGTTGCCATTCTGGTTTGTTAGGTCTAGCGTGACCTCTGGGAGTCTAAGAATCACGGCTCCAAGGTTTGGAGAGTGAGAGTGAGCTTATTTGACCTTAACACTGATGATCTAGAGAGATGGATTCTAATGAAGCTGAGGCCTGCCTGAGGATAGGGTGGAGAAATGCAGTCAGGTCCATACAAGAAGATCAGGCTTAGAACAGACTCAGACCATTCAAAATCCCCCATAACCACCGAGCATCCCTCATTTGTTGTTTTTAGAGTTTTCCATTTGATCCCTCTGTGAGGGTTCAAATATAAGGAGAAACCACAGTCTCCTTCCATCATGAAGGGAAAATAGTAATTATTGTTTTAGTCAGCATGTTTATCACTGTGATCAAAATACCCAACAAGAAAATAGGAAGGAGGAAAAGTTTATTTGGGGCTCCTGGTTTCAGAGGTCTCAGTCCATAGATGGGTGAGTCAATTGCTCTGAGTCTGAGGTGAGGCAGAACATCACAGTAGAAGGTTGTGTCAGAGGAAAGCAGCTTAGCAATGGCAACAGGAAACACACACACACACACACACACAGAGAGAGAGAGAGAGAGAGAGAGAGAGAGAGAGAGAGAGAGAGAGAGAGAGAGAGAGCATGCTCCACCAGGGACAAAATATACATACCCTAAAGACACGCCCCCCAGCGACCTACCACCTCTAACCACACCCTACCTGCCTACAGTTACCACCTGGTTAATCTATTTCAGTGATTAAGCCATTGATTATGTTACAGTTCTCATAATCTAATCATTTCACCTCTGAACATTCTTTCATTGTCTCACAGTGAAGCTTTTGGGGGATATCACATATTCAAACCACAGCCATCATCATGATAATAACTGACAGTGTGTATTATGTGATAGTGTGTTTTGTACCTTTCATGGATGATGACACTTGATTATTTTAACAAGTTAGGAAATTCTTGGGATTAGGTTCATGTTTGAAATGAGGACAGGGAAACATCAGATCTTGGTTCCTGCAGTCCATGCTATAGGTAAGTGAGGAAGGGGGTGAGCTGTGAGTCTAGGTGTGTGGCTCCAGTCCTCATAGCTTCCCCTGGGTGGCCATAGGGAACATTCTGTCCTGAGCCTTCTCTCCCTACCCTGCTCAGAGGTAATGTAGGGAGGCAAATTTTTACCTTTACTCTCCTCGGGTTTTCAGCTGGGCCTGAGAATTAACTGAAGTAAGACAAATTCATAGGAGAAAAGCATACAAATCTATTTAATACAAGTTCTATGAGACACTAGACCCTTTATAAGGAGTGAAGGTCCAAAAGAAGTAGCAAAGTCTTAAAAATGCTTTTATACTAGGCTGAACAAAGAAAGGCAATTGTGGAAACATAACCAAATTACATGGGGGGGAGGATAACAGAAGATAAGAATTATTTTTACAAGATTCATATGTACAGAATTCTTTTGATCTCATTTGCTCATCTGCAGTGACAAGAATGTTACCTTCCTTCTGGCATAGAGAGGACATCATTCATGTGGGGTTTAATCTTCAGCTTTCAGGAAGAAAAAGGGGAAGGGCAGAACACCCTTCCTGCACCCACAATTACTTAAGAGACTGTAGCTCAAAATAATCCTTATGCCAAAATGGTATCGTTTGGGGTGGTGTATTCTACCACCCAGCAGCAGGAAAGGTGGAGTGGCAGGTGGCTCCCCTGGGAGTGGCTCCATGTCTCTGTGTCACAGCACTTGGATTACACATGTGCCCAGGTAGCACCATCTGTCCCAAGTTTGCAGTATAATGAAGGATTTCCCAGAACTCCTATCACTTTATCATCTTGGCAATGAGCTCCAAAGTCAGAAATACAGAATGGGATTCATTGACCTCTTGATGTTCTATTCTTTACCAGCAAGAAATTTCTTGACTCTACTCTAAATTGAGAATTAAGACAGATAGCTAGTGCGATTTTCTCTTTAATCAGCCACACCTGCCAGCTGTGCTGTGTCACCCATGACCGGTAGGGCCTGCTTTATAGTTTTCAGGGATCAGTGCAAAATGAAAATTAGGAACACCTCATTTGAACAACAGGGGGAACATTCGGGTTACTAAAATATAAAACTTTTTCCTTTTGACCTATCATAGTACTTTTTTATTTGCTATTTAAGGTTCTTTTAAATAGAGGAAAATAAGCATTTAATTTTCACATAAATTTTACCATTCATCTTAATATTGTGTAAGTTTTCTGTTTGTTTTTTGTGGTGCTGGAAACCCAGGACCTAGGCATGCTCAGCAAGCATTCTACCACTGAGCTACATCCCCAGTCCTTACATGCTAGTTTTAAATGCAACTATAGGAGCGTTTAACTCATATGTGGAGTCACCAAAATGACACAGTTTGCATTTCATGGCTCCCTACTTATGCATTTCTGTTTTTACCCAAACAGTAGAAACACCACACAAAACTAACTGAACTATTGCTTCACTTTTGGACATGCACACATTCTGCCAACACTCGACCTTCTGCTTACTGATGAGGGAAGACCTCCCGAAGGAGAAGGAGCTATGGCTTCATTTGCAGGATGAATGACTGGCGGGTGTGGGAAGACGCATTGGTCAGCAAGGAGAAGACAGGGTTTCTTGATGACTCATGTTTCTCAGAACCTCCTTGCCTTTCCTGCATTTAAGTCAGTTCTGCTTCAAGGGAATGTGGCTTCTTAGGACTGCCAGGCCCCTGCTTACTCAGTCAAAGAACAATCCACTTACCTTGAATTCATTCTGAGTCCTGCTGAACCCCCACATGTTGTGGGTGCACCAGAATTCAAGAGCCCTATATAAGAATGTGGTGGCAAAGGAGTGGCAGACAAGAATATTGCTTATAATTTTCTCACATGCTTCACTGTCCTGTCAGACGTCACTTACAAAAACACAAGGACCGAGATAAAGTCATTTGGAATTCCAAGATGGCAGCAAATGCTGGGTCTTCCTGAGCACCTGGCCTAGTGGGACTGCACAAATGGTCAGTGTTAAAGGTAATTCAGAAGCCCAGCACGGTGACCTGAGCCTGTGATCCCAGTGGCTCGGGGGCTGAGGCAGGAGGATCATGAGTTCAAAGCCAGCCTCAGCAACAGCAAGGCACTAAGCAACTCAGTGAGACCCTGTGTCTAAATAAAATACAAAATAGGGCTGGGGATGTGGCTCAGTGGTTGAGTCCCCCTGAGTTTAATCCCTGGTACCCCCACAAAACAAAAAGCTAATTCAGGGAAGGATGGTTTGAGGGGAGCTGTGGGAATGAAGGCAAAGCACTCTGCAAGCCTGCCCTCCTCTACATTTCTGGAGGTGAAGGTCAAGATTGGCATGGAGGATGACTGAAGGGGGCAGCCTCTGTCCTGTCCCTTCTGCTCTGAGTAGTCAGAGCTTGTGTCACTTAGGGAACTTGTGGATTGTAGCTTTGGATCTCAGAGATGACTGAAATCAGGAAATAAATCTGAGATCTTCCATAATTCAAAATTGGAATGGACATTACAGGTTAAACCAATTGCAGCAAGTTCAATATAGCTAAAAGCCCCAACTCAGGCTGGTCTAACTAATGAAGGGGCTTACTGGTTCATGTAAATACAAGTCCTAGAAGTAGTTTAGTATCCCAGACTTTGTGACTCACTGTGTGACAAAGGCCATTGAGGACCCAGTTTCCTTTTGCTTCTCTTCCTCCCGTGGTGTCAGCCTCATTCTTAGGCTGGTTCTCCTTCATGGTGGCAAAATGGTTACCAACAATCCCCAAAGCCACTGGGAGAAACTTTGTTTCTGGCAGTTCCATCAGAAGAGTGAGAAGGCTCTTTCCTTGTTCTCAGTAAAGCTCCCCAAAGAGCCATGAGCCCATCCATCAAATGATACCCTCTCCCGTGAGTGGGACCATGCTGATCAATTCAGAGTTAAACTATCATGTCCCTTTCCACACCCAGGATGGAGTGAGCTTCTGCCACATAGCACAGGAGAATGGGGAGGTGGGGACCAGAACAAAAAACTATGACGACCTTGAAGGGAACCAATAGACACTGCAGAGGCCACCTGCCATCTTAGAGAACCTATCTCAGCTCTCAGGACTGGCAACAGGACCCCGTAAAAATGTAAGCGTGTGATACTGTCCAGACTTTGGAAGTGGGAACTGGGTGCAGTTCTACCCAAAAGATATTCTGATTCATAATTAAAAATAATGCTGGCCCAGCAAAACCTATGTGAGCAGGCCACTTCACAGATGAGGAACCAGAGGAGTAGTAAAGGCCTAATTGTAATGGTTGCCACATACTGAGCTCCTTGTGTGCTTCTGCTAACCCCTTGTACAAGAAAGGGAGATAAGACAAATTTGCCCAAAGCCACATTGGGAAGAGTGGCAAGGCCAGGGTTTGAACCCACGCCTGTTCAGTTCCCACACCTCTGCTCTTTCCCAGTGCCTAAAATGTGAATTGGTGTCATGAACAGGAAGAAAAGCTCCAAGTCAGTTCAAAGCTCTGTCACACTGTGTCAGTAAGAGATTTTAGGAGACCTCCATTAGTATTAGTCCATTTTCTGTTGTTGTAACAAAATATCGGAGGCTGGGTACTTTATAAAGGAAAGAGGTTTATTTAGCTTAGAGCTTTGGAGTCTGAAAGTCCAAGATTGGGTGACCACATCTGTTCAGCCTTCTATGGTGGCCTTTTGATTATGTCACAACCTGGCAGAGGAGAGGAAAAGGAAATGATCTTGTCCAAGGACAGCTACTCCAATGATCTAGTTTCCTACCACTAGGCTCCACCTCTTAAAGGTTTACCATCCCTCGAGACCACCTCTTAACACCATCACACTGAAAACCAAACTTCCAGCACATGAGCCTTTGGGGACACATTCAAACTATATGCAAACCATACATATCAATAAATGGAAAGGGGGAAAGATGTCATGAAGCAAATTCTTTAAGTGATAAAGAATTTACTCAGGAAAGAGAAGAACCATCTTCCCTGGGTATAGGCTCCCAGGAAGCACAGGGTCCGTCCTGCCTGGCTCAGTGAATGCCAGGAGGCCTTGGCCTCCTGTACGAGCAGAACAGCAGTTTATAAATCCCCTTTCTATAAGCTGTCAGACTTGGACAGGTCACACAGGAAGTCTGGGCCTTCAAAATGGCAGCATGACCACACAGGTGTTAGGCTGTCTCAGAAATGCACCCGGCTAGGCAAGCCCCAGGCTGACTGCGACCTTCTCCTATCTACTGACTGGCGACTTGAGGGAAGGTCAGGTTTCACAGCACACAAAGTAAACCACAGTGCAAAAGGGAACTCCAGGGCCTGTGTTTCTAACCCAGCTCTGTCTCCTTGCAGCCTGCTCCGTCTTTGTGCTCTCGGCTCTCCTGGTCCTGCCGCTGTCCATGGCGTTCACAGGTGAGCTGGCAGCTGAGCTGCCAAAAACTGCGGGTCAGCAGGGGTGGAGCAGGGGACCATGACACGTAATGTTTAAGCATAAACTGCGTGCTTAAGAAGAGCTGGCCAGACCAGTCATTCCCAATTACCCGTTTGCTGTCACAGAATGACTTGGTGAACATTTGAAAACAGAGATTCCTGGTCCCTGTCCTGGAAGATATTGATGCAATATGTCTGGGGCTTTTAAAACTGTCCGCAGATAATTCTGATCTTCCTAGCCCAGGTTTGGGAGTCACAGGGCTCAAGTTTGCCCCAGGCCCCTTCCCGGTTTCTATGTCCCCATGAGGCAGCCCATTGTGAACAATGTGAAAAATGCATCCTAGGCTCCAGACGGTAAGGGCGCACTGTAACTTGTTTTGTGGTCTGAATGACTAATAAATGCCCCCATAATTGCATGTATTAAACAACTTTATAACCTGCAAGTGTGAAGTACAGGGGAGGAAGCAGGGAAGGGAGTAGGGGTGGGCTCCTTGAGGGCCAAAAATCACTGTCACATGTCAGTGGAATTAATCACATGCTCTTGAAATTGCTAATGGGAGCCCCTGAGACCTGCATGCGGATTGTAGCTGCCCTATTTACCCTGAGGCCTAGCAAGCCAGTGTTCCAGGTTCCAAGCTGATAGCATATGGGGCAGAAATTTAAAAAGGATGCAGGTGTTACTGAAAAACAACAACAAACCCAGTATCCTATTTGCTTAATGGATTCAAGGTTTTCTAGGGTGATGAAAATGTTCAGGACTAAAACAAGGGGATGTTTGCACAAGATTAAGAATATGCCAAATGCCACCGAGTGGTTCCCTTTAGAATGGTTGATTTTATGTCCTGTAAATTTCATATTAAAAAATACAACAAATCTGAAAATAGAAACAAACAAAAACAGTACCCTTAGAGCTAAACTATATGAAAGGTGACTGCCTGAGTAAAAAAGAGAGAAGTAAAAGAAGAAACAGCCTGAGTCAGGCGCAGTGGCACATGCCTATAGTTCCAGCACCCTGGGAGGCTGAGGCAGGAGGATCACTAACTAGTTCAAAGCCAGCCTTGGCAACTTAGCGCAAGGCCTTAAGCAACTCAGTGAAATCTAAATAAAATATTAAAAAGGCCTGGTAATGTGGCCTAGTGGTTAAGTGCCCCTGGGTTCAATCCCCGATACCAAAAAAAAAAGAATACAAACACCCTGAAGAACAACAACAGAGAGGGAGAGAAAACAAAATTTCAAAGTTGCCCAGAACTAAAACAGCAAAAAGATCTGGGGCCATTTACTGTAAGAGGAAAACAATTCAACCACTTGCCCAGATTCAGAAGCTACCATGATTAGAGTTAGTTTGAAAATTAACTTTTATTTATGGCTCTGCTCTTTTAAGAAGAGTTTATAAGATGTGAGTTACAACCTGCTTGGGACGTTGGAAGTGCTCCTTTTTAGAGTGTTCGATGCAAAATCTGTAGCGTAAGAGAGACTGTGGAGCTTACGGCTAGCTGTTCACCAGTTCATTCATCAAGCTGCACAGATGGGACAAACTGCCATGAGCCCATTGACATGGTCACTTGCTAAAATGACTACATCAGTTGCAGAAAGTAGGTCTTGGGGAGTTGCTGCTTATCAATTGCAGAGCTTGTGTTGGAGTGATGAAAAGTCTTGAAAATGGATGGTGGCGATGATCACACAAGATGTTGATTGTAATTAATGCCATTGGATTGTACTCTTAAGTGGTTAAAAATCACAAAGTTTTTATTTGGCTATTATGTCACAATAAGAATTGTCAACACTCGCTGGGCACGGTGGCCCATGCCTGTAATCCCAGCAGCTCAAGAGGCTGAGGCAGAAGGATGGAGAGTTCAAAGCCAGCCTCAGCAACAGCAAGGCACTAAGCAACTCAGTGAGACCTTGTGTCTAAATAAAATACAAAATAGGGCTGGGGGTGTGGCTCAGTGGTCGAGTGTCCCTGAGTTCAATCCCTGGTACCAAAAAAAAAAAAAAAAAAAGAATTGTCAACACTCAAGCACACAGTATACACACACACACACACACACACACACACACACACACCCATAATGTTGTGTGTTGGGGGGAGTGGAGCATTACTTCTAGTGGTTGTTATCAACTGCATTGGGGAGAGTTTGAAAAAGCCAAAGGGTATCACTGTGATACTGTAGATCAAAAGGAAAGAAAAATAGAGTTCAGGTGGGACCTAAGCAACATGTGAAGAACGCAGGGGAAGACCATGTAGACTAAGTTTATTGGGATCTTTCCAAGCCATCTGTGTGTGGATCAACTCTCCTGTGAGCAGCAGCTGTTCTTATTCATTAGGAATGAGCAGATATGTAAGTCATTACTCAGTGTTCATTTCACAGCTGGCTTTTGAATGGAAAGGCAGTTCATACCCAACAAATTTGGCCTCAGATACTTGAATGTCTTTGTGTGGAAAGGTTGTCTTGAGACTTGGAAAGCACTTCCGTTTGATAATGAATTCAGCCAAACATCAGAGATAACTGGAAAGGCACGTCTCCATAGGTTGGTGATCCAATGAATGTGTGTATTTAACTTCACTCTGTTTTGGGCCCTGAGTTTATAGCTCTCTGTATATTTAGAAATTTTCATTAATGTCAGTGTAACATGATGTACTCATAGAAAAATGGTTTATTTCCTCTGCTTAAGTTCCCATATCCAGGTATTTATGAGAAATAAAATGTCAAATCAAAGTTAAGACTTTAAATGTGTTTTAAACAGGAGACTGGTTCTACAATGAGAATTTCCTTTTTTGAACCCTGTTGACAAATTAAATCAAGTAATTTAACTGTGCTGCCGAAACAAATTAAGCCTGAATCTCAGTGTAAAGATTTGTTTCTTGCTCGTGCAAATTCCATGGTGGGTTAGGAGTCATCCAGAGCCTCAGGAGACTTCCCCAGGCAATGTGACATGACCTAGCTATACAAACTGCCTCAATCCTGAGAGACAGGCTAGCTCAGCCCTGGTTTCCAGGTGGTCAAAGCAGGAAGCAAAAGAAGAATGATGTATCAGTTTTTAAATGGTTGGCCCCAATGTCCCACAACCAACTGGTCAGAACTAGTCACACAGCCCCGTGTGCACACAGGGGACTTGGCAATATGGAGGTACATATGAGCCATCCACACTCTGTACTGAAGAGATGTGTGTTTGAACCCCTCTGCAGCCTGGTCATCGGAACTAGTTTTGTTAATGAAGGAAATAAGACATTTCTTCCTTGTGTTTAAAAAAGTTGCATCATATTATTGGTTAATAATAGGCTTAGAAGATAAAGACCTACAAAAAGTAGAGAAAACATTGTTGTGGGGAGACAAATTATCATTAAGAAAGAGTGTGGGAGTCTGGGCTGGGTTGGGTCAGCGGTATTCCATACCCAGTTGCTAAAGATACGTTAGGAAACACTCGTTTCCCAGCTTGGGGGTCCAGTGTGCGAAATGGTGGGTGGTAATGATAAAATGACCCTTACTAACACAACAGAGGGCCCCTGCACAGGTGGAAAGGATTCCTGCTGGCTCCTCTGCCACCTGGCTCCTGGAAACAGTGGAAGAATAAAGGCCTCATTTTACTCCGTATGCATTTTGGGAATGTGACCCATAAATTGAATCTTATTTTAAGCATATCAAGGGAACTGAGTATTTAAAGGGATCCTTTAAATCCTTTTGTGAAAAGAATCCTTGAACACATGAACTGTCATACACCAGCTTTTCAAAACAGCACAGTACATTCATAACCACTTAGCACCCTAAGAAAAGGGGCAGCGACATCTGTCCGTGCTTTGTCTGATGATTCATTTGTTCCTGGAACTGTAGACCAGAGGCCTGACTCCAGGGATCCCAACAAATCAGGTCCACCTTCTTGCCCCAGACACCAAACAGAAAAGGTAGTGGTGAACAGCAGGAGAAGAACTTTAACCAATATGGCCCCACCGGGAAGGGAAAGTGAGATCCAGCATCTCAGCCCTGCCTTCTGGGATTTAGATAGAGGAGGAACTGCGGCAGGGGCAGGAGGTGTGCGTAATGAAGCAGGCTTGGCCAGACTGTGGCCTGGGTGATCATTCTCCCAGTTCTTGTTCTGCAAGGTGGCTCTGGAAAAGTCCTTGTCTCTCGAGGGGGCAATTTTCAGTTGCTGCTCAGCATGTTTACCTGTCAGACCTGCGATCCTGGAAGGGGCAGTTCCCAGGAGATGATGGCTCCTACTAAGGCGTCTCATGGTGGAGTGACATCCTGTTCCAACTGTCCTGGAAGCTGTAGTCCTTCTAGACATCACTCCAGGGGTCTGGAACAGGGTGCTGCAAATCCTGCCTCAGTCTCAAAGGGAACCGAGATAGGTTAGGTAAATTTAGGGCTAACAAACCTTGTGTTACTAGTTATTAGATGAGCGCTCGTTAAGTGATTAAAATCTGCCGACATGCCAAGTTGAGCAGTCACCTGACCAAAGGTGAAGGTGATACAGGAGACGGATACAAAACGAAGACCGAGATGCCAAGCTTCGCCTGCCTTTAGTTACCCACTGGGCATCTGCAGGCCCAAGTGAAGAGTCACTGCTTTTAACAGAAGCAACTTCTCTAGTTCCCATTATACATTTGTCCTCATTCTGCCAGGACAGTGGGATCTACAGTGTCAACCCACTGAGCATCCTGAGGACCTGGTGGCCGGTGGGGCTAAGCGGATCCCACCAGCAGGGCTGGAAATCGAGTTAAGGTTTATGGAACTAACATTTTGGCTTTTGTAGGTGTTAAGCTCATTTTTGTGACCAGGCGTGGTGCTCGAGTGCTTCTCTCTCAATCCCTTTCTGTTTGCCCTGTGTAGGAATGAAGTTTTTGGAGGACTGCCCCATACAGCCTCTCATTCCTTTATATTTGCTAGTGGGTGGGATCGTCGGTGCCTTGAAGGTAAAGTTTTTTTAATTTGTTATTTTTAGTTATACACTATGGTAGAATGTATTTTGACACGTCATTCACACATGGAGTATAACGTCCATTCTTGTGGTTGTACATGATGTGGAGTTTCATTGGTGGTGTATTCATACATGAACATAGGAGAGTTACGTCTGATTCATTCTATTGTCTTTTCCATTTCCATTCCCTCTCCCTTCCCTTCATTCCCCTTTGTCTAATCCAATGAACTTCTATTCTTCCCTACCCCTGCCCTTTGTTGTGAGTCAGTATCCGTATATCAGAGAGAACATTTGGCCTTTGGTTTTTTGGGATTGGCTTATTTCACTTTCTATGATCATCTCCAGTTCCATCCATTTACTGGCAAATGTCATAATTTCATCTCTTTTTGGCTGAGTAATATTCCATTGTGTATATATACCACATATTCTTTATTCATTCATTTGTTGAAGGGCAGCTAGGTTAGTTCCATAGCTTAGATACGGTGAATTGAGCTGCTATAAACATTGATGTGGCTGTGTCACTGTAGTATGCTAATTTTAAGTCCTTTGGGTATAAACCAAGGAGTGAGTTAACTGGGTCAAATGGTTGTTCCATTCCTAGTTTTTTGAGGAATCTCCATACTGCTTTCCAGAGTGGTTGCACCAATTTGCAGTCCCACCAGCAATGTATGAGTGTCCCTTTTTCCCTACATCCTCACCAACATTTATTGAATTGTATTCTTGAAAATTGCTATTCTGATTGGAGTGAGAGGAAATCTCAGTATTTTAAACTATCATTTGTCCTTCTTGCATAAGTTTTACTTATTGGCAAGGTGGGACATATCCATTAATTGTCAGCTACTCACAGAGGTACTAGGACAACGGTCCCCTAAGTGAGGTTGTTGAAGTGACAGGGTTGTCTTCAGAGACTTTTCTAGATGAGGGGCCTTCACCACGGGTTGGATATCTTTGCAGTAGCTTTCTTCCTGCTATTGAGTTCACTGTGCTAAATTCTAGTTTGGGTCTGACATCAATTGCTGCACAGGAGTGACCACTGACTGCCATTTTGGCCATTGAATTCATCATGACCTTTCTTTGTGCTTCTTTTTTTAAAAAGTGTCCTGTTTTGGTGAAAAGGTGGGTTGTGTGTGTGTGTGTGTGTGTGTGTGTGTGTGTGTGTGGTACTGGGGAACCCAGGGGCATTCTACCAATGAGCTACACCCTCAGCCCTTTTTATTTTGAGATAAGATCTTATTAAGTTGCAGAGGCTGGCCTCAAACATGCAATCTTCTTGCCTCAGCTTCCCTAGTAGCTGGGATTGCAGGCATGCACGACGACACTCAGCTGCAAGGTGTTTTGTTTAGTAGTTTGTGTTTCTGTTTTTACTACGTGTCAGTTGACCACATGGAATTAAACTGGCTTCAGTCATCAACCAATCATTAAACTCTGGTGTCTGGTGCTAGGAGAGCTTCTCCCTGTCTCTCAAGCCCATGTCCTCCTAGAGAACTGATTTGCTCATGGGTTGACATATGTTCAAACGGAAAAGGAGTCGGAAGAAGAAATATTAAGTGGCATGCGTAGCTGCAATTAGGTTTCTAAAATCCCTGTTCCACAGAAATGTTACACCCGCCAAAAGTACCTCAGGTCAACCTGTGCTTATCAGTGACTCTTCCTAACCATCCAAGCCCACCTCACAGCTTCCTATCAAAACTAGAAAACATAGCATCTATTTTTCCAAAGTAGACTCGTAAAAATGAAGCAATAACACAATAGAAAACAGAATCAAGACTCACTGTCTGATTTTATTCAGACTCACTGTCTGATTTCTTGTACCAACATCCTCCTGATGCTGGGGTCCTTCAGAAGATGCTGGCCGGAGGCACTGGTCATACTATTGATTTAAGACACCAAAAGAATGTCTTTAAAATTGTGTTCTCACGTGTAATTGGTGTCCATAAGCTCTGTGACATCTTGGGAAATGTCTGACTTTGAACTAACCATTGGAGCTTCATTTCCTAATAGCAGTCTGGTGGGCAATGTTCTGGAATGTACAGATACACGTTCTCATCCCTGTAACAACATTCCCCAGGAATTCTCCTGAGACTCTGTCTGGCTCCAAAGAAACCCTGAGGCTCTCTCAGCTCAGCGCAGCTGCATGTCCCCTGTGGCTCCCAGGTGTTAGGCAATGCTTTGGGCGCCATGGAGATGCTCAAAACAGGGCAAAGTTTTCAGTAGTAATTACCTCTGTCATCTACCCCCCACTGACTGCCTCATCACCAGGCTGCTACCTGGAACTTTCCTGTAGAGGTGCTACTGTCCACAGGGTCTTTTCCTCCTAATAACAGCCAACTTTCCCTTTACAAAAGCCAACTCAGAACCCAAAGGTAATTTATTTTAATGAACAAACCAGGGCTCTAATAAGCAGCATCGATTTTTTTTCCTGGCAATCTAAAACTGTTTGAAGCCAAATTAAATTTTTGTGCTCATCATGGTGAGGTAATATACAGTGAGTCCATAACCATTAGAGCAGCGGCAAACAGGTTTATGGGGTCCCCAGAGGCAGAAGTTTACTTGTGATGATCATGCTTTGTATTTAACCCCCTCAGAGCACTGCCTGTCAAGCCCAGCATCTTTTGTGAAATGCACCACATAGCATCAAGGTATTGCATTCAAAGAGAAATCAGAGAAATGAGGTGGCATTTCCTGGAGTTGCCAAAAAGAGCTGAGGGTCATGAGCTAGTGGAGCATGAAATGCATTTAGCAGGTTCTGATCTGATTTAAAAATAAGATAAAACAGAAAATATTAGAGTGCCTAATAAGTATTATGTGATACTATATATGTACCCATGTGGGTTTGGGTAAATTGACCATATAATTTGTCACCCAAAGTAGAATACTTTTGAGAGTACAAGGGGACTCTAGTAATCATCGTGCCAGGACAACAGCACAGCCAGGGCTTCTCTGAGTCCCCAAGGACTTACAGTCACCCGATTTCTGGGTCATGATGTAAAATGTACTTGTTGCTCAGGATCATGTTAAAAGAAAGTTTCAAAAACACTGTTCTGGTGGCCATTATCTACCCAACATTCCACCTCACTCCAATGTCGCTCTTCCTAGTGATAACTGCCACTGAGAGTGCTTGCCTTTCTCAGGTACTGTGCTGAGATCTGTACCCCCATTTGGAATTCATTCAGTCCTCATAGCGCCCCCATGAGGCCAGAACTTGTATCAGGAAGGATTCTTTTGAGTACGATAAACACCAATAACAACAATAAAAAAGAAAAACTCTAATTTGAAAGGTCGTTTATTGGAAGAACTCACAACTCAAAATGTTGGTGGAGAAGAAAGGAACTAGATGGCTCCAGAAAGCCTGGGCAGCAAGGCCCCCTTACTGTAGCTCTCCCGGGGTCGGTGGTAAACTACAGGAGCCCCAGCTAGTTCCTCTCTCATGGTGTCACTAGGTCCAAGAACTAGTTTGAGGAGGACAGACTGATTCATGGACCTTGGGTGTGGCTCCCTGGTGTGCCAAGAGCAAGGGACCAGACCTCCAGGAGGGCAGGCAGCACATTTATCCTCCCTAGACATAGGACAGGTGGGGGATTTGCCCAAAGAACGAGGCCCTGCAAGGAGGGGAAATGGCTACTCACAGCAATCTGCTGGGCAATATTCTGGAATGTCTGAGCTGGACTATCATCACAGACGAGGAAAAGCAGAGGCAGAGTTCCACCCAGGTCCCTCTGCTCCAGTCACGGGGCTTTCTCATCTTCCCTAAACCCATCACCCTTTGCCTTTGCCATGCCACTCTCCTTCACAGGAGGTCCCCCCAACCTCTTCTCTCTTGAGGGGGTCCTGAGTATGCCCCCCTTTCCAGGAAGCCCTTGCTGGATGAGCCCACTCCATGCCTGACTCCTCTAAGCCTCTCACTACTCTCAGAGAACCATCCCACCTCCCAGCCAGGCTGCAGGTCTTATTTCTGGAGAGCCTGAACAGGCAGACCACGTGGGAGAGCTCTGCTGGCATAGGAGAGACCACTCTGCTTCAAGCACCATGTGCTATGCTGTGGTATGTGTGGTGGTCAGAGAGACGTGGGCCAATACCCATCTCATTTGCAGGGGAGGAGCTGGGTATTGAGCCCAGAAGTTCCTTTCCACTGAACTACATCCCCAGTCCTTTTCATTTTATTTTTATTTTTGAAACAAGATCTCACTATTTGCTGAGGGTCTTGCCAAGTTGCTGAGGCTGGCCTCAAAGTTCCAGGCATCCTGCCTCAACCTCTGGAGTCACTGGGATTACAGGCGTGCACCCCCCAGACTGGCTCCATCTCATTCTTGCACTTATTGTGGACTAAGTGGAGTGACTTAACTTCTCTGAGCCTTAGTGTCCTCTTTCAGGAAGCAGGGCTAATCCTATATAGCTCATAGGTTAGTATAAGCATTAAAAGATCTCAGTCATAACATACCAAGTTTTGGACTAACTACTTTACTTAGGTTTTGTTATTTTTTCATAATTAATAGCTCTCCATTGAAGAAAACAACAGAATATAGATAAGTAAGAAGAACATCAAAATCCCCTGTAAATTACACTACACAGCAAATATCACTGTTGACCCTATAGCCTAATGGCTCCAGTTTGGGTCCTTCTGTGCACATATTTACTTAGTACCTATGTGCTGAATTAATTGAGATAATGTGTACTAAACTCCTCACCCAGCACCAGGATGTTCTCTTGTACAATGTCTGTTGCCAGCATCCCTGTCGCCGGCACAAAGGTGACTCCCATGTCTCGGACATAGCCCTCACCTCTCTCTATTCACCTCCAGCCTCTGACCACCCCCTGCTGGCCACCATCACCTGCATGTTCATCCAGAATTTTAAGTGGAACAAGTTCAAGCCTGAGGTTGTCACACACCCCAAAGGCACAACTCAGGCTCCTCTGCTCTCCAGTCCTCTTGGTATCATTGTCCATATGACTGTCCCAGACAGGAGCCCGTTGGTGACATTTCTTGTCTCCTCCTTTTCCTTCCATTTCACTCTGAATTTCTCCCCTCGCCAACCTGCCATGCTCTTGGCCATCAGAGGATTCTGTCTAAGCCTTGCTGTCCTTGGGTTAGGGGTGCACTGAGGTTGCGGTAGGAGGGGTGGAGCTGGGAGGCTGGGACAGAACAGATAAGCAGATTAGGTGTTCAGGGGAAATCACAGACCTAGTTGCTACGCAGAGGGGAGCCAGGGAACTGCCAAAGGTTTCCCTAGACAAGAAGGCTAGTGTGCTTCCCTGGCTGTGTTTTCCAAGGGGACACTGAGACACAGGGTGTGAGGCCAGTCCAAGTTGGCAGCAATGGTGGTTCTCTGGGTACTCAAACCGACTTTCAAAGGGGTGTCAGACTGGAGTCCGGCTGGGGCCATCCACCAGCGTTAGAGATGGTCCTTGTCCCTCCAGAGTCTTGCTCATGGAAGAAGGCTTGCGCTTTGACTTGAGAGGTATGTGAGGACAGAAGGGACAGTGCCCTCCCTCCGTGGCCAGACAGGAACGGCAGATCCTTGAGATGGAGAGTGGAAACATCCCAGGAAAAAGCAGCTCGGGTGGGCAGAGGAAGGACAAGAAGGGACAACGATGCCCGGAGCTGCCAGGCCTGTGAAGTGGCCTGCATGTGGCAGGGGATGTTCCTCCTAAGACAGAGGACCTGGCGGCGAGGCCCGTTGGCATGCACCAGGTATCATTCCCTCACTGCTCTGTGTCGTGCAAATGTGCCTGAAAGATAGAAGGGCTTTCGGTTCAAGCCTCGCCATAGGGGTAAGTTTATGCCAGCGAATCCCTTACCCAAACCAGCTCACACACCCAGGAGGGAAATGCCAGCAAGCTTGCTGACTATGGACTTACATCTTCATTCCTGCCAGTTCTAATTCTAATTCCTCAAATGAAATGTCCTTCTTTGGCAGCTCTTCTAACTCCAGTATATATACTTTTTTTTTTTTTTTTTTTTTTCCTTTGGGTGCTAGGCATTGAACCCAGGGCTTTGTGCTTGCGAGGTAAGCACTCTACCAACTGAGCTACATCCCCAGCCCAGTATATATACTTTTCATGATATCTCCCTCTCTCTCTCTCTCTCCCTCTCTCCTCTCTCCTTTCTCTCTCTCTCTTCCTTCCTCCCTCTCTCCCTCTGTCCCTCTGTCCCTCTGTCCCTCTCTCCCCCTCTCTCTCCCTCTCTCCCTCTCTCCTCTCTTCTCTCTCTCTTCCTCTCTCCCTCTCTCCTCTCTCCTCTCTCTCTCCCTCTCTCCCTCTCTCTCTCCCTCTCTCTCTCTCCTCTCTCTCCCTCTCTTCCTCTCTTCTCTTCCCCTCTCTCTCTTTCGCCCCCTTATGCTCCCTCTGTTCCCCACGACCTTTCCACTCTACCTATGACCCTCACCCCTTCCACGATCCAGGTGTCTCTCCTGCTGTATGACTCCACCAGGATGCGGCGGCTTCTGTCCAAGGCTGTGGTGATCGACGATGACGATGATGATGAATATCCCTGGAGGCAGAATGCGCACAAATACTACGTCCACCTCATCCTCAGCCTCTTCCTCTTCCTCTGGTTTATTCTGGGGAATTACTGGGTCTTCTCCGTGTACCTGCCTGACTTTATCCCGCCTTTCCAGCAGCCCCAGGCATACTGTGACAAAACCCTATACCTCTTTGCCCTCGGGGTCCTGGTGCTCAGTCACACCGTGCTGGTCTTGCTGGTCCTGTGCAGCAGTTGTGTCTATGTGTGTTCCAGGTGGAGATTTGCTGGCGATGAAGCCTGACAACCACTCCTTCTGGCGTCTGCACACGTGGGTGCACATAGACACACATGCACAATTGGGGGAGGAAAGCATGCTAGCGAGTCCACAGAACCTTCCATCCAGGCATTTCAGAAACCAGCAAAAATGCACCGAGGAGTCCAGCAGACTTGAGAAAGCCTTCCCTGCCTGGACAGGGGGAAAGCACTTGGGCTCCTCTCTGGGTATGAATTTATACTCATGAGTTTTTCAAAGGATTTTTCTTTTAAGAGGATGAGATGAGGGGAGCAAAGAGGGGAGAGCTTTTCCAACTACGGGGCAATTCCAAGCACTGTGGCAGAGGTTGCTCTTGTTACTGTTGCTACTGCTGAGCTCACTCAGCTATCAGCACCATGAAGTGATGGGTAGAGATGCTCATTAGTAACTCCAACTGCCTTTTGAGAGAGTTAAGGAGCAGTCAGGATATCTCCAACCCCAAATCAGAAGGGTTTGATCTGATGGGTTTTAAAATCTGCCACGTTCAAGGAATAGATTCCACAGAGAGGCTCTGGCTGGCCTGCCGGGGGCCTTGCAGTGAGCAGCGTTCCTCTCATCTTGGTTTCTGTGTGCTGCTGCTGTGCATTCTGTGCGTGGCATGGACTCCTTTTCTGTACCTGGTAATCTGTGTGCTTGTGCATGGTTTCATGTCATAAACCAGCCTTGCAGCCGAGTGCGGTGAAGCATGCCAGTAATCCCAGCATCTCCAGAGGCTGAGGCAGGAGGATTGCAGTTCAAAGCCGCCTCAGCATCTTATCGAGGCCCGAAGAGACTCAGTGAGACCCTGTCTCTAAATTAAGTACAAAAAGGGTCTGGGATGTGGCTCAGTGGTTGAGTTTCCCTGGGTTTGATCCCCAGTACCAAAACAAACAAACAAAAAACAGTCTTGTATATTTCTGGCCAGGTTGCATGAATTAAGGTGCCACTAGTGCAGGTGCTTTGGGTTTCTGTGCTTAAATATTACCCAGCAGCTCTTCTGTTTAATGACTTAGTTAGCTTGGGAAGCTTTTCCTAAGTCAACCATCTGGAAGTCTAGGATGATACCAAATAGCAACCACTAGCATTCCATCTTGCTGCTGTCCTGTGACATGAAGTTCATGGGAGCCTGGGTACAAGGTTAGCAAGTGGGTAGTTTCTCTTGTAGAAGTGGCTCTTTCGAATTTTCTTCTTTCTTCCTTTTGGAGTACTAGGGATGAACTCAGGGGTGCTTTACCGTTGAGCTTTTTATTTTTTTACTTTGAGACAGGATCTTGAAAAATTACCCAAGCTGACCTTGAACTTGTGATCCTCCTGTCTCTGCCTCCTGAGTCTCTGGATTATAGACCTGTACCACAGCACTTGGCTTACTTGAGAATTTTTGATGAAGACACTGTCGTGGGTGTTTCTAGGGAAGCACCCAGGGAGAGCACAGCACCTGCTTAATTGTGCTTGTATCTCAGCTTATTACCTCTCCATGGTGCCAAGCTGCTTTCTTTTCTTTTCTTTCCTTCTTTTTTTGGGTGTGTGTGTGGAGAGTTTAAAATCAGATTAAGCCCCAGTGGCCATCAGTGCGAGGCACCAGCCTGTCTCAGAAGTGTCAGCTCAAACCAAGAGGCTCACTCTTCCCCATGGCTTTAAGGGAAAAGAAACCGGGAGTTCCCATTTGAGTTTGGAAGGACTCTCTAAGGAGCTGTCACCTGGAGTCACCTTTGATCCACATTTCTCCCAGGGGAGAATGTGCCTGATGCGCCCTCTGCTGGGTAAAAGGAGAACAGCCCTTATTCTGCCCCATTCCTTTACATTAAGGGCGGAGACAGACTCTGAACTCAGACACTGGCAGGCAGGTGTTCCATGCCCCCCCCCCCCCACCCCCAGGCAATAATGCCTCAGCCACTTCCAGTCACTTAGCCAATATTTGCACACAAACAAAGCTGAAAGCCAATAGAACCCATATCTAAGCCTAATCTAGGGCACATACCAACCAGTACTTTCCTTCATGTCCCTGACACTAATTCCTGTTCAGGAACTTGTAAAGAATGTTCAGGTTCCAGCTTAAAATAGTAAGCCAAGACCACATAGACAGTTAAGAAAAAGTCAATTTGGTACTCATTTGTTCTCTCCTGTTTACTCCAGTTAGTTAGATCTTACGTTGGAAATGATTCGGAGGTTACAAGAAAGTCTTGAGGTGGAATTCACACCCCTCTGGGTCACAGATGGAGGGAGGCAACAACTGGATAGTGATTGACAGCTCTGCCCATACTGGTGGGTGTCTTGGGTACTGGGGGCCAAGCAAGTGGAAGTTCTCCCACAGATCCCAGAACTGTCCTTGCCTTACCACGAAGCTAAGACATTCTGCTGGGCCTTGTGAGTGAATCACGTGGAGTCTGCCCAGAGAGAGGGTATGGAAGGAGGGGATGCACAGTTGACTTCTTCATCCAGAGGAGAGCCTGTCACTGACTCTCCCTAATCTGTGAGCACCAAATAGGGAGCCCCAAGCTGCTCCCTCTTGAATGCTTCTTGAATGTTGCCACAGGAGCTTGACAAAGGTGCAAAGAGACTGTGGAAAACCATAGCTAGAAAAATGAGTGTTAACTGGGCCCAGAGGCAGACACCTGGGAGGCTGAGGCAGGAGGATCACAAGTTCAAGGATAGTGTAGGCAATACCACAAGACAATGAATGAATGAATGAATATCTGTCAGCAGATGGCAGATATGGGCTACTGTTTGTGGTTACATGAGTAGTGCCCTGTCTCAGACATTGGACTTTCCCAGTTTCTGATAAACCTGGATACTCCTGGAGTGTTGCAAAATCTTTATCTTGATATAAATGATTTATCAAATATGCCTATTAAAGTGGAAAAATGTTCTCTTCCTCAGAAATGTCTTGGAAAAGAGTTTTTCTTTTTCTCTTTTTTCACAACAAACTTGAAGTCTTTAAATACTATATTTGATTAATAAATTAAAAGGAAAAGAACAAGGAAAACATACAGTTCAAGCCAGAACTCTAAGAAATGTTGTGATGGTTAGAAAGCAGACTTTTTCAGTCTTTTTGTTTTGTTTTGTTTTTGTTTTCCACACCAACACACTTCGTCTCTTGCACCAGAGGGAATGGTGGAAGAAGTATACTCATTCTTATACCTAACTTCCTGCATTGCTATGGAGAATATCCATCAAATCATTACTAACACCTGGACCAAATTTTTAGTTTTGAATTTCCTGGCAACCAAAGCAGTAGGATGATATGATGACCACCTATAAATTACACCTTTGACCTGGAGTAAAAACTACTGCCTCTGGAGAAATACAGGCTAAGCCAGGCACAGTGGCTCATGCCTATAATCCCAGCAGCTAGAGAGGCTAAGACAGGAGGATTGCAAGTTCAAAGTCAGCTTCAGCAACTTATCAAGGCCCTAAGGAACTCAGCAAGACCCTGTCTCTAAATAAAATATAAGAAAAGGGCTGGGGATGTGGCTCAGTGGTTAAAGACCCCCTGGGTTTAATTCCTGGTTTAAAAAAAGAAGAAGAAGAAGAGGAAGAGGAAGAGGAAGAAGAAGAAGAAGAAGAAGAAGAAGAAGAAGAAGAAGAAGAAGAAGAAGAAGAAAGAAAGAAAGAAAGAGAAAGAAGAAAGAAGAAAAAGAAATACTAAGTGTGAGAGAATGTTCTCAGGGGGTGACATCTGCAGCCTGTTATGCATACTCCATAGCAGGCTTTGAGTAATAATTGGTTAGGCCCCTCTGTGGATGGTACAATGAGGCATAGTTTAAGAAAGAAGTTCCAAGACCCAGGAAAAATGGTCTATAATTGTGTGTGTGTGTGTGGTTTTAAGGTCTGGATTAATCCAGAGTTGACATTCAGACTATCTAGAAAGTGAGAGCTGCCTGATACTATCATTTCCCTTACCTAGGGGACATTTTTGATAGATGAGCATGGTTGTAATTGCTGGTATGGCCCAAGTACATGCTGAGTGGGCTGTGTGTACCTGCAGAATAAAGTGTCTACCCAGGGGACACTGCCATCTTCCCTCCTCAGTGGTAATCCAGGAAAATGAACACAGGAACACCCAAACTTTTGGATGCTATGAAAACTCAAAGGAGGGATAACCAGTTGTGCCCATCTGAGAAAAGACTGCAGTAAAGATAAACTGTATATTGAACTCAATATTCTTTGCCTGTCTTGACAGAAATGAAGGTAATGAAATCAGTAAAAATGAGACCATATCACTATAGTCAGCCACATCGGTGGTTCTCAAACCTCAGCAAACCCTCAAAACTACCTAAGAATTTGTTTCAAATGCAGAATCAGAGGCCCCTGGAATTCAGATATGTGGGGCTCCCTGGTTATGATTCAACAGGCCAGGGAACCATAAATACCCTCAGGCCTCACATCAGACATACACTGACCAGACCAGGCCATCTCAGTTGCCACCAGGAGGATAATATGATCTTAATCCCAGTACTTCACATCGTTTCCCTCTATTTTCATATGAGAAGAGGCGAAGTGGTCGATGGTATTCATTTTTGCCTGACTGAGTCTTGGGCTACATTTCTTCATGGTCGTGCTTCATGGTCGATGAAATCAACTTTGCACAATTTGTTCCCCAGCACCTTCCTTGAATAACCCCGGGGGAGGAGAATCCTCCAGTTCCTGAGATGCTTTGCTTGTTTGTGTTTCCAGTGGGATTCGTGAGGCTACGGCTTATGCACACAGACACTGGCAACCATCAGAGCCTGAAGGAGGCAAATTTTCTCCATCAAACTCATAGTCCTCAGGTGGGTAGATGATCGGCAGTGGAGATTCTAGAAAATTGAATGAACAGAAAATCCTGCTCCGTGATTCCACTAGTAATTTCTCATTATATGAATATAGAACTAAGAATAAAATAAATCTATTTTATAGAAATCAAATCTCAATAGTTCACTCTTCAGGTCGGCTTAGTGTCAGCAACTGAGTTGTGTGGGATATCTTTGGAGACCCCATTATGTCATTGTGAGCAGAAGTAAAATAGGAGGGGGATGTTTTTTTCAAATACATTTTTTGGTTTTGTCTGAATACTTTCTTTTTACATCATTCAGGTTTTAAAATTTAAATTTACTGGGCTGGGGTTGTGGCTCAGTGGTAGAGCACTTGCCTAGCATGTGTGAGGCACTAGGTTCGATTCTTAGCACTGCATATAAATAAATGAATAAAATAAAGGTTCATCAATAACTAAATGTATATATATATATTTTTTTTATTCTTCTGCATTGTGAAGAAATAAAGCTATGCTTTGCAAGCAGCATGGACTGCTGGAATTAAGGGTTAGCATATACAACATGTTCTAATCAGACTCCTAAAAAGCCTGGTGACTCAAAACATTCCTCTGTTCTGATCACTTATTCACCCTGTTAGTGAGGGAGGGTCCCCTGCCCCAAGTGATGTGAGATGGTCAAACACACCATCCCTCACCCTGAACAGATGAGATCAATAGCAGCTTATTATTCACTTAGACTCACAGTCCCAGCGCAGAAGGATACAGCAGGCAGAAGGCTCACCATGTTGGGCCACCTGGGTGTTGCACTCAGGAACCCAGTGAACCAGCTGGGAGGGTCACGCTTTGTAGTAACCAGAGGGTGGGGTGCTCCTACATTCCCATGGGAATGCTTGATTGGCTTGTTAGCATTAACTTTACAGACTGGGGGGGGGGGGTGGAACCCATTACTAGACTGTTAACTGAATGAGGGGCGGCCAGCCCAACTGCTGGGAAACTAATCAGGTGGAGTCCTTTCCCACTGTCAGGGACATTTCTGAGAGCTCATGGTTAGGCCTTTGGGCCCTTGTGAAGCTCAAAGATGTCAAGGCAGCCCATGAAACTTTAGGCCTTACCATGCACCCTCCTAAGTCAATCCCTGCCTTTGCTTGGCCTTATTCCACGGGTTACTTAGTCCTGGATTTGAATTTTCTCTACAATCAAAGGAGAAAAAGTAAAAAGGGAGACGTGATCAATGGTAAGATATACACAATCTAGGAAGTTTAGGGAAAAAACAAAACCAAACCAGGGCTCCCCTTCGACCATCCCAGGAACACCCTCTGCCTCCACCCCGGGCAGCTCTGAGCTGCCACACAGCCTCTCCCCAGCCTTCTGAGGACTTTCCCAACAACCACAAACTGCGGTTTTGATTCAATTCCCAAGTCATTGGGGAAAGGGGTTACAGCCCAGACTCCCCAGGGATTCCTTTTGTCAGTCCAGTGGCCTCTAAGCAGGTCTTGCCACCAACGCCTACCCTCGTTCCAGGATGAAGGATGCAGGTGGCAGGTCACCCACCCATTCCAGGGACCTGCCTCTGTTGACAGGAGTGGCTGCCACCCACTGCATGATGGTCACTGCTCTGCTCCCCACCCTCACTGCACAGGTGCCCTTAGCTGAAGACTGAGGGGAAGAGGGAGGAA
Organism: Sciurus carolinensis; assembly: GCF_902686445.1. NCBI lineage: Eukaryota > Metazoa > Chordata > Mammalia > Rodentia > Sciuridae > Sciurus > Sciurus carolinensis. The sequence goes on from NC_062217.1 coordinate 37,155,191, forward strand.
AGCCCAACTCCCTGTTTCAGGCCAGGTCAGTCTCATGCTCCAGAGCCCCCCAACTTCCCTGGAATCTGATGGAAGATGGATGATTTTATTGGAGCCACATCCTTTCTCCCAGGCTTCCCTTTGCCTGCCTGGCTTCCCTCCCACCTTTCTGATGTCCCTTGAGGTCATGCCCCCTGGGGGGAAATGCAAAATATTTCAAGCCCCCACCCTAACTGCCAGTCCCAGGCCCCCCCGAAAGACACCCAGTGTTAATTTTTTAGTATTCTTCCAGAATATAGTATTTATGTATATTTGTGTATTTGAATATGTATATTTAAGCCCATATGTGAACTTTTATGTAAATTACATCCAAGTATTCATATCATCATGGCCAATATTCCTAAGTCTCCTTAACTGGCATGGTCTATCATTTTTGTGAATCAAAATGGGGAAAGTTGTAATATAAAATTTTATTTTGCCTCATGATGTTATTTCTGCTTTTGTGTGCCTAATGAAGCAAGCCTCCGACGGAGCCAGAACTCCTGATGAAGGTCATGTCAGAGCCTTTTGGATGAAGGCATGTGACTTTCCTGAGGGGCTGGGAAAGGAGAGGGGTTACTATTTAACAGGTACAGAGTTTCCGTTTGGGAAGGTGAACAAGTTCTGGAGATGGATGGTGGAGGTGGCCGCAAAGTAATGTGAAAGCACATGATGTCATTCAGCACTGATTCAAATGGCAAAGTGTATGTTACGTGTGTTCCACAGAATAACCAAATCACACAGTTCTACGCTGCCTGCAATGCGGGATGCTTTGGTCATCCTGTGCATATGTAAAGACACACCCACCACAGACTCAAAACCCACTCCTCTGCCCTAGGGGTTGGGAGGGGAGGAATGCTCTAGAGGGAACTGTGGAGATTGTAAACTACCCTGTCACGGTCGGGAACAAATTAACTAGCCAATAAAGGGAAGGGGAAGTGTCTGACCCCACTGAAGTTACTAAAAGCAGGCTAAGGATAAGCCACCAAGGGACAAGTCTGTCTTTAGCCAAAAAAGGGTTAAGCATGTGACTTCTGGACACAAGACTGACCACTGGAATCCTGACCCTGCTCCTTTCTAGACACCTGCCATCTCAGACATGCCCCTCCAGTTCTCCAAGCCTCATTTTTATCATTTTTAAAGAGCTTAGAACAAGGCTTGGGACACAGTATGTGGAGTAGGAGCATTTGTTAAATAAAAGTTCCTTTATTCTATCCTCACTGCTCTACTGTGCTAATGTCCAGTTGTACTCCTATGTCGAGGGGAAACTGAGGCTCAGAGAGATGAAGAACCTCTTTTGAAGAGGTGTCAGAACTGAACTCAGGTCTCCTTATCCTGGACTCCAGCACGTCTGGCCCATCTCACTGCCAATGCGTCCAGTCCCTGTGGGGTGGTCCAGCTGGAGAAAGAAGGGGAGCTTTGCACAGATTCTATCTGAACATATGGTTCACGCACATGGTACAAAATTCAAAAGTAACAAAAGGATATTCATTGGAAAGGAGCCTCGCTCCCACCTCGGCTCCCCACTGCCAAAGTTCCTGCCAGAGGCCTGCACTGTGATTAGCTTCTTGTGAAAGGAAGAAAACGCTTAAATCAAATTGATTTGTCCTTTGTGAAGTTGCTTTAGACAGACAACAGACAGCCCTGGAGGGAACCAGTCTGTAAAAGCTGAGAAGCATCAAGGGACTTAGGGAGGCAACTAGAAAGAGATTTTAAATGGTGACTGAGTCACTGAGCAGCAGGAGGGTGGCTTGGTGTCTTCCATGCACATCTTCCTTGGGCAGCTTCTCTCCCCGACTAGTGTGAATTCCAGAAAATAGATAGTCACCTTGGGTTTCTTATAAGACTTTTATAACTGAGGCTGGGAGCCTGGGATACCCTACCCGCTACTTGCTGTGCAGAAGAGCTCAGTTCCTTCATCTCTGCACAGGCAGGGTCAGGACCTGTGCATGGTCTACACTAAGAAAAACAAGGACGGCATCGGAGATCTTCCTCTCCATCCCCTGCCTCATCCTCTTCCTTTTTGTTCCTTTCCCTTCGCTCTCATTTCTATTCCCCACCCCCAATAACACACTAAACATATACAGTGAATGGTGCCTGGCTTCCTATGGACTTATGATTTATGGTTACTCATCTTATTAACTAAGTGGCTTTGCCAGGTAAAATATTAAGGCAACATTGCCATTACAACCTGGTCTTCTATGATCTCATTGGCAGCTGGTGTTGCCATGACAACTTGGCTAGAAAAACTGGTACTGAGCATCAGTGGAAGGCAATATGAACACTGGTGCATGTGTGTGTAAAAGGTCGCAGACTTGTCATCATGTATATCTTTTGTGCAGGAAGCTATGGATTTCTTAGTCCACGTCTTCTGCTTCTCCTTCCAATTTTGTTAAGAGTAGCCTCAGAGATTGAAATTAACTGGAAAAAAGCTTTGGGGGATGAACTCTTTGACCTTTAGAATGCAAAGTGGAACCAGCAACACATAAGAAATATGTTAGAGGCTGTCTAGGGGGGGGGGGGAACCACCACACCCACCGACTTCACTCCTAAGAGCATCTTGGGCCTAACTTATTTAACATCTGTATTAATCTGGTTTTCATTACTATAAAGAAATACTTGAGCAGGACGCAATGGTGCCTGCCTGTAATCTCAGTGATTCAGGAATCGAGGCAGGTGGATTACAAATTCGAGGCCAGCCTCAGCAATTTAGCAAGGCCCTTAGCAACTTAGAAAGATCCTGTCTCAAAATATTAAATACAAAAAAGTGCTGGGGGTATAGCTCAGTGGTAAAGTATCCCTGGATTCAACCTTCCGTACAACAGAAAAGGAAAGGAGGGAGGGAGGGAGGGAGTGAAGGAGAGAGGGCGAGAGGGAGGAAGAGAGAGAGGAAGGGTAAGGAAAGGAAAAAGAAGAAATACTAGAGGCAGACTTTTTTTTTCTCTTTCCACATTTTTTTATTGGCGCATTATAATTGTACGTAATGATGGGATCCGTGGTTACATATTTGTACATGCACACAATTTAACAATATACTTTGGCCAGTATCACTCCCAGCACTTCCCCCTCAGTCCTCTTCCTATGCCTGGTCCTTTTCCTCCATTGATCTCCCTTTTTCAGAAGATCCCTGCTCTATCTTTCTTTTCCTTTATCCTCTCTAGCTTTCACATTTGTGAAAACATACAGTCCTTAACCTCCTCAGTTAGACTAATTTCGCTTTACATATGGTCTCTAGTTCCATCTATTTTCCTGCAAACAAAATACTCTCATTTTTCTTTAAGACTGAGTAAAACTCCAATGTGTATACATATCCATTTTCTTGATCCATTCATCCGCTGTTGGACACCCAGGCAGGTTCCCCAGTTGGCGACCGTGCACTGTGCTGCTGTAAATATGGGTTTGCATGTATCACAATACCTTGAACTCTCAGGGTAAATACCGAAGAATGGTACAGCTGGGTCACGTGATGGTTCCATGCCTAGTCATTTGAGGAACCTCCATACTGATTGAGGCAGACTAACTTTACAGAGGTTCATTTAGCTCATGGTTTTGGAGGCTGAAGGTACAGATAGTATGGTGCAGGCTCTGGTGGATGCCCCGCTCCCCATCCCCTCGTGGAGGAGGTGGGAGCAAGTGTGGGAGGAAGAAACCTATCTCCAGATAGAAAGCCAGCGAGAATGGGCGGGGCCCACTTCAGCCTTTTATAACAACCCTCTAGGAAGAACTAACTAGGAAGCCACCAGAAATACCCAATCCCTGCCAGGGTACTTCCTCACGACCCAAGGATCCCTTAAAGGTCCAGCGCCTCAACAGTGACACACGGAAGACCAAGCCTCTAACACAGAAGCCTTTGGGGCAACACACTTATACCACATCCAAACCATGGTAACATCTTTTTTTTTTTTGGGTGCTGGGGATCGAACCCAGGGCCTTGTGCTTACAAGGCAAGCACTCTACCGACTGAGCTATCTCCCCAGCCCCATAACATCTTTATATAACACTCTTGTTAGACTGTAAAAAGTTGGAGCTGGAAGGGCCCCAGATGTCACTAGTCTTTTAGGAGAAGATTGAGGCCCAAAGAGGCTGACTTGCCTCTCCACAGTATTATACAGTGGGAAAACTTAGGGCTCTAGTCATACTGACTGGTCTCAAATCCTGGTTCCACTACATATTTTCTCTGACTTCAGTCAAGTTATTTAACCCCTCTAAGTCTCAGTTTGCTGATTTGTAAAATGGGGGTAATAGCAAGAACTGCCCTTTTTTATTTTTGTGTGTTACTTGTTATGCAAGGGAAAGTGGAAACTCCTTTTGTGACAGGGTTGCTTTCCTTAAAACCTCCCATGGAAGCGTGGCTAATATGTACCCTAAATAACTTGGGGATGCTTGTTAATGTGAGGCTAAACATTTAAAGCTTCAAGCACTCACAGAACATTTACTGAATGTACACAGTTGGCTCTAAGTGTGGGAGAGGATAGGAATGAGAAGAAAACTTACAGAGGAAAACAAACATTTCTGATCACCTCATATAAAACTAACTTCTTTATAATGCTTTCAATCACCCAACAACCCCACAAGATGACCATATTAATTCCCATTTTATCATTAAAAAAACCCTCCAAGACTGAGTGTTTATGCAGCAAGCCCAGGTTCTCATGGCGATTGAAAGAGCTAGGTTCCATCCATCCCTTTCCTTCAGGGATCTGCTCAAACCCTCGATAGACCTTGTGGTTCAAAACAATTTCTTGCTCTCTCTGTGAGCCAAAAGCATTATTTCCTGAGTTGGTGTGAGAGATTCTGAGAAGACTGACACCTTTTCCATTGCTGACACAAAGCTGAATGTACAAAGCACAGTGTGTAACCCAGGGGATCTAAAATATTCTCCCAGCCAAACCGGACATTGAAAGTTAACACCCGGCTGGATGGTTTTGCAAACTGCCATTTGTTTAAGCTTCCTTTCATCACACTGTCAGAAATAAGAGCAATGCAGGGGAGCTTCAGAGTCCTGTTGGAGGAGCAAGATGTTAGCAGAAATTTATTTCAGAAGTTATTCTAAAGTAAGAATATGCCCACAGGGGCGGGGGTTGATGTGGGGGGCGGGGATGGGCAGTGATCTTAATGAGGCCATTAAAGCAGCTGGCCTCTGCACATCTTACGTAAGAGTGCTCAGTCTCTGGGTGAGTGAGGTAAAGCAATGCAGAATTAAATGGAGCGACAGGGAGGTGGGACAGAAGCAACCCATTTGTAATATGACATTAGGGATGGAAGTCAGATATGAGGGTGAGTCCCACATAACAGGGTTGGGAATAGAGCTGTATGAGTTATCTGGGACCTGGGTTCAGGCAACAACCATACTTTTTTGCGGGCCCTGTATGTTTATTTGGGCATTGATGGAGGGAGGCAGATGAAGATTTGGGGAGATCAAGGGGACCTCCGAGGCACTGCACGAAACTGCAGAACTGGTGTCAAAAGCCTGGACTTTGGAGACAGAATTACCTCTCAGGTGGGAGACCCAGCCCTGCCTCTGGGCAGTTGTGTCACTGTGTGCACAAAACTGTTACCCATCTAACTCTGTCCCTGACAGACGGTGAAAGAGGGCAAGTTGTGCTTGGGGTATTGCGTGAACTAATACGTGTAGAAATGCTAATTATGATAAAACCCATTCAATGAAGAAATCATTTAAACATCATAAGCCTCATCTTTTTACTGCACACGATTTTCTAGGTTATCAAATTCTAGCAAATGCGTTTGGAGACCTTCTTTGCATTCTGATCCTACCCAAGACCCAGCATGCAGATATTCTCCAGATGGCCTGGGATCTCAACCCGAGGTGACGCTGTGGACCTCGGCACCACCACGCTTCCCTGTGAGATGAGCAGGAGCAGGGTCTACCCTCCCGTTAGGGAAAAGCCCTGGAAGCTGCGGCGCTTACATAACCGAGATGACGTAACCGCGGGCTGCTCCCAGGCTGGGGAGGGGGCACCGCGAGCACGACGCAGGAGTCGCGTGCGGCATGCACCCCACCATGTTCCTCCACCACCCTGCAGTAAGGCTAGCACCAACTAAGGCGGCCCGAGGCCCACGCGCGGCGCCGGGGCCCGTGGGCGGGGCGGCATCGGTCACGTGGCCTGGCGCGGTCTAGCTGGCTTGGCGGGGACGCGCCCGCTACTCCTCCACCTCGCTGAGTGGACCAACCGAGTCTTCAGCTACAAGGGTGCCGGCAAACCAGCAGTTAGAAGGTGGGAGTGGGGGGCTGTGCCCGGAGTCCCGCCCCTGGACGATCCCAGGAGGGCTGCCCGAAGGGCTGGACTGGCTGGTTCCTGAGGAGGCGGGGCTGGCGGCCAAGAGGTGGAGATGATTCCAAGGAAACAGGGTTGTCATCGGGGGGCGGAGCTGGCGTCCAAGGGGCGGAGCTGGACCCGAGGAAACGAGGCTGTCCCTCCGAGGGGCGGGGTTAGCTACCTTCGGAGGGAGCGAGGCTGGAGTCCAAGGGCGGAGCTGCCTCCGCGGAAAAGGGGCCGACTGGGGGCGGGGCTTGCGCAGGGGGCGGGGCTCCGCCGCTGGAGGGCCCGACCCACTGGCGCCGGGGCAGCCCGGGCGCCTCTGTTCCTGCTCGCCGTTACCTCGGCGCCCCGTGGTTGTGCTCGCTTCGCTGTGTTCGTAGGGCTCCTTCTGGCGTCAGCCGCGGCTAGTTCCAAATCGCTAGCCAAGACTCGGTCTTAGTACTTTCCTGCTTGATTTTTTCGCACTAAGAAGATGCGGGGAGTGGACTGCGACCGCTTGCTCGACGTGGGTTTCAGGGCTGGTTTCAGGGCTCTGCACCCACCGTGTGCGCTTGGTTCGTGGCGCTCATGGTCGCTGCAGCCTGTGCCCACGCTCGATGTGCCCTAGCCGGCCCTCCACCTCCTTGTGATTTTAAGGGGTGACATTTTTCCCGAGGAGGGATGGAAGTTATCTTAAAATTGATTCAGCTAACCAATCGTTCTCAACCCTGCCTGCTCGTCAGAATCACTGGCAGAGAATTAAAAATATAGTTTTCGGGCCCCACCCCTAGAGCTGATGATGTGGTGGGTCTGCATAGAGCCTAGACGCATTTTCATCTCTGAGAGACTTTCTCTCCTTCCTGCACTAGGGTTTTATCAGTTCCTAAGGCCACCTGGGCAAGTTTCCATCATAATCAGAACACAAGAAGAATTCCTAGGAGAGTCAGGGCTTATGCTCTCTTCTTTTCATCCACATCCTTTTGGGGAAAATTCACACCTTCCCCAGAACCCAGTCCTGCAAAGAATGGTGAGAAGTGTAACTGTCAGTCCTGCTTCCCAGAAAATTCCTCAGCCCTGAGTTTAGTGGCCACTACCCTCTTTCAAAGGAGTGTCCTCTGGCAGTGACCACTGTTTGCTGGATATTTCCATGTTACACAGAACACTACAGTCAGCTTCCAACTCCAGAGCTGGAGCTGGTCCCAGGGAAAACAGGCTTGTAAAATATCTTTCCCTTGGACTCTGAACTCTTCAGAGATTTTCACACCTTGCCTTGAAGGAAGGTAGAAGTCGGCCTGAGGGGCCCAGAGGAGGGAAAGAGAGATGGCAAATTTTAGAGGGTTTCCTTTTTGTTGTGCACTTAGTGAATTGGAGGGAAAGACAACAACTTCATTTTGATTTCAATGTGAAGCTTATAGCTAGGGTTTATGGTGTTTTTCTGGGCTCACCAGGATTTTTATAAAGCCTCCCTGTATTGGGCCCCTGGCAACAGGATCTTGTCACTGTTTCCAAACTGGTGTGAACCTAATCATTCTCTGGAGCAATTTTTAAAAGACTCCTAAGCTCCTGGTAGGGGTGGGTGAGACCCAAGCAAATTCCTTATTTGGGTAAGTGGGGGACACTGATACCTACAAATTTGCCCCCTATCATCTGGGGTTCAGGAAACACTAAGGACAAGAATTTCTTCAGCTTGGATCAAAACCAAGTGAAGTGTGTGTGAAGCCAAATTATTGGGCTACCCTGAGATGTCTGACTCAAGGGAGGAGATAAGTCTTTTCTAAGCAGGTTTCCAGATGGGACCGATGCTGTTGGTTTAGGCACACCTTTTGAGCACCTAGTCTGGGTGTTTAATGAAAGGGGAACTTATTTTGGCTTTATCCCCTACCATCCTGTGACCTTAGGCAAATCATATCAATCTGCATTGAAAAATAGAGGATATCAAGAATTTGTGAAGATAAAACCTTCCCCAAAAGGGGGCATGAGGATACATAAAAGCCAAGTCTTATTTTAACAGCAGATTGGACCAGCATGGAATTCCAGTATAAAAGGCAAAAAATCCAGGGCAGAGGACAAAGGGCAGGCAGGACACGTACCACAGACCAGCCCAGCGCTGCCTGTTGGCAGAGCTCCCAGCCTAGGAAGAGGTTTAATCCACAGGAACCACCCTCAGCAAACTCTAGTCTCTAATGCAAATAAATATGGAAGCCCAGAGACTAATGTCTCCTCTGGCTGATCAGGAGAAGCCTTTTTGTCCTTTCTACAGAGGGGATTTTCCGGTCTTCTTTTCAGAATGTTCCACGTGGGCCTGCTCTTTTTTTCTGACTCCGCTATGGTTTGGGAGGAGTCTGTTCATTCTCATGATACCTTCTCCTGACCAGTCCCCTATTCATTGACCCAGGCCTTTGGTTCTTTCTGATAAACCCTTGACCACTACCAGAAAAACCTTTCACAGAAATTTTAGGACCCACCTCTGCTCTTAGGGGAAAACAAATCTTTCCACTTCATCTTTATTTATAGTTTTAAATACTCTCAAATTCCTCACTGATTTGAAGATGGGGCTAGGGTGGGCAAATGAGCTCAATTTTGAACATGGAAGGTGTTGTCTTTATTAAATAGTTATAATAGTAACCACTATGTATTGAGTTCCTTATATGTTCCAAGTGCTGTACTATGTGCCTTACATACATGATCTTGTTTAGGCCGCCCAAGAGGTAACTCTCCTTATCACCTTTCTGCAGATGAGGAAACAGGAGCTCAGAAAGGTTAAATCAACACATAAGATCCCACAGCTTTTTAAAAGGCAGAGCTGTTTAGTCCAAGCCTTTGCTATTGATACTATTTTTAGTTTCAGGTCAAACTTTCAGGAAGGCTTTGGAGTAAGAAATCTTTTTGTCCCACTAACTGGGCCTCTCAGAGGAGGCAATGGGTAGGACAGTCTCTGAGGGGCCTTGGTCAGGAGAGCTACAGATGGTACAAACAGGAATTTTATTCTTGTTCTCTTAAGTCTGTCTGGCTTAACTGCCCTATGGCAAAAACTTCTAAACCAAACCCAAGCTCATAAACATGCTTTGGCCTCTTCCCCAGTGTCTCGGGTGTATAACTGGCAGTGGTGCTGGACCAAGGGAATGGGGCAGTAGGCCAACAGTTGGCAAGGTGCGTGTAAACAGGGGGGCGGGGGCAGTGGGGCCCTCAGCCTTTTGTGAACCTTCAGCTTAGAATCCCGTTCTGCATTGCAGGGGAGAACTCACCAGGGTCTGTGAGTGAGAGGCATAAGCTCTGGGGCCCCTCTCTGCCAGTGCAGGGGTTGGGGTGGGGGGCCTCCTGCCAGTCCCTCCCTTCTGCCTCCCCTGACCTTAGTCAGTTTTTTAACCAGGAAATACTAGAAAGTGAGGATAGAAGGGTAGAAACAGTTAAGGAACTCTGGGTTACTCTATCCAATAAGACACCTTCGTGCAAATTAGAAAAAGCACCTTGTCCTCAGTGTGTTTTGCTGTCGTCTGGCAGAAAATGATCAGTACTCAGACACAAGTCCCCCACAGCTGTGATCCTAATGGCACAGCCTAGAGCTGGGCCACACATACCCCGTAGCCCCGCAGGAGCCTTGGTTTCCTCTGAGCAGGTGCAGAGCTGCTTGGTGATGCTACCTTTCTCTTTTTTCATTCCCTACTTGTCAGTCTGCTCTGCTTCTCCAACTAGGTCAGAATTTCTGTGTGTGAGAGGCAATAAGTGTAATGCTAATGGTCCCCTAAATTAATTCCCCCACACCCAAATGGGAAGAAGCTATCCAGCTATCAAGAGGGGTGTGGGGGGGGGCGGTATTTCCCATTATCGGAGGCAGTCAGGGAAAGATAGTTGAGATGCCAGTTCAGGAAGATAACGTTCCAGAAAACGTAGGCTCTGAGAAGATACTGTTGTTGGTGAGATTTGGAGGGAAAGCAGGGAGACCAAGGAAGGAGGGATTGGAAGAGGCAGGGAGCAATGACAGCAACCCCAGGCTTTCTCCCTGGGGGCAGGGGGTGTGGTCCCAGTTCCTATGGCCATTCTTTCAATAGGGTTTGCTCTTTCCAGGAGTGGTTATGAATCTGCATCTTTGTCCTGGTGACCTGGAGATCCAAGTTCTGGAAGAGCCTTCTTGATCACCAGAGGAAAGAGCAGCATTGGAAAAGTAACTGCCATTGAAATAGCCCAGCAAGGTGGGCAGTTTGCTAACCATGGGTCCACTGAACCTGGTGACCAGTCTGCAGCTGGTCCACACTGGGAAGAGCATCTGATGTCACCTGTAGTTGAGCAAATCCTGGACAGTGCTCCTATGGTGATGGGCACAGCTGCTGACTTTCGGAGCTTCGTGTTGAGCTACAGATGGACCAAGGAAGTAACCGAAGCCCTTTCCTTGACATTTAATTCACAGGAAAGCTCAAGTTCTGCCCACAGGCCATGGTATTTTCTGATTAAAAGTGGGAGGCTCAAGCTGATTTTGGTCATCAAAATCACCAATGGAACTAAAAATAAAAAAAATTAATACTTGGTCTCCAGCTCATGTCTTCTCAATGAGAATCTCAGGGGTAGGGGGTGAGCATGAAGGGGGATCCTGGAAGTCCACTGCAATTTGGACGTGGAACCTTTTTAAGAACTAGTGCCCCCCAAATAACTCCCCTTGGGGTGCCTCAAGGTAATGTCTTCCTTGCCCATGTGCAGCCTCCAGGGACAGAACAGACCTTCCACCTCCCTAACTTGCCTGCAAAGAGGCCCTCCAGTTGCCCGTGATCATTCAACCAGCAGAAGGCTTCCAGAATTGAAGCAAATGCCAGAATTTCCTTCATGAACTCATTTCCCTGGGTCACCAAGTGGGACCATGGTAGCTGGAAAAGTTTGCCATGTCTCTTCTCTCTTCTTCAGGAAAAATTGATGTTTCTGCAAAAGTTCAGGGAATAGATTGGTAATTTATCGCTTTTCAAGATGCTAAAGATGTCCCCCCCCAACACACTTTATTCCCCTGTCTTTAAAACCAAGGTAGGCATTTTCCAGGGGAATGTTTTATCATTTGGAGCTTTGTTTAATTATCTGCCGAGTCCAGGAGGGGATGACTGTGTCTTAGCAACACAAGAGTCGTGGACAGGAGGAGGGAGAGTGGCTGGTTTTGCAGTGAACTCGGATCATCCCATGAAACAGGCCCAGTTTTAATAAACTGGGCTATTTTTATTGAAGAAACCAGACTGCATAATGTTTACTTGCCTCCTTGGCCCTGGAGTAAACCTTGGAGTAACCCTGGAGCAAACTCCCGTTAAGTAAATCTTGTGTGGTGATTGTGTGGCATTTGCTGACTATGAGGGCCATTTATGCATTCAGCATCCAATAACTATTGTGTCCCTACTGCTTGTTAAGCCAGTGGTTCTCCAGTTTTGCTGAAGAGTAGATCACCAGGGAGCCAGGGCCCATCCTCTGGATCATTAAAAGCTCCCCAGGTGAATCTAAAGTGCCGCCAAGCTCAGCTGTCTGAGTTAGGCGTGATGCTAGATGCTGGGGAAACAGAAATGTCCAGGCTTATCTTTCTTATCCTTCCCATGTTCAGACCCCTAACCTTGACAGTGATCCCATTTGCACGGTCGTTCAGCCTGGATAGGCAGGAGAGAAGGTTCCAGTGTCACCCTCACTATCTACTATTACCCTTTCTGCTGCAGCTGTAGGGCTGACCGGCTAGATTTTCCAGAACAGTCTCAATCTCACGTCTTCTTTTTGTGGGTCCCTATGTTTTCATCTTTCTTGCGGAGAAGCTGGTCTCCCTAGCTACACTGTCACTCACAGATGGTTTTGTCGAATTCCACCAGGTGGCACAGTTCCCTCGGTTTGTGATCCAGGAGGAGCAGAAGGTGCCAGAAGTGAGATCATCAGAGAGTGGTCACCAGGGGACTGCTCTCCGCCCCTCCTGCTGGGGTTTCTTGCCTCAGTGTTCAACTCCAGGGAGGCTGGGTCCCTGCCCACATTCTCTGGGTTGGCAATGCCTGTGTTTGCTTTGGTGTGGAGGCAGCCACAGCTCTTGCAGAGTTGAGCACCCCCCTGAACTCTGTTATGAGGGTGCTGCGGTCTGACCCATGGGCCTGGGCTGCCGGTGAAGCCAGCAGAAGCCAACGGGCAGGGGCCAAACCCTTTGTAAGACAGAGCACTGAACAATGATCCAGCTTTTCCACCCCAGAAGGAGCCCATGTCAGTGACACATCAGGGATGACTCGGGTACCACCAAGTCAAGCCATTCATTCATTAGCCCACTGACCGTATAATGAAGAGAAATAACAACAGAGAAAGACCAACAGCATTTTGGTCTTAATACATGACAGTAGAAAGTATTTTGACACATCATATATACAGAGAGAATAACTTCCCATTCTTGTGATTGTACATATTGTGGAGTTACAATGGTCATGTGTTCATATGTGAACCTGGGAAAGTTATATCCAAATCATTCTACTTTCTTTCCCATTCTCATCCCTCTTCCCTTCCCCTTTCCCCACTATTCAATTTGGTGAACCTCCACTCCTCCCTCCCCCACACCTCTTGTGAGTTAGCATCCACATATCAGAGAGAACATTCAGCCTTTGGTTTTTTGGGTTTGGCTAATTTCACTTAGCATGATAGTCTCCAGTTCCATCCACATACCTGTAAATACCATAATTTCATTATTCTTTATGGCTGAGTAATATTCCCTTGTGTATATGTACCACAGTTTCTTTATCAATTCATCTGTTGAAGGGTAGCTTAGCTACTGTGAATTGAGCTGCTATAAACATTGATTTGGTCACAACACTATAGTATGCTGATTTTAAGTTCTTTGGGTATAGACCAAAGAGTGGGATAACTGGGTCAAATGATGGTTCCATTCCAAGTTTTCAGAGGAGTCTCCATACTGCTTTCCAGAGTGGTTGCATCAATTTGCTGTCCCACCAACAATGTATGAATGTACCTTTTTCTTCACATCCTTGCCAACATTTATTGTTATTTGTATTCTTGATAACTGCCATTCTGATTAAAGTGAGATGAAATCTCAGTATAGTTTTAATTTGCATTTCTCTCATTGCTAATGCTGTTAAACATTTTTTCATGTATTTGTGGACCATTTGTATTTCTTCTGTGAAGTGTCTGTTCAGTTCCTTTGCCCATTTATTGATTGGGTTATTCGCTTTTTTTTGGCGTTAAGTTTTTTGAGTTCTTTACATATCCTGGAGATTAATGCTGTATCTGAGGTGCAGGTGGCAAAGATTTTTCTCGCATTCTGAAGGTGAGAGAGCCACTTTCTAACAGGAGCTTTCAGACCTGGCCCACATCTTGTGATCTTCCTTTTCTGAAAGAGCAGAACCAGACTGGCTACAGAATTTACAGGGCTTAGTACAAATGAAATTGTGGGATCCCGTGTAATAGGAACCTCGGGACAGCGAAGACAGAGAATGAAACCAAGCACAAGGCCCTTCTGACTGCAGGGCCGGGCAGCTGTGAGGATAGTGCCTCCCAGGAAGGCTGGCCCTGAATGGAAACCCTGACACAGCCCCCTGACGATCAAAGTGAAGAGAAGAGGCCTCTGGAGATGACCCTGTCACCTCGGCTGCTCACTGCCACTCAAGAGCATCTTCATCCATTCCATTTCCATAGCTGTGCTATGAACCTCCTTGTCCCACAGGCCCCACAACCTGGGAATCCATGGGAGAGAAAGGGGAGCCAAGGAGGGGCAGACAGCCCTCCCAAAGAGAAAAATGTCCAATCGCAGATGGAACATCTTGCAAGGCTCATGATGATGGCTGTTATTTTTTAAATAATATTTTCAAAGCCAGTGGCTGTTTCTTTCCTTCTTACAGGCAAGTCTCACGCCATCAGATGCTTCACAGAGGCTTGGTGCTGGTGGTGACTACGAGGGTCTCTAAATCTTCCTCTAATGTCTGCAAGTGCTGCTGCGACCTGGCTGCAGAGGTGGGGGCTGAGCGCTGGCTGTCTGCCTGCTGATAACTCTCAGTTGTGCTTGCTGCAGGATACAACAGGAATACTAATCTCAGGCCGTGGGCAGGTTTGCCTGGCTTCCAGCCACTGTGGTTTGGGACATGTTTTTTTAAAAGTAAATTGTATGGAAAATGATGATGATATGGTTCTGCTTATAATAGTGAGCCATTTTTATATCCATTTCCACCATCTTTATATCCATTTCCACCATCCTGGGAAGAGATAGAAAACAGAGGGGAGCAGCCTGCTTCCAGGCGCTGGGAGAGGGAGAGTCCTGCCCCGCCTGCCCCCTCGCCTCCATATCGCTCCGGGAGACCCACTGCACTGTTGTGTTTCTAAGTGGCCCCTGGCATTCCGAGCTGGGCTGTCCAGGGCCGAGGGTGCCTGTCTGTTCGTACCTGTGTAAGTGGCTTCCCTGACTCAGCGACTCCTCCAGGCTTTGCCAGCGAGCAGCTCTCCTGCCTGTTGAGGAAGGGGCACCCCTTCACCACTTCATCTGGTCTCCCATGGGTAGGAGCCCCACACAAATCACGACCTGCCTGAAAGCGCTGGGCTCTCTGCACTCCATAGCCCTGGGAACTTGGGCAATGTTCTTAGCTCCCCTGAACCTCAGCTTTCTCATCTGATCAATAGGTTTAAAACATTACTCAGCTTTTAACACATATTTGAATGGGAAGCACACATCAGGTGGTGTGCTAGGATCTGGAGAGAGACAACAGAGAAGACACAGCCCCTCACCGTGCTGTGTGGCAAACAAGTGACTAACGAGCTATTTCTCTAGAGAGTGCCTGCCTGCCCTAGGCCTCCTGCCCTGCCCCATATCACAGCAGGGGTGGGCTGGGGACCGATGGTATGGTCCCCAACCCACCCCTGTTCCTCCAGCTCATATAGCAGGCAGCTTCTGGCTGGGTTTGATGAATGGCACGTATCAGAGGAAGACTGGTAGGTGGGAGGAAGGGGAAACCTCCCTGGTGGTGCTGCACCTCCTCTCTGGGCTCCTGATGGAGTCACACTGAAGTTATCCTTGGTCCTGGGCTGATAGAATCTCTCTGTTCTTAACTAGATTTCTGCATTATTTTGTCAATGTTCATCAAGTTCTCACCTTCTGTGTTGGTCAGCTTTTCATTGCTGTGAGCAAAATACCTGACAAGAACAACTTTAAGGAGGAAAAGTTTGTTTTGGCTCATGGTTTCAGAGGTTCAGTCGGTGGTCAGCCTATTCCTTTGCTCTGGTCCCAAGGTGAGACAGAACATCATGGCAGCAGAGTGTGGTGAAGGAGCACTGCCCCATTCAGGGATCCAGGAGTAAAGGGAGCAGGGGTAGAGGCCACAGGGAAGCCCTTCCAGGGCACACCCCCAGTGACCCAGGGCACACCCCTCCCAGCCACGCCTCACCTGCCTGCAGTTACCACCCACTTAGACTATTCAAACTGGAGTGGACTGATTAGTTTACAGCTCTCATATCTAATCATCGTACCTTGGAATACTCCTGTGTTAACACAGGAGCTTTTAGGGGACACCTCATATTCAGACCATAACACAACCCTTTATTGCCTGGACAACAAATCCTTGCATTCAGTTCCCTCTGCTGAAGGTGGTTTCTGTTAGATCTTGACCTATCATGATAAAGGCTACATTGGAAGTTCAGGGTATCACTCTCTGTCGATAGGAGTAGCTGTTGTTAACTACAGGTTGAGTAGCTCTCGTCCAAAATGCTTAGGACCAAAAATGTTTTGGATTTCAGATTTCTTTGGGGTTTTGAAATATTTGCATGTACATAATGAGATATCTTGGGAATGGAACCTAAGTCTGAAAACAAAATTCATTTATATTTCCTATACACTTTATATGGAGAGCTGGAGAGACATCTTATACAGTATTTGAAAAGCCCCTGCGTGTTGACTTTGAGCTGTCACATGTGATCAGGTGTCTCAAAATTACAGTTCTCCTGCCTCAGCCTCCTCAGGATCTGGGATTATAGGCATGTGCCACCATGGCCAGCCTGGAACTTTCTACTGTGATATCATGCTGGTATTCAAAAAATTACAGATTTTGGAGCATTTTAGATTTTTTGGACTAGGAATACTCAGCCTGTCTTACTGGTGTCAGCATTGTTGTTTATACTATCACTTCCACTCCCAATCTTACGTACTCTGCTTTAAGTTCTCCAGTTCTCTTTAGTTAGTGCCAACGCCCTGCTCTGTGGGAGTTGTGAGCCTGAGAGGCCCCAGATGTGTTGCAGAGCAGTGAGAGACTGGAGGGCTGGTCAGCTGCATGCCTGGTTGAGTGGACCTCAAAGATCAGAGGTCCCTCGAGGTGGTGTGCCGCGGGCCAACTGAGTTGGGTAAGCATGGGAAAGAAGGACACCAGGTCAGACTTCAGGCCACGCGGAGAACTGCACTTCTTGTGCACACTGGCTTATTAAGATCAGATGTGTAGACATATGGAGAGGTAAATACCATGGCAAGGTGATCTTTCTGGAGTGGTTGTGTGTGGCCACAAGCTGGTTATCACAGAGCAAACTTTCTGTTCATCCGTCCACTTGGCACGAAGCTCCCAAGGAGTCTGGGGGAGAAAACCAGGTGGATCCTCCTTCCTAAGCTTCTAGTTACAATTCATCACTATCTTACTGCCTGCATAGGAGGGTATCAGACTCCTTCTTTGGAAGTTACCTCTCTGAGCAGTATTTTCTAAAACAAACTTTTTATTTTAGAAGAGTTTTAGATGCACAGAGAAATTGTGATAATAGTACAGAGGTCCCATTTACCCTACAGCCAGCTTCATACTTTATTCTGACCTGCTCACTTTTCCCCTAATGTCCTGTCTTGGTTTTTGGTTCCCATCCAAGATCCATGTTACATTTAGTTGTCAGTCTCCTTGGTTCTTCTTGGCTCTGACGTTTCTCATACTTGTAGTTTTTGAGGACCTTGACAGATTTGAGAAGTAATGATCAGGTATTCTGTAGACTGTCCCTCAATTAGGATCTTTCTTGTGATTAAACTGGAGTTATGGGTTTTAGAAGGTAAGATCTCAGAGGTACAGGTGTCTGGGCTGCATTTTAACTCCTGCCACCCCCGTGATGTGTGTGGACAGTGCTGTCAAAGTACCTTAAGTCTTTTGGGGGATTGACCCATCAACATCACACACCAAGATGAGAACTAGGGAGTTCTACTCTTCAGTCATCCCAGGTCAGCCTGGATTCCCAGCTTGTCAAGAACAATTGCCTTAGCTCTGCAAGTACTCAACATTAAGAATAAATGCCACCTCATCCCTGCATAGTGATTTCTATTCACACACTGTTGACATTTGCTCATTGTATGTGTTGGTTAGTTTTCCATCACTATAACAAAATACCTGAGATAATCACCTTATAAAAAGAAAAGTTTTATTTTGGCTCAGTGTTTGGGAGGTTCTCGTCCATGATCCATCAGCCCTATTGCTTTGGACCTGTGGCAAGGTAGTACATCACGGTGGGAGCCTGTGATGGAGCAAAACTGCTCACCTCATGGCAAAGAAACAAAAGACAGAATGGGAGTCTAAAGTCCCACATACTCCTCAAGGTCATGCCCCCACTTACCTGAAGACCTCTCAGTAGGCCCCATGTTCCAAAGACCCCACCACCTCCCGTTAGTGCCACTCTGAGAACCAAGCGTTCAACACCTGGGGCCTTTGGGAACATTCAATATTCAAACTACAGCATTGTGGGAACTGCTCTGACGTAAGTGGATATGCCCATGATGTCACCTCATGACTTCTGGGCCACACAGAAGCTAGACAATGGCTTGTCCACAGAAAGTATCCTTTTATTTCAATAACCACACCTGGCTCCCAGGGTTTAGAGTTAGTACAGAGGAGCCCAGCGGTTCCTGGGATCAGTCTTTCCATTGTAAGGACCTGAAGATTGGAACTTTGTACCTAGTCCCTCAGTTTCCATTCCTTCTGGCCTTAACAGTCTGCTAGCCTGTCCTCGGGGGACTCCTCGAGGAAGACGGATGATTGCCTTCATCTTTCCATGATCCTTCACTTCCCCAGGCTCTGTGGCTCTGTATTCTAGGACAGTAATTCTCTCTTCCTTGTTGCTATTTCCTTTTCATTCTGAGACATGTAGGATGCTTCCAGAAAGCTCAGGGAGCTTGTGGAATGTTCAGAGCAAATTTGGTTTTGTTCACTTGAATTGTGGGGTAGTGGTTGTTTTTAACCTGAATTTTGGATAAGTGCTGGGCCGCATTGCTGGGTGGGAGG
This sequence comes from Sciurus carolinensis, assembly GCF_902686445.1. Taxonomy (NCBI): domain Eukaryota; kingdom Metazoa; phylum Chordata; class Mammalia; order Rodentia; family Sciuridae; genus Sciurus; species Sciurus carolinensis. Next base: position 37,173,687 of record NC_062217.1, read on the forward strand.
GGTTTAAGCAGCTGCGGAGAAGGCCTCAGAAGGAAGGATTAGGTGTCTAGACTCAGGTTGCAGTCATTGGTACTGGCGCACACTGACCCAGGTCTGAGTCATCAGCCTCGTGTCTGCTCTGGCTGGGTGAGGGCCTTCGCAGATCTTTTTTTTTTTTCTTCTTAATTGACACCTAATAATTGCACATATTTATGACAGACATTTTAAAAGAGCCCAATCCTGCACAGACAATACTTTCCCTATCCTTTGAAGGTAGAATAGTCAGTTGTACCACACTTCAGCCAAATATGGCATTCAAGCTGACTACAGACGTTCTGAGTCATGAAAGTGTAGGGTTGGTTCCTCTTTCTCATCTCTGGGCCTTTGTCTCAGGGTGAGAAAAACAATATATCTTAAAACAGGAGAAACTAATTCTGACCATACTTTGTGTTCTGTGGCTCAGTTAATAGGGAAACTGTGGCAGGGCACTACCTTCCCTGCTTTATCAAAGACGTTGTGACTTTTATTCAGATTCTTGTCTGTAAGCTCAGTATTCCAGTCTCTGCAGTAGCAGGAGTCTCTGCCATGGGTTGGTGGTAAGTCACATATGTCTACTGACCATTCCAGAAGGAATATCCTTGGCTCTGTGCCCTGGGCACAACCAGTGTATATTAATCATTTACCATACACATGGCTGCATGTGCTACTGTAGGAGAAAAGGGAGCATTAGACACGACTTCTGCATCAAGGAGTCTCACCTCTCCTGGGAAAGGTAGTTGTGTCCAGTGATATACATGATACAAAGCAGAAATTAATAAACTTCATAAGCAAGGAGAAATTGGAACCCTTACACATTGTGGGAATGCAAAATGGTGCAGCCACTTTGGGAAACAGCATGGGAGATCCTCAAGAAATTAAAATAGAATGAACTAACATTTGATCCAGCAATTGCACTTCTGGGTATGTATCCAAAAGAACTGACATCAGGACGCCGAAGAGCTTTTAGCAATATATGGAAATGACCTAAATGTCTATCAACAGGTAAACAGATAAAGAAAATGAAGTGAATACATTGGAATATTATTGTCCAGTATACAATGGAGTATTGTTTGTCCTTATAAAAAGAATGGAAATCCTGTGATATATGACAACATGCATGTACGTTGAGGACATAATGCTAAATGAAATAAGCCAGTCACAGAAGTACAAATGGTGCATGATTCCATTTATAGGAGAGTATCTAAAACAGTCAAACTAATAGAAGAGTAGACTAGTGATTGCCAGGGACTCAGGGAAGGGGGACATGGGGAGTTACTAGTCAACAGGCATAAAGTTTCAGTTAGGCAAGATGAATACTCTCTAGAGATCTGCTGTACAACATTGTACCTATAATCAACACAATTTGTCCTACAGTTAAAAATCTGTTCAGATAGATAGATGTCATATTGTGTTATTACCACAATGAAATAAAAGACATATTATTAAGTGAAAAAGGAAGATGTATTACAATGTAGAGTCTGGTCCTATTTGTGTAGAAAAAAAAATACATAGTGTGTTTGTGTATAAATATGTCTATGTGGTGTCATTGAAAAATTTTCAGAAGATTTGTAAGAAACCATGAACAATGGTTTACTTCTGAGGAGTGGGACTCTTATTTTTCATTTTATATCATTCCAAAGTAAAATTTAAAAAAAAATTTTTTTAAATAGGATCTTGCCAAGTTGCCCAGGCTGGCCTTGAGTTTGCAATCCTCCTGCCTCAGCCTCCACAGTCACTAGGATTACAGGTGTAATTTTACCTGGGAAAGGTAGTTGTGTCCAGTGATATACATGATACAAAGCAGAAATTAATAAACTTCATAAGTAAGGAGAAATTGGAACCCTTACATGTTGTGTAAGCATTTTAATTCTTAAAAATTATGTTCATGTACTAGTTTATATCTTTTTTTATTTTATTTATTTATTTTTTTTTTTATTTTTATTTTTTTTTTGGTGCTGGGGATCAAACCCAGGGCTTCGTGCTTACAAGGCAAGCACTCTACCGACTGAGCTATCTCCCCAGCCCTATATCTTTTTTTAAAAAAAGCTTTAACTGTTTTTGACTTTCGGGTTTAGAGCATCTTTCTATGCATTGTGGACTTGTCTGATCCCAAGAACATCTGGAAATGTGTTGGAAATTTCAAGCAGGAATATAAACTTGATATTTTGGCAGGCTTTGTAAATGTAAGTAGAGAATAAAGTTCAAGTTTGCACATTTCTGAACTGTGTGGAGGCAGTATTTACATATGTTTGTGTGTCTTGATGTAAGGATCTTCACATCTTTTAGGTGGTACCTGTTTGTGTAATCAGGTTTACTCCTTGGATTCAAGAGGTGACCTAGCTTGTTGGTTAAATTTGTGGGAAGCAAGGGACTGTCCACTGGGTAAGTATCATTCTATTTTTCATGAAGTGATGATTTGTTTATCTACATTCCTGGGTTCTGTAGATTTAGGGATTGGTGTATCAAAATTAGAGGCTCAGGGAAAAATAAGAAGCTTAGTTCAAAAGATTACCTGCTACAGAGAAGCAAACCTTTTAGTGACATCATCAGTTCATCAGTGTGAGGCTCCACAGAAAGCTGGGAGGATTCTGGTGAAAGATGGTCAGTTATCCTTCCAGATAGTCAGCTTTGAGCGAGGCTACATTTTTATCCAAATAGTTAGTTTCTTTCCTTCTTCCTTCTTTTTCTTTTTTGGTACTGGGTAGTGAACCTAGGGTTGCTTTACCACTGAGACACATCTCAAGCCCTTTCGCATTTATTTTATTTTATTTTTTTAAAGTTTGAGAGAGGGTCTCTCTGAGTTGGTTAGGGCCTCACTAAATTTCTGAGACTGACCTTGAACTTGTGATCTTCCTGCCTCAGCCTTCCGAGTTACTGGGATTATAGTCATGTGCCTGACTGCCAAATAGTTTCTGATGTGTTCCGTAGTGTCATCTGGGACCTGGTCTGAACCATCGACTATGGCTACAGAGCATTTGAAATGTAACTAGTCCAAACTGAGATGTGCTCTAAGTGTAAAAATCAGCAGATTTTGGAGAATTAGTGTGGAAAAGATATACAAATATAATATTTCATATTTTATGTTACTTGTCAAAATGATGCTATTTTGGTTATATTTGGCTAAATAAAATATATCATGAAAGTTAATTTTACATGTTTCTTTATACCATTTTTTTTTTTTTTAGACTGGGAATGGAACCACGGCCGGGCACTTGCTAGCTAGACAAGTGATCTACCCCTGAGTCGCACCCCAGTCCCTTTTTACCTTTGGAACACAGATATTAGAAAACGGACAATTAGATATTCATAGTGGACATCATGGTCTAGAGAGATTCTCAGAGCACTTGCTCGTGAATTAAGTGGCCCTGGGCAAACCCAGATAATTGGAAATTGTTGCACAGTTCTGTGGCTGAACCCTCTGCACAAGTGGCATTTCCTGGAAGAGGTTTGGAGAGAAGTTAAGCAGAATTGTCTTCATTTCATTTCATCCCAATGGAAAGAGCCATTGGGATGAGGTGGTGGTAAAAGTTTGGAAAGAGGCCCTTTGGCCCTATTTTTCTTGATTTTGAAATGGGCACTGGAATTTCTAAGTCAATAATGCAGGAAGATGGACTTGAAAAAAAACTTTGCTACTAATATTCTATATGCAATTTTCTTGTTTGTTTTTAGCAAAATAAATATAGATGTAGATGAACTCTAGAAGAATAAAAAGAACGATGATCAATTTTTTTTTTTTTTTTGGTTGAGGGTTGAAACCAGAGATGCTGTTACCATGAAGCTAAATCCCCAGTTCTTTTCATTTTTTAATTTTGAGACAGGATCTTGCTAAATTGCTGTGACTGGCCTTGAGTTTGTGATCCTCCTATCTCAGCCTCCCAAGACACTGGGATTACAGGTGTGTGCCACCACACCCGGCTAACTTTTTGTATTCTTGGCCCTTGGCACAATTACATTTACTTTAACTTTACACCTCCTTACATTATTTTTCATAAAACACCTTCTCTTTTCATGTTTCCTATGTGTCAGTGCCAGAAATAGTATTATTAAGTCGTATTTTTCTAGGAAGTTCAAGGCTCATTGTAGACATCATTTTGAAGAAAAGAACAAGTTCACCTCAAATGCGGAGGGTGAAAAGAGTCCATTAGAAACTAGTCAAGGGAGCTTCTGGCTGGGGCTTAGGAAGGCACAACTGCTAGATGAAGAAGGACTGAGAAGGGCAACCTGCTAAGGCACAGGACACCTGGGCTCAGGCTGCGGCTCTGTAATAACAGGCTGAAATCATTTTAAGTCAGGCCAGTGGTTCTCAAAGTGGGGTTCCCAGGTCAGCAGCATCATCTGGGTCTTGGGTGGGCATGCGTATTCTTGGGTCCCATCCCCAGATCTACTGAACCTGAACCTCTGAGATGGGACTGAGAGTTAAATCCTTTTTAACAAGCCTTCCAGATGCTTCTAATGCACACTGAAGCTTGACAACCAGTGTGCCTTTGGATTTTCTCCCTCTTGAATCAAGAGGTCTGGAGAGCTCTTGTGCCTTTCAGCTGGGAGACGTGATGAACCTAAGACCCCACCCAGTACCTGCAGCTGTGGTGGGTACCTGTGGTAGGTTAAGTGTTCGGTCAGGTGTTTTACATACTATGTCGGAAGATGGATGGCAGGGGTGCATGTGGTTGCTGGAGCCACTGAAGGTGCCCATGAAGGAGCATCCCCTTTCCACCGCATTCCTGAACATGTTGAGGAGTGAGATGATGGAGGAACAGATGAAGGCCAAAATACGCCTGTACCCAGAGGGCCAGTTGAAAGGCGTGGCTCCATGTGAGGGCCACACGGTTTCCTAATGTGGCACCCAAGGTTTGGAAAGACTCCTCTCCTTGTCGCCTAAGGCTCTCTCAGGGAGGGGAGAAAGGGAGGGTCAGAACACACTCGGTTCATTGTTCCCACATTGGCTAAATTTGCTATTGAAAATTGCTTCACCTCCCCACGGAGGGAGGAGGGGCCCAGGCAGGACAGAATCACCCTAACCTTAGGAGAGGGGAACAAGCTTTCTCCCCAGCAGGGAGATGGCTTTGTTTTAAATAAATACCTGAAAGCTTGCTCTGAAGTGGCACAGCTTTAGTACAAAATATTTCCATCATTGACTTTATTCCAAATCTGATATCCTAACTCAAATCACCCAAAGTGCCAAAATGTGCCTTTGTATCTGGGGTCTTGCCAGAGTTGGATTCTCCTCTCTGTGGGAAGGCAAAATTTCCTGGGGTGACACAGCTGGCCTCCCACGTGGCCTCTCGGCAGGGCTGATTACACAATTTGTAGACCTCAGTTTCAAATGGAAATGTGGAGGTCTGTGTTGAAAAATCAGGATTTCAATACAGTGACAACAGAACACTAAATCAAAGGCAGGGCCCTTCCAAGTGCAGAGCTTTATGCAACTACACAGGACGCCCAGTTTTGCAGTCTCTTCCCCACTCACCACCCAGAAAATTCCACTGAACATTTACTGTGTGCAGAGTACTAGTGAGAGTTTTACCAATGTATATTCCACTTAACCCTCACAGTCACCCCTCGATGGAGGTATGGAGGTGTTCCTATCTCGTACATTGCAGATGAGGGAAACCGAAATGGAGGGAGGTTCTACAGCATGCCCAAGGTCAAGTGGAGGAGCCAGAATTTGAACTGAAGTCTGGTTGCCTCCATAGCCCACGTTTCTAACCAGTACACATTTCAGACACCCCAACATTTCCTCCAACACGCCTGTCACTGTATTGTCATGGAATAAATGCTAAAAGGAATAATGGAGGTGGGGGTGACCAGCCATGCCAAGGAGACTGGGTCAGGGCTGGGGCTGCTTCTCTGCAGAGCCCAAAGGTTTGGAGTAAAGAAGAGGAGGGTAGTTGGGGGAACTTTGAGTCACTTGAGGAAATGAGCAGGCATGACAGACTCAAGGGACTGCCTTTTTCATTATGTATCTGGTTGCTCTGCACCTCTGGACAGGTCCTGCCTGCTCCTAAGAACCTTAACATCTCTTCATTTTCATTTCCTATTTGTGTTAAAAAATAGTTTGTTGATCTTTCCATCCTCTGTGAGAAGCATAATAATTCTCGTGCTTTGATACCATGAAAGATATAGTATAATATCTGAAGAGGCTGCCAACCACAGAGCGGGCAGCGAGGTGTGTCTGCGCTTGAGAGCTGAGAAGCAGAGAGGTTGAAATGTCGTCATCCTTGAACAGGTCCAGGGCCGAGTGAAAAGCCCAGACCGCTGTCTGAGTCCCGGGAAATGCTGGCTGCCTTTCTAATGGGAAACATGTTTTCCCGGCCCTATTATGTAATGTGGGATAGGTTGTTTTCTGTTTTCCAAGATTCCTTTGAGCCTCCAGAAACATTTTCGGTCCCCAGCCAAACACCAGTAGGTTCCTGATCCTCAGAGGACAGTGCACACATCTGTATTTGCAGCATTTCTCACCTAATCCTCAGGGTTTGGGAGCTAAAGTCAAGATACATTCAGAGCCCATCCTGCACACAGCTCTTGGCCGAGTATACGGATTAGATGGAGTTTGGACATCATTTTCCTTAACCTTTTGTGGGGGCGGGTGGGGATGGAGAGATTTTCAAGCTTTATCCAACTGAGGGATAAAAACAAGCTGTTCTGGGGAGGGGAGGAAGGGGAGGGAGGAGATCACATGAGATAGGTTCCGTGTGGTTGCTGGTCTCGCCCCTGTGTTCTGGGTCCTCCCCATTCATACACGTTTTGGCTATTATAATGTCCAGTGGCATTAAGAGTCCCTGAAGACAGATGGGCAGGGTGGCGGGACTGTGTTGAGTGCCCTGCTGGCAGCCTGCCACAGCCTGGCGTTAGCAGATTAAAACTCTCTCCCCCATCTTTGCCTCCCTCACACCGCAGGACACAAGATGAGGACGTGAATTCTGCCTCCACCAGGACAGCTGTGTCACCAATTAATGGACTGTAATAAACAGGCAGCAGTGCCTTAGCTCTTTGGCAGAAGGTAGGGAAGTTCACTTTAGGTCATTTCAGAAGGCCGTACATCAGTAAGTAGCCCCCCTTATCCATGGTCTCACTTTCTGTGGTTTTAGTTACCCCAAGTCAGCTGTGGTCTGAAAATATTAATATTTGTGTTTATTCTTTTGAGAGAGAGGAACCACACTCAGAGAACTTTTATTGCAGTATTCTGTTACAACTGTTCTATTAGTAATTATTATTGTTTAATCTTCTACTGTGCCTAAATTTACTTTATTATAAGTACGTGTAGGGAAGAAACATAGTTTATATAGAGTGTGGTATAATCCACAGCTTCAGGCATTCACGGGGGGTTTTGGAATGTGTCCCCACAGATAAGGGGGTGCCTCTGTGGACAGTAAATGTTGCCAATTGACATTCTGTCATATAGAGCTCTCTACTTGCTGCATATCTCCATACCCAGTGACAAATGCTATTCAACATAGGGACCCAAGGTACAAAAACATGTTAATAATACTAGTATGTACTGAGACCTTTCCATATGCTAAATGCTTTTTTTGGATTCTATCATTCATTCCTCAAAACCCTCAGATAAGGAAACTGAGGGTCAGAGGTAGTCTAACAACAGTCTATGACTCACTTTCCTAAATACAGGAACACATAATTATACGTAAGGCCTTTTTAGTCTAGAGTCATATCTTTCAGTTATTGCTACATAATAACCCCAAATTCTACAAGCAAAATTTACTAAGCACATATCTTTTGCTGACTCTTCCACAGGTTTGCTGGATGGTCTAATTTTAGCTTGCCTCTGGGGAGCAGGTTGAATTGGGGGTATGTCTCAGATGTCCCGCATCTTCCTTGGACCATTCGGCAGGTGAGGGTGTGTTCTCATGGCAATGGCAGGAAGTGCGTAAGAAATCCCAGCCCCCTGCTCACTTCACATCTGTCAACCTGCAGTTGGCCAAAGCAAATCGTTTCACAGAGCTCAAACTTAAGCCTCGGGCACACATTTCTCCCATGGAAGGCTGGAGGAGGGACTGAGCATTGAACAATAATCTACCACAGGATTATAATGGAGCTGAGAAATTCCTATGGCATAGTACTTTGCTGTTCCTTTTCTGTGTTTTGATATGCTTAGATGCACAAATACTTACCACTGTGTCACACATGCCTACAGTCTTCGGTACAGTTTTGCATCCTAGGAGCAGCGGGCTACCCCCTATAGCCCAGGGGTGTAGTAGGCTGCACCATCTAGGCTGTGTGCGTGCTCTCCGCGATGCTCACACCAGGATGAACTTGCCTAATGACATTTCTCAGATCCCAGTCCACAAGCAGCGCATGACTGTTTGCAGAAATGGCAGCTCTTTCACCCGGAATTGAAGCCCTTTGTCATCAGAACCCACCTACCTGTCCAAACATATTTCCTATTGTTTTCCTACATGGATCCTCTAGACATTAGCCCCATATTTTGGGGACATGCCATCAGCAGTGCCACCTCTGTGTTTCTGTCCCTGCTGCTCCTCTGCCTGCAGTGTCCCCACCTGCTGAGCTTTACTGCTCCTCTGTGGTCAGGTCCCACTGCACCTTCTGTGCATTTGCCACAGCACCAGAGAGACATCTGTTCAGAGGCTGGTTCTTGCACAGAACATGGGACCGTGGGGACAGCTGCCTGGTTTTCAGGAGGAGCTCAATGGGCCCTGGCAGAGCAGAACCAGTGACTCTCTACTCAGCTCCTCCAGCATGTGACTAGGTGCAGATTAGTTAGATCTCCTCCGCTTTCCTTGGCCATTCGGTACAATGGGGATAATGATACTTGCACGGGTCAGAGGTAAGAATTAAAGAAAGAATTGGAAGTTATTCACCAGAGGAAAGCAACTCGAGTCCTCACACAAATGTGTGCATGAATGGAATAGCAGCTTTATTCTTAATTGCCCCAAACTGGAAACAGCCCAGATGAATAAACTGTAGTGAACTGGTGAATAAACTGTAGTGTATCTATATGACTGAATGCTTTTTGGCAATACATAGGAACAAAACACTGATATACGTAAAAAGGACGAATCCTAAATAAATTGGTGAAAGATAAGTTAGACTCAGAAAGGTACAGGCTGCATGATTCCATCCTGTGACGTTCTAGAAAAGTAAACTAAAGGAACTGACTAGATCTTGGCTGCCTGGAGTTAGGGGTGGGAGGAGGGTATGACTCCAAAGGGAATGTGAGTGGCAGTGAGGCAATGCTGGGGACTGCTGTGAGTCACACCACAGGGTGATGCATGGAGTTGCCCAACCCTGCGCATTTGTCAAAACTCAGAAATGCACACATGCACAGAATTTTGTTTTGTTTCTTTTTTTTTTTTTTTTTTTTTGGTGCTGGGGATCGAACCCAGGGCCTTGTGCTTACAAGGCAAGCACTCTACCAACTGAGCTATCTCCCCAGCCCCACAGAATTTTACTCTATGTAAAAAATGCATTTAGGAGGGCAGAAAACAGAAAGGAAAGCATCGTAACTTCCAGGACCATGCCTGGCACATAGTGAGTTCATTTCTTAATAAGAAAGAAGCGGGTTTTTTTATTACGTTTCCTTGGAACTCGCTTTCAGTAATCGGTGAGCTTCTAGAAGCAGGAATTATGTCCTCTTTAGTTGGTGGGGAGCAGATTTCAGACCACTGGGGTTGGGAGCTCCTCAAACCCTGAACAGGAGCCCTCTGTTCCAGAAGGACCATGGAGCCCCCATCACGGCTAAGGTCCTGAGGGGAGACGATTTGTAAGTTCAAATGTCAGTAGCATTCAACTACCGGCTGGTCATTGATGCTGCTTTTGATGTTACAGAAGAACCTCCCGGAGGGCAGCACCATGCAGGGACCCACCTCCCTGCCTGCCTCCCTTTCCCGGGCGGTCTAAGGCCTCCTGGGCTCTTGGGGACTGCTCTTCTCCCTATCCAGTGTCCCCACCAAGGAACACTGGCTCCGACCCCAGTAAGTCATCATGTGACCAGGATCTCATCTGATTATCTGACTGGGATTCAGTGAGTGTTTCCAAAGGCATGTCACCAATAGGCATTCATCTGGGGCGAGGAAAGGCAAAATCCCTCCAGGCAGTGGTGGCGTATACCCATAATCCCAGTAGCTCAGGAGGCTTAGGCAGGAAGATCATGAGTTCAAAGCCAGCCTCGGCAACTTAGTGAGGCCCTAAGCAACTCAGCAATACCATCTCAAAACTAAAAGAAATAAAAGGGCTGTGGGTATGGTTCAGTGGTTAAGCACCCCTGGGTTAAATCACCAGTAGAAAAGAATAAAATAAAATAAAAACAAAATCCCAAGTAAGCCCATGGGTGCTTTAATGAGCTGTGGCCCACGTGCCCAAGCAGGGTCTCCATGCGCTCTCCTTGTCCTAAGGAGCGCCCCGCCCCCCATGTGGGTCAGCAGGGGCGAGATCCTGACACCAGGAGCTGATCCGGGGCTGACCTGGGGTGGATGACCTGGAAGGACAGCGAGTGACGTGCTTCCAGGTGGCCTCATCTCCTGCCTTCCCACCAGTCCTGCCACCTATGTCTGATTTTCTCCCCAACCTCCGCAGCTCTCTTGCTGAAGCCACCCATGACCCTCAAGCACCCTGAATCCAGGGAGTGAGAGCCACCCCCGCTTTCCCGCTCCCTGGGCAGCACTGACCACAGCGGCCCACGCTGCCTGGAGGGCCTTCTGTGTGGCCTGTGGTGCCCCCCGCCCAGGGATGGCTCCTCCTCCCTGTGCGTTTAAAGGTAGACGTTCCTGGGCTGGGAAGATAGCTCAGTTGGTAGAGTGCTTGCCTTGCATGAGCAAGACCCTGGGTTCGATCCCCAGCACCGCAAAATAAATAAATAAATAAATAAATAAAATACAGGTAGGCATTCCTGCCAGCCAGGTCCTGCGTCCTCCCCGTCTCCCTGCTCTCTCAGGACCTCATCTCTGCCTCCAGCCCCAGTGCCATCCTGTGCCCAGGCTCCCGGGGGTCTCCACCCAGCCCGGGGCTTCCCTCTGAGCTCGGATCTCAGATGCCTGAAGCTTGGTGTGGCCAAATGCTGCCTTCGTCATCCCTCTTCCAAATGCCGCCCCTCCAACAGTCCCCACCGCATAGCCAGCCTCCGCCCACCCGCCTCCCCATCCGCCACCGCGCACCTTCAGCCTTCGAGTTGCTCCATAACTTGTCTCCAGTCTCTCCTTCTCTTCGTCTCCACTGCCACGGCTCTGCCCTGGCCACCTCAGTCAAGGTGATATTGACGACAAGGGCTCTGTGCCCCCTGGTGCCTGCCTCGCATCCGGGGCTCCTGGGTAAAGTGGACGGAGGCTCCTTAAACGCACGTCTCTCTTGTTCTGCCTGAGTCTGCCCCTGGGTTTCATAGGAGTCGAGGTCTCTGATGGCCCTGGAGGCGCAGCCTTGCCTCCGCCTTGCTCCCTGGGCCGCGCGGCCCTCTGGTGAACCCCCAACCTCAGGGCCTCCTTCCCGCCCTCCCTCCGCTCTCCCACCCGCGGCCTGGGTTTTCCTGTCTCCTCCAAATCTTGACTGAAATACCCCTTCGCTGCCCACTTGGTCCTGGCCTACCTGGCGTCACCGTGTGCTTGTCGCAGCTGCGCTGGGCCAGCGAGACCCTAGCTCTGCGGGGAGCGCAGGCTGGCCACCTGAGGCCTGGTGAGCGCGGCGTGGGCAGTCCCCACTCTGCCTTCACGTCCAGCCCTGCTTCTGTCACCTGATCAGGCCCTTGATAAACTCCTGTGGAGTGAATGAAACTGGGTAAGGGGGCTGGGTTGAGGTGGGGGTGAGGGGAAGACCCCTCTCAGACCAGAATGCCCCAGGACTCCAAGGCCCATTTTTTTCTGGGACTCTGTCCCGCTGGCTTCCCCCCAGGTAATATGATCTTTGAACTCATCTTTATTCAATTTGTAAGGTCAGTATGTGAGTCCTCCGGGGCTCATATGGGAAGTTTCTGTTACTGTGCCACAGGAGAAGCAGCAAATGGTGTTTACCTGTGTAACTGTCTGCTCCTTTAAAGTGACACCCATAGCTTCCCAGGAATAGAAGGACAGTGATTTTCCCTGCAGATTGCACAATTGGTAGAAGTATATAGCCCATTGGATGGTAACCAAAGTAACTTTTAATCCAAGGTGGATTTGATGGTTTCTTAAGAGAAATTCCAATCAGTTTTCCTATGCTAAATTTAAAAATTGCAATATATTTTTATCATCAAAAAACAATTATACTGACCGATTTCAGGGTCACTATGAATTTAGTATTTGGAGGATGGAACTGTGGTTTGAGAAACGCTTTAAGAACACTGAGCATCTCTTCCCTATTCCCCAGGCTTGACACAGTTTTACACCCCTTCTTAATTAGTTTATTGAGAGATTTGCTTCAAGTCATGTACCCATGTAATAAAAGTCCTTGTTGCCATATTTAGAAGACTAGGCCCAACATAAATTCCATTCCCAAATCTCTTTTTCGTAATGAACATCCATGACATAATGAGTTCCTTGGAAGGAAGGCATTGTGTAAATTAGAAATACTAATGAGTCATACTGATAATGAATTATTTGCCTTATTACTGGGAGCAGGACTAACTTTGGGCAAATTTTCCAGTAGCTGAAGGTGATTCCCTACACCCTGGCCTCCCTTCCCCTGGGAACATATATCCTAAAATATCTCTCCCTTGATTTTCTTTCATCAAATCCCTGAATCCCAAAAATGTCCCCAATATTAGCTAGGAAGTCTTGGAGGAAAGGAAGTTCCTGATCTGGTTTACACTAAAGTGTGAATGACTGGAAAGCACCATTAGCCATTTCCAATCATGCATAGTATGTGTCTTTAGAGACATTCTTATTTATTTATTTAGGTATTGGGGCTTGAACCCAGGGGTGCTTCACCATGGAGCTACATCTCTAGTCCTTTCTAATTCTTTTTTGAGACAGGGTCTCACTGAGTTGCTTAGGGCCTCACTAAATTGCTAAGGCTGGCCTTGAACTGTCTCCTGCCTCAGCCTCCTGAGTCACTGGGATTACAGGCGTGCACCTCCACATTTGGCTGAGACATTCCTATTTTAAAAGGTAGCTGACTGTCTCAGGAGAACTCCTGCATTTTGTGTGTGTGTACACCTGTAATCCTAGTGGTAGCGCATCCCTGGGCTTAACGTCCAGTACCTCAAAAAAGAAAAAAAAAAAATTAACTCCTGGACTTTCTAGCTGAGACAAACCAAGTGTCTTAGGGATTGTACGCTCATGAGTAACAGGAACCCACTCAAGCAGACTAAACAAAATAATTTATCAATAAGCTACATCAGTAGCCCTCAAAGAACTCTGAAACAGAGAAGTAGAAGCACAGCTGGGCTTGGGAAGGTCGGGAGAGGAGGATGGACCTCTTGTCTGGGCCTGTTTCCACAGACTCATTCTCTCCCCTTGGGTAGCGGCCTCTGCTTTTCCATGAGAATGGGTCAGCGGCAGCTGCCAAGGGGACAAGGGGCCAAGCTGCCCTGGTTCAAGGGTCTCATTGCCACACCGGAGGGGAGGGCTCCACTGTGCAGCTGGGCTGGGGTGTTGGCCCTGGCTCAGTCCACTCTACCCGTGGGGTCAAGGCCACAAGGACAAACAGTGCCTGACCCAGGGGCAAGATTTGGTTATGTGCACACAATGGGGTTGGGGGTGGGGGTGACTAGAAGTTCACTGGATGAGACAAAGGGGAATGGAGGGAAGGGAGGAGGGACAGGAATGGGAAGGACAGCAGAATGAATCAGGTATGATCTTCCATGTTCATACATGAACACCTGACCAGTGTGACTCTACATCACGTACAGCCACAAGAACGGGAAGTCGCACTCCATGTGTGTAGGATATGTCAAAGTACACTCCACTGTCATGTGCACCTAAAAGGAACAAATGAAAAGATTAAAATGAAGACTTGGTTATGTGCATTAAGTTGCTGGGAGGGCATGGGGCAGGGGAGGGGATGGGGATGTGTCCAGAGGCAGCAGGGCTGAGGAGTTTGTTTACTTAATTTGGTGGGGAATCCGGAATGTTGAGGGCTTTGGAGCAGGAGAGTGACTGGCTCACATGTTAATGACAGGCCAGAACCAGGCACCACGTTCACTGAGGGAACAATGACTCGCAAGCAGTGGGACACCTTCTTATTCCCTTGGCTTAAGAAGAGGGAGATTTCCTGTCTGTTTTCCATCCTGTGGGAACTCGTGGGGACCTTGGATAGGTCACTGAGCCTCCCTGAGGGTCTACAATTACAATTCTTTTTTTGCAGGTGGGTACCAGGGATTGAACGCAGGGGCACTCGACCACTGAGCCACATCCCCAGCCCTGTTTTGTACTTTATTTAGAGACAGGGTCTCACGAGTTGCTTAGCGCCTCGCTTTTGCCGAGGCTGGCTTTGCTGAGGCTGTCTCAGCCTCCTGAGCCCCTGGGATTACAGGTGTGCGCCACCACGCCCAGCTACGATTACAATTCTTTTAATAACAGATCAGACGTGCATACATACACCTGCAATCTTATAAGATTTTTATGTTATTATTTCAACAGGTTGTTTTTGTGTTTCCCTTTGCTGGCCAGAAATAACTCTGAGGATGTACAGGAAGGGCTTCCAAAGGCGACTGGGAGGGTGGAGATTCTAAATGGCTTGAGTTGGACAGGAACTCTTTCCTCTCCTCTTCAGAGAGAAGTAGTGCCTGCCTGCTGGTATTGAACTTATGTGCCTTCCAAGCTGGGCAGGATGGTGCACTCCTATAATCCCAGGGTCTCCAGAGTCTGAGGCAGGAGGATCGCAATTCTGAGGCCAGCCTCAACAACTTAGTGAGAACCTGTCTCAAAATAAAAAATAAAAACAGCCCGGGATGTGGCTCCGGTAGAGTTTCTGTGGGTTCGATCCCCTGTACTGGAAAAAGAAAACAAACAAAAAACAAACAAACCGTGTTCTGGTGACCCAGCAGACGAAGGGGATGAGATACATACTGTCCCGGTTGCGGCACAGGGGTAGAGCGTGTGGTCCTGCGTGTGGTCCCTAACACCACAAAAATAATAAACCATAAAAGGAATTTAAGCTGTCTTAGCTCTCAAGGGTAGAGAAGGGCTCCTTTGCAGACTTGGGGAGGGGAAATTTTTAAAAAGATCTGGAAGGCCTGTTGCTAACGACTGTGCTGCTTCTCCAGGGGACTTAAAAAGCACCTACCACCTGGCTGTGCCCTGGAAGAGTGTTTGGCAGGGACTGGCATGCAGCCCAGCTCACCCTCCTGCAGGTGATATGAACATCTGAATTGATAACGTGCATCCCACAGAGGAGGAGGCAGGGACTGCGCAGGGGCACCTCTGGAGCGGGGAGGCCAAGCCTCCGTGGCAGGCAGGAGGAGCCCGCCCCACTCGGAGCCTTCCTCAAAGGCCCTGTTTGCAGCACTTCCTCAGGGCAGGCTTAGGTCTCCTTCCCACAAATTAAATCACAGAGAAAGCCACCAGCAGAGAGTGTGAAAAGTGTCTAAGAGACCAGAATGGAGGTTAACAGCTGTTAGAAACCCAGGGCTCAGGAGACTTTCAAAATTCACAAACACAAGGAGGCAGGCCCCTTCATAGGTAAGATGGGCTATGGGCAGCTAAGAATGCTCTGGGGAGGGAAGTCACCACCCAGAATTGCAAATGATCCAACAGCAGTGCCAGGACGAAGCTGACCTGCCCAGAGAAGCTTCCAGGCCTTCCAGGACATAGGCTTATTTTTATTTCACCACAAAACCCTCTGATCCTCTGAGGTGGGTGCTGGCGGGGAGCTCCCTTCCACAAGGGAGCCGAAGACCAAGGCCGAAAGTGCTGTGGCCTGCCCACGGTCACCCCACTGCAGAGCCCAAATGCAGGCCCTGCCTGGACCTCAGGGCTAGTCTGCCTCTTCAGACCCCTCACTTGATTCCCACCTCAGCACAGGGTGAGGGACTGGAACCCCCCTCCCCATACACATACTTTAAACACAGGCACTGTACGCTCATTGCCTAAAAAAAAATACAGAAAGGTATAAGACCATGGTAATGATAATTCCGCCATTCAAAGATAAGCATTTTTAACATTTTTGTGCACCAAAACACCAAACACCCTCCTGTGGAAACGTTCCCATCGTTTTGACACATTTTTTTTCCTCATAAAACCAGAGTGGTGTTATCCCCACTGCTCGGCAGCTTCTCCTTCCAGAGAGGAGCAGCTTTCTCCATCAAATACACGTTAACACTTTTCTCCACCCATTAAAAATGCAGCAAGTGTATTTCTTGATTGCAGGAATGATCACAGAGTGAAATTCTTGTTGTAAAAGTTCTCAATTCCAAACTGCACAGAAGGGGATGAGAAAGGAAGTGCAAGTTTTCCTTAGTCCCACCCTTGAGAGGTAAGCTGCTTTGCTAAATTTTGCATTCATATTTTTCTATGCACAGACTAGACATGTATGTATATACACACACACGTGCATGTGCATATGTGTATATATCTCTATCTGTATCTATCTCTATCACCTATATTTGTCATGGAGCTGGTGCCTTCCGAGAAATGGAGGCAATGTGAAGTCCCTCTTCAAACCCTGATTCTTGCAATCAAGTCAGGAAGATTTCAGACATGTCACTCAGAGTAACAGGAATGAGTTTACGGAAGGGATACAAAAAGAGAAAGGGGACACTCTCAAGGGAGAGAGTGGGTCTTCTCAGTCAGGAGAGGGACAATGTGCCTCTCCTGCACTCCAGTTTTATTGGGAATCCCAGAGAAGTTTCCAAAGAGTCCCAGCCAGGTCCACCTCTTGACTTTTGACTGACAGCAGGGTGACATCTGACTTTCAAGTCTCTGCTGTCATGGCAGCTCTAAGTCACCTTGGCCCATCCTGACTGGTTCTAATTGGATTTTTTTTTTTTTTTTGGTGCTGGGGATCAAACCCAGGGCCTTGTGCTTACAAGGCAAGCACTCTACCGACTGAGCTATCTCCCCAGCCCCTCTAATTGGATTCTTACAGATTTTATGGTTAGGGGGAACTGTTCTTATCTCCCAGAATTTCAGGGATCTGGTCACAAAAGTCTCCTTTGGGGTAACTTGGGCTCCTCTTTTCAACATTATTCTGGGCCCGCATTTCTCCTGCAGTGCACAGGTAGTTTGCTGAGGAATGTGACATATCCTGTCCTCTGAGGCCAGGCAGGGCTGCAGGTGAATTGCTTCTTGGAAAAGAAAGCATGTGGGGTCAGCACAGTGTGCCCACTTGATAGAACTGTTCTCTTAACCTGGTGTCCCACCGTCCTCCTCTGCCTGTGCCCGAGCATGTCTATCTCCCTTCCACAAGGCAGGCCCTTCCGGACTTTGCTTTTCTGCTCCCTGCATTCCCGTAGCGAGAATATCTCTTCCTGTCAGTACCTGAGGCTCTGAGGCATCTTTCTTCCGGTCCTGCAGAAGGAGATCTTGATGTAACTGGAGGAGGATCAGAATGCCAGCCACAGCTCACACAGCTTCTTCCAGCTTGATGCGAGTCCCAGGGGAGAGAGACTGCATTTCAGGAGGCCGCTGGTCCTCTGCCAAGCGCGGAGGCCAGTGGATGTTCCTGCCTCGTGCCCTCTCCAGGGCTCCCCAAGTAGGGGCTCTAGGGGGACCCCGCCACCACAAGATGCTTTCTGTCCCCTCAGGTGTGTATATTCTCATGACTGCCCTGATCCCTGGGCCGGAAAAAGAACACGACTCCAGAGAGGTGAGTTGACCTTTTGGAGTGTCTTGAGATTAATGGATTTTGTTCCTGCTGGGAAGCCTGACCTAGGTTTGCTGCCCATCTGTCTCAAGGGGGCCGTCTGTCCACATCCACAGGGAAACCCCAGGGCCGTCCAAGGGCCACAGGCAGGCGGAACCATGCCAAGAGCTGTGTGTAGGGGCCCAGCCCTCTCTGGAGGTGGCGCCCCTCCTGTCGCTGAGCTTCTCTTCGCAGCCTTGGGAGGTGGCTTCTGAAGGCAAGGGCAGCTGGGGAGGCATTCGGGTGAGGTCGGCTGTACTTCCTGGGCCCACCCTGTCCAGATGGAAGAGACTGGCATATGGATCCTGTCCTCCGAGTGGGTCAGAATGACAAAGCAGAGAGGTCAGGGAGGAGGCCATTTAGTCCAGTGGCTTCTCTCCTCTGGTGGGGTGGCAGGATAATGGTTCCTCCCCAACCACATCAAGATGTCCTAGTTCCTGGAACTGGTAACCAAGTCACCTTTACATGGCAAAAGGGACTTGGCAGATATGATGAAGTTCAGGACCTCGAGATGGGAAGAGCGTGATGGATTATCCAGGTAGAACCGAGGTCATCACAAAGGTCCTCATGAGAGGGAGGCGGGAGGGGCAGAGTCAGAGAGGGAGATGGAAGCAGAGGTTGCAGCGATGTGACCACAAGCCAAGTCACGTGGGCAGCTGCTAGGGGCTGGAGCAGGTGAGGAACAAATTCTCTAAAACCCACAGAGGGCACACAGTTCTGCAGACAGGTGGATTTTAGCCCTTGAAGTTCCATCTCAGATATTTGTTAACAGAAGAATAAAGCTGTGTTATTTAAAGCATCCATTTCGGTCATTTGTCACAAGAGCAACAAGAAAACGAACACACTGCTCCAGGTGGAGAAGAAGGGGAGATGTCACAAACTCATGTTTGTAAATCTATCACGTGTAATGTAGACAACAGTGACCTCAGGGGGAAAGTTGTTCGGACGTGGAGCCCGGCCACCTCCCGTCAGCAAGGATGGTGTCAACGGAACTATGCCCAGTCACACAGCAGGCAAGGGAAGTGGTTTTTCCAAGACTGCATTGATTAATATGTCCCCTGGGCTCTTTCCCAAGGTGTACTCTAGGATGCAGGTCCGTCTGGACCCTGGTAGGCCACAGTAGCACCTGAACATGTCTCAGGCCAAGAAGGAAGTTCTCATCTCCACCAGGAGTCAAGCATGGCTCTGCTCAGGCCCAGGTGGGCCTTCAGCCCCATCCTGAGAGCAGCTACAAAAACTACTGCCTCTCTTCTGCATGTTTCTCAGGCCTGCACAGAAAAGAGGGAAAGCTGGTAACCAATGACGTGACAGCCTCTCAGGGGCGCCCTCTGCCGTGTGCAGCTCAGAGGGAACAAAGACGGTAGATGGTCACTCCTCTCTGCTCTGGGCAGCCCCTGGCTCAGCCTGGACAGATGCCTCAGGAACCACTGGAGTTTTCTTGGGCTCACTGTGAGGGGGACGAACATTTGATTTTCAAGAACTGGAAAGGCAAGAGTTCAAATCCTATGTCCGCTACTAATGGACAGAAAAGTCATATTGCCACCTCTCAGCTGATTACAGCTCTATTTAGCATCCTGGTGTGGCAGTCCCTCCTTATATTTATCCATGGGGGATTCGTTCCAAGACCCCCAGTGGTAGCCTGAAACTGCAGACAGGACCAAACTCTGATAACTACGTTTTTCCTATGTGCCCTGCAGCATTGGAACACAGTATAAGTTCATCTGTCTTTTTCTTTTATGCCCTGGTACCTCCTTTGCATCACTACTCTTGTGTTTTAGGGCCATTACTAAGTGAAATAAGGGTTAATTAGACGTAAGTATTGCCATATGGCAACAGTAGATCTGATAACCAAGATGCCACCAAGTACCTCGTGGGCGGGTAGCATGTACAGTTTAAACTCTGGGCAAAGGGCTGATTCACATCCAAGAGAGATGGAGTGAGTAGAACATGATTTCGACATGCAACTCAGAATTTGTACGATTTAAAATTTTTATATTGTTTATTTCTGGAAGTTTTCATTTACTATTTTTGGACTGCAGCTGACCACTGGTAACTGAAACTAGAGAAAAAACAAAACAGGTTAAAGAGGGACTACTGTATATGCAATTCCACACTTCCTGTTCTTTACCTCAGATTCACCTAACAGCACCCACAATGCTTGTGAAGTTTCTTCTTTTTTTTGGGGGGGGGGGTACTGGGGATCGAACCCAGGGTCTTGTGCTTACAAGGCAAGCACTCTACCGACTGAGCTATCTCCCCAGCCCCGTGAAGTTTCTTTGGCGCTGTGTGCCTTTGGCAGGTAGCCCTGGAAGGTGCGGTCCCCCCACCTCCACCCACCGTGTGCCCTTGGTGTGTCCCACTTTTGCTCACCAGCCCACCGCCCCCCAGACCAGGCTAAGTCCCCCTCATGACTCCATGTCTTGGCATCTGAAAGAGTTACACTTTTCCAAGAGGACATGGGGATAAGCCATCCACTGGTCAGAACTGAGGCCCAGAGCTGGATTTCTTTGCAAAGCATAGTCCAGCTGTCCTGGGACAGGGCAATCGGCTGAATATGACTGAGGTCTGATAAAGAGGGTGGGGAGAATTTAATGATTTTTACTGTTTGTAATTGATGAGCTTTCCATGTCTCCAGTCTGTCCGCTACAATTAGGGCAGGAGCTAATTCCCGTGTTAATTGGACACCTGCTCCGAGCCAGCCTGTGCTGGGCCTGAGGAACAGCAGGGCAGATACCGCTCCTGCTCTCATTGAGCAGCAAAGAGTAGTCACGGAAACGACTTGAGAAGAGCAAGATCTGGGTGCAGAGGGGATTTAACATCCTCGGGGGACAAGGAGGTCAGGGAGTTTCCGGGGTACAGTCTGGTTCCCTCTTCTCATGGTATTTTGCTTATTGTATATTCTTGCCTCCTACAGAGGGCAGGATCCAGCCCTGGGTCCTAGTCATATATTGTTGGGTCTTTACCCAGATTCAGGAGGAAGGTGACATCAAGGGGTGACAGGCATTACAGAGTCCCTGCCAAGCTGGGAAGGGCTTGTCCCATGCACCTGCCACCAGCTCCCTGGCCTGGCACCTACAGGCACTTTCTCCTTGTTCATTCCTCACTCCTGAGTGACAGGCCCCAAATCGCCTGGCCCCAAAGCACCTGACCCTCCCCTTTTCCTCAGTGCCTCCTGGCTCTAGATATGTCCTAGCTTTTTTATTGCTGAGCTGCTTACGTTTCATCTAAAAATATCTGAGCAGCCACAGGATCGAATCTCCCCAGGAATGACCTAAAACCAGTGTAATGAGCACTGACAGTCCGAGGGGGGTGCGCTGGGACAAGGGAGGGAGCTACCTCCTCCTCAGGGACAGAGCTTTTGTTTTCAGCTTGCCCTGTACAAACTTGGGGAGGGCACACGGGGTGACAGGGTTATTCCTGGGGGACCTTCCCTTATGTGCCCACATCGTCACAGCTGTGTCCTGGTGAAGAAGGGAGCTGGTGAACCTTGTCACCCCTGTGTTAGGTGGGAATGAGCAGGGCCTGAGGGAAGTCAAGGGGGAGGACTGGTGACCCAGGGACAGCCCCAGGTCCCCTTACCACTCCCTAGGTTTTGGGAAATATAGAATGCACAAAGGTAAACGAGACAGCTGGAAATATCTGGAAGTGTGTTGGAGCAGCAGCGAGGGGCAGGTTACTCTGCTGGATCTGCACACCAGCAGTGCCCATGACCTTGGGCAGCTCACCTGGGCTCTCTTCCGCCCTTCTGTCCTTCCTAAAGCAGTGCTGATCTCAGTGCTAACTCGGGTGGCCTCACAGCCCCTGTGAGGTGGGCATGAGGTACCATGGCACCATTTACAGATGAGTGAGCTGAGGCACAGAGGGGCTAGGACACTCTGGAGGTCCCACCTCAGCTCTGGGGAAGCAGGCTCTCCGGTTCCCTGCTGGCAAGACCTCTCTGAAAGCCATTAGGTGTTAGGTCCTAATGTTGGCACAGACACCTTGGAATTCATCTTAAGGAATAAAGATATGGGAGGAGACGAAGTTAATAAATCCTGGAGCACCTGTACAAAGGAAATCCGTTCAGGCTTGAAAACTGCTGTTTGATAAATATCTATGGAAAAAAAACAACAACGGTGTACACTTTATCATTAAGTGAAGATAACAGGTTTTAAATAGTATACCATTTATAATCTTTTTAAAAAATTATTTCAACTACATCCCTATAGTGTGACAACCCAGGGAGACCTGGCCCGGGCGCTTTGCAGACATTAGCCCTCTGCCGCACACAGTTAGGGAGTTTTGCAGTCTGGTGTCGTGCACACAAAGAGGATGTTCTTGGCCATTGGAGGAGACTGAGGCTGTGGGTGTTCTCACTTCCTAGTGGGACACATGCGTGGTTCCCTCCTATCCAGTCCCCAGCCTCTTATGCTTCCAGGTTCACCATCCTGACACCTCCAGCATCTAGGTGTATGTTTACATCTGTGTTCAGCAAATCCACTGCTGGGATCTAACATCTAGGTTAAGGGGCAGGTCACCATCTGTCATCCCCAAGTCGTTGAGCAATGATGGGGTCTCTTGTGTCATTGACCTATCTGTGGCCAGAGGCCTGGAGTGCTGGGCAGGGGCTGGAGCAGGCTGCACATCTATGGTCTCTGAGGGGCACTGCAGAGAGCCTTGAATTCCTTCTTACTCATCAGTATATCCTAATTTTCCCATGGTAAACAAGTATTTTTCTTTTCTGTAAAAAGAAAAAAATGGGGGCTGGGGTTGTGGCTCAGTGGTAGAGCGCTTGCCTAGCATGTGTGAGGCACTGGGTTCGATTCTCAGCACCACATAAAAATAAATTAATAAATAAATGTCCATTGACAACTGAAAATATATTAAAAAAAAAAAGAAAAAAATTTATTTTTAATTCAAAATTAAGGGTCTTAGATCGGATGATTCCTTCTCTGATTCTATGATCTCAATCAGGCCCTTAAAGTTTACTTACTTTATCTGGTTTCCTTTCTCTCCTTGGCTTTGAGAAAGAACTATTTTCTTTTCCAACATGTTCCTGGTGGAGACACTGCATTCCCTGAGGTCTGGGGGTGCGGATGCAGCCTGCAGCCAGAGCTTGGAGGAGTCTGTGGTGCATCTGGACAGATGGGTGGGTGGGTGGGCCCCCTGTAGTACAGGGCCTGGCCAGGGAGGCAGGCCAGGTAAAGGACACCTTTAAGCAGAACTGGGGTGCAGGCATGCAGAGGCAGAAGCTTGGCAGAGGAAGTGAACACATTCTTCCCTTTCTTACTATACTCCTCCCTAAAAAGAAGAAATTACTGAAACAGCCCCAAAACAATGGCCAGCGTCCTCAGGAAGTTGGCAGGGCAGGAGGAGTGGGTTAATGACTGTTTAATCTTCTTGGGCCTCACCCCTCTTACAGTCCCTGCTTCTTAGACTAGAAAGAGGGGGTGATTGCTCTCAGGGATGGGCTGACCTAGGTGCGGGTGCCCTGAACCTGGGGGACATGAGGACTCAACACACCGAGGATAAAAAAGCACTTTCTGCTGGTGGAACCTCAGGGGCTTTAGAACAAGGTTGTTTGTTCTAAGTTCTGAGCAGCTTGGATAAATGCTATTTTGAGGTAAAAAGAGGGCCGTTTACCACTCGGCTTCAATGTCTGCATACTTTTTTTGGTATTAACAAGGAGTCAACTGCATGGAATCCCTGCACTGGAGAACACGGTGCTCATCAGCCTTCCCCATCCTTCTCCCAGCCGGGAGGCTGACGACGCCGGCCGGGTTCCATGCCAGGCTGGGGACAGGCTGTGCTCTGCGGCCCGCCTTCCCCCGCAGCAGCCCTGCAGCCCGGCAGCTGCTCTTGCAAGGTGACCCCCTCCAGGCCATGAGGAGAGTTGACAAAGATAGAGCTGTGGTGGCATCTCTGCCTCCAAGGTGCTCCCTCCCCCATGAAACAGGGTGGGCCTGTCCCCTGCTTTCCCGTGATTGCACCCGGGCTTCAGTGGTGAGAGGACTCTTTGCCTCTGGAGGTTAGTTTTGGAAAGTGCGTCATCCTTGATTTTGAAGCCCTTCTTTTTCCATTTATCTTTATAAATTTGGAGGATCTCTTGAAGACCTGCGACAACCCTGGCGCGTGGGTGCTGGGCAACACCGGCCCCTGTGGGGATGGGGTAGAGGGGTTTCTAGCTGGGGAAGCTTCGAGTCCCAGGGGAACAGGAGCTTTCCACAGCAGCCATGGAAGGAACTGTGACCCTGCTCTTCTGATTCAGAAGTGTTTACCTGTTGAGTTTGGCTCTCTACCTTGGTGGGGCCCTAAGGGCTCAGGTTCCAAGACAGGAGGCAGGAGTGAGCATAAACGTTCATGGTCAGAAAAGAACACCTGGAAATGAGAGCGGGAGGGGGCGGGGGCATGAAAGATGGTGGAACGAGACAGACGTCATTACCCATGCGCATGTATGATTACACGGACGGTGTGAATCTACATCGTGCACCACCATAGAAACGAAAAGGTGTACCCCATTTGTGTACAATGAATCAAAATGCAGCCTGTAAAAATAAAAAACAAACCAAAAAAAAAAAAAGAAGAGGAGAACACTTGGCATTGGGCACAAGCCAACCCCTTCTCCCTGGTTTTCTTTGCCATTATTGTTGACAACCACCCTTGCTGGAGTGGCCAGGAGGACAGTAGTACCATCTCCCTCATCCAACCCTGGCTGCCACTGGCCAGTTCCCAAACCCCCACGCATGCCTGGAGAACAACTGTAAATACATTGTAGTTCTAGCTTCTCTTGTGTCTCACGATGCTACAGTGGCTCCTAATTCATAGCACCTTTGAGGAAAGGGGCAGGGTCTAATTCCTGTGTGGCCCTTCTATCCCGCCCCAGCAGGGGTCAGTTACATGGCAGGCTGCAGGGGCTCACACATCTTTGTCATCCCTTCTCACATTTAGATCAGAAGCCAATTTTACACACTTGCCTCTCACAGCATCATTGGCTGGAGGAGAAACTCACTGAGATCCTGGACAGCTCAGAGATTTAAATAGGCCAGGCCAGACCCCATTCCAGGCTAGAATCACCTGAGAAAATACCAGGTGTGCACTGGCTACACTGCCACTGAAGACACCGCTGTAGCAATGAGGACCAGGAACGTATTTTACTTTTTAATTGTGGTACTGTGGATTGAACGCCCGGCCTTGCACATACCAGGCAAGCAGTCCTACCACTGAGCTACCTCCTCAGCCTGGGAACTTTTTAGAATATGTATAACTGGGGGTCTGAGCAAGCGAAACTTGATCTTCTGAGGTAGAAAAAAATTGGTTTTCTGAATCACCGAGTTGAAGTTTAACCACTTTTGTCAGTTTGAGGGGGCATAGGTGGGAGGACCACACATGCAACCCCTGGACTCTTCTTCCTCCCTTCTCGACTCCTTCATGCCCAAAGGTTGCTCTCTATTTCAGGGAAAAGACTGGACACAGCGTTGGTCATGGCCCTCCCCAGGACAGCATAACCAAGGCAGATGCGTTTTTATATAAACAATTTAAATGAGGCCTGGTTTACATTTGTTTAAGATTAGGAGTGGTTTCAACAATGCGCCTGGCATTCTGGTGCTAGACTTTGATACAAGTTCTGGTGTTCAAGGTGAAATAAACATGAGGAAACCTAGGTGAGCGTGGCTCCTTGGTGGTGTTTGAGATGTTCACATCCAGGGACCACCACCCAACGACCCCAACGAAGAGATCTTTCTGGGCACGCCTGCCTGGAAGGCCAGTTTCCACCTGCTAGGTGGCAACACCATCTAGCAAGTATGGGCTTCACTTGACAGCCTCACCCCTCCCTTGTCTGCAGGAGGAAGACAGGGCTTTCTTTTTTTTAAGTTTTATTTTTACAGACTGCATTTTGATTCATGGTACACAAATGGGGTTTCTGTGGTTGTACATGATGTAGAGTCACACCATTCGTGTAATCATACGTGTACACAGGGTAATGATGTCTGTCTCAGTCCACCATCTTTCCTTCCTCTACCCCTTCCCGCCCTATTTCCCTCTACACAAACCAAAGTTAGGAGGAAGATAGGGCATTCTGCAGTGGCTGGGTGTGGGTGAGGCTGCACTGGCAGGACCAGGGACAGGGCCTTGGAGAGCCCAGCTGCCCTACTTCCTGGCTATTCCATACCCATTTTCTTCTCCACAAAATGAACCTCATTAATTTTGAAGAGGCTTTCCCTGGTTGTATTTGCCCTGAAGTCTATTCTTATTTGGAGAATTTATTAAAACAGTAAAAGCAGACATATATGAAAGGTAAGGACCATGTGGTCACAGTCCAGCTGGGTTTAGTCTAGTAGATGTAGCTCTCCTTGAGGTCTAAAGAGTCAAGAGCAGGAAATTTCCCTCCTGGCCCATCCTGAGGGGCCAGAACCCACAAGGGTTGTGAGGTGATGTGATTATGCGTCACAATAATGGTGAGACCACAATTGCAGGCAGGTATTCACAGACATTTATTTTAAACCATGGAGGCAACTCTGCATGAGAGTCTTACATTGGTAATGGCTACATGTACATTAGAGGTTAGAGGGCGGCACAGTGGGAAATGAGCAGAGTGAAATCACACACTGCTCAGCAGCAACGAACGGAGGACTGGGTATAGGCATTTCAACATCACAGGACCTTCTTGCTCATACCACCTCATTAGGAGGTCAATGTCAAGACTGGCTGGGGGATCAGTGGCATAGAGCACGGGGGGTTGGCCGGAACCACTCTGTAGAGATCTGGTTCAGCTTCAGGCTTACGACATTCTCAGCCTGACCCCTCGGAAAATCTCCTCATTCCAGAAAAAGGAAAAAGAAACCATAAAGTAACCTGCCTGCTGCAGGCAGGTCCAGATGTGGGCCACAGCCTGATGGCCATGCAGCATGGAAGAGCGACCCTGGTTATGAACACAGTGTGGGCAGGCACTGATGTGGGGTTGGCCAGCACCTTCCCTGTCGTCCAGTTGGAACAGTTTTATACTTTCCACATAAAAGTTTTCTTTTGCAATTTGACAGTACCTTGAAAAACAAAGTCATTCAAAAAGCAAGGCAAATGGTATATAAGTCATGAATATTTGAGAACAATGGTTAACAATGACACGAGTGTTTTGGTCCATTCTTCATATTGGTGTATGCTACCGACAGAAGGCTGTCATTCATTTAAGTGATTAAAAAATATACATATATGAGAAATGCTTTTTTTTTGCAAACCAGAGTTCCCTTTTTTGAGTTATATCTCACCCTCTCATGCATCCTAGAGAACCAAGGGAATTAAAAAATTAAAAAAAGAATTATACATATCAAGAACAATCTCCAAATCTAACCTTTCAAACAACCAGAAATTCCTAGACACTTCCTCTCCAGAGGAAGTCAGATACTCTTGACTCACTAAAGGTCAACATTTTGAGGTATTTATTTTTAATGAGATGGTACCATGATTAATTTCTACCTTCACCATCTTCTTCTAAAACCAAACCTACTAGGCTCTAGATGGAAAAATCCAGAAAGTAATGCATTTGATGTGACAGAAACAAAAACAAACTTGGTGATATGCCCTCATTTGTCTGAGTGAAGTCAGTCATCTGACTAGTAATGGTTTAGGTTAGTCCAGTAATAAAGACCATTCATAGAATCGTGAAATCACAAGATTAGAAGGGACCTTAAGCAGGACTATCAAATCCATCTTTAACTCAAAACTTTAATCTCCTTTTTAACATCTCTGACAAGGGCTATCTACTGTTAAAAACTCCCCTGGCTCAGAAAATATAAAAGGGAGGGAGTTTACTCCAATTTTGGGCAGATTTGCTTTTTAGACACTGCTGCCAGGTTAGACCTGAAGAGGCTTCTTGGTGGAAAGGCTCATGTTAAAAGGTAGAATTGTCAACTAAAACCCCACTGAGTGTTGGTATGTAATTCCTGGTGGTAAAGCTGAGCTAAAGTTTAAATGCAAACATAGATGTTCTAGAAATCAGTTATGGACATTTGATACTTGGGTCTTAAAAAAGGGCAAATAATGTAACAGCAAGAAATAGCTCTGCCAAGCCCTGCCATGGTGCTCTTGTGTTGGCAGAGCAGGGTCCTCCTGATGGTGGCTGCTGAGTCCCTTCCACTCTGAATTGAGAACGATCTTTCTATTCTACTTGGCAGGTGACCCTTGAGGAGGCCCTTCCGCTTTTACCACATTGTACTGAAATGATCTGTGACTTTCGAGAGTGGCCTGAGGCTGAGGACAGGGAGGGTTGCAGCTGCCTGTTTGTGCCCTGTGACACTTAGCACTGTGTCATCCTAGAGCAGGTCCAGACCTTCTTTTGTAGAGCAGAGCAGCTGAGTGTAGCCCACCTATGGATGAGTCTGGATTCTTCCAGGCAAAGGGCTGCACATGTGATGGCCTCTGTTCCACCGCAGTCTCCAGTGGAAGCCAGTACATCCAGAAAGGCCCCAAAATCAGCTACCCCAGGTCATTTTCAGATACCACTTCTGGAATTTCCAAAGAAAAAGAAATTGATACTAGCACTGGCTACAGGGTGAGCATCTGATCAAAGCCATCATGGACACTGTTTGCCCTCCCTCGAGGCTCTGAAGCATCGGCATCTAAGAGTGGCCCAGGCGCAGGCTCCAGGCCTGCAGCTGAGCCACCTCTGGTTCTCTGGTAAAGCCAAGCCCTTTGTGTCCTTGGACACACCAGGTGAAGATGAGGACTTTTGGCTGTTTCAGCTGCCTAGGTTTCCTTTCTCTCCCTACTTGGCTCACTCTTTATCATGTGACACTCAGCTCTGAAGTCCTTTCCTCTGCCAGGTTCCTTCTGCCCCACCTGCTGGGTTGGAGGCACCCCCAACACACCTCTCTCATTACACTAATCACAGAGTACTGAAATGACCCATTTACTCATCTCTGTGGCTCCTGCCCAGCCAGGTAGGGGCCTGGGAGACCTGGTGACCCCAGTGCCTAATTCGAAGCCTGGAGCATGGTGGGTACTCAACAAAAGTGGGATGACCTGGACTAGAATCTCAAGGATCATCTAGAAAACTCGATGTTGGAAATGGATTTGTGTTTTCTAATCAAGTTGCTAAATATCTACTTTCACACCAGGTAAAATTCAACATAACATTATTTTTAAAGGAGAAAAATAACATTTTCATAAAGTGATTTTCTCCCATTTTAAAATAAAAATCCTACCGAACAAGCTTACTGACATACGATTAAACAACCATGAAAAGGCAAAACCAAAGAAATCTCATTTAATGAATATTTATGTCCACTAACAGTGACATACAGTTTAGAGCTATTCTGGTGCTTTTTAAAAGCTGAAATTTAAGATTTAAGGTTTGATGTTAAACAAAAATACATAATGCTCTAAGAAATGAGACTCAGAAGATGAAAAAGTGATGTCCCACAAGAAGGAAAAATGCAGCAGACTCCAGGGACCTGAGACCAGCCTTCAACAATTAGGGCAGTAAGTATTTTCAGGGCCCCTGGATTTCCAAGTCGATTTTGCCCCTGGGGTGGTCTGGGAAAACAGTGTGGATATGAATTTTTGTGGGTGAAGAACTGCAATAACTGCCTCCTGATATAGTACTCACCCACTCATAACCACAGGGCCAGGTCCAAAAGCCGTGTCAAACACACAACTGAGAGGAATAAACCTGGTTCCAGAGAGTTCCCAGTCTCAGGGCACTGACATGGCTTCTCCCACTCATGCCATTCCTAAGTAGTGCTCAAAAACAATTGTTCCTTGAATATTCTTTTGGTTTTTCTGGTTTATATGTCAGTAATATCTAATTGCCTGACATGACTGAAGTGTTTTCTGCTTGGAACATTCTAGATCTCCTGACATGACTGAAGTGTTTTCTGCTTGGAACATTCTAGATCTCAAGATCCCTTCTAGAGCCAAGTATGATTACAGGCACACACCTGTAATCCC
Organism: Sciurus carolinensis; assembly: GCF_902686445.1. Lineage (NCBI taxonomy): Eukaryota > Metazoa > Chordata > Mammalia > Rodentia > Sciuridae > Sciurus > Sciurus carolinensis. Next base: position 37,203,351 of record NC_062217.1, read on the forward strand.
AAGGACTCCAGAGGCTTAGGCAAGAAGACGGAAAGTTTGAGGTCAGTCCCAGCAACTTAGAGAGACCCTATCTCAAAATAAAAAATTAAAGAGCTGAGGTATCGTTCAGTGGAAAAGTGCCCCTGGTTCAACCCCCAGTGCCAAAAAACAAACAAAGATCCCTTCCAGTTTTGTGATTTTATGATTCTCTGAATACTTCAATCAATCAAATGAGGAACATATTATGGTTGATTGACCTCATATAAAAATGACACAAAATTCCAAGTACTTAGTCTAAAACCATCTTTGCTACTATGGAGACACACCCAGGCAGCTGAAGGCTCCAGTAACGTCATTCAATAGAGGAACCAAGAACATGAGATTGGTTTTATTCTACCAAATGGAACAACTCTGTGTGTGATATGTGCAGTTTTGCCACTTCCCCAACATAGCCATGTTAGGTATTAATTGCCAGAGTAGCTTTATGTTTAAGTAACAGAGCAAAAATAAATGTAAAGTGCAAATCCAATAGGGTAAAACAAGAACTATGATTTTCGCCGATGCAGGAGAAAAGCCAAGTGCTGGAGTCAGCTTTCACTCCTAATGAATGAAGCCTCCTTTTCCACAAATTGCTTGGAAGACACCCAACACTGGCACACATTTCTCCTTGAGTTACAAAAATGGTGAAGACAATGCAAAACTCAAGAATTCACAGTATTACAAACTCATGCACCCGATTTGCTAAACACTTCTCACCAAATTCAAGCACCCACACAGATGAAAGGAAAGGAGAGGGCAGAGCAAGGGCTACCTTGACCTATCTGGTTTCCAATCATAATTCTCATCACCAGAGAGGTTTCAATGTGGGAGTGGCTCTGTGGGTTGGGCCAGAGCAATGCTGAGAGGGAGGTGGCTGGAGCGAAGCTCAGAGACAGGGAACAGAGCAGCCACAGTGTATGTGTGTGATCTAATGGGCCCAATCAGCATCCCAAAGGAGGTCTGAACTCATGTGTACCTAACTGGGAATCCACGCAATGTTTGCTGGGTCCTGATCCTAGGTTTCCCTCCCTGTACGCAGGCCTCACTCTAAAGTTCAGGAAGGGAAAACAGAGCAGTTCATTTCCATTTCTTCCAACATGCAACTCTCTATTAGGTACAACGAGTAAGGGGTTGCAGGTTCTAGTAATCAACTACAAAATAGATATTTGAGTATTTTAAGTGTAATTCCCTTTTTAAAGCTCTCTCACAGAGCAATCATGCAGAAGAGACTCAAAGCAGTGATAGCAACTCTTGAGTGCAAGCAAGAGCAAGGGAGGGGTCAGTGAAGTCACAAGTTGTGTGACTTGGGAGTGCATACATATGGACTTGGAGTTCCAGACTCAGGTGACAGTGTTGTCAGTGGCTGTGTGAGACACACACACTGGCCAGTAGAATCGTCTGCAGGAAGCCTCATCTCTAGCAAGCATGACTAGGTGGATACTAGGGTGCTGTCTGTGGCACGTCCCTCAGTTAGAAAAGTATTGAATGATCATGAGGGGAAACACTGTTTTCCACCCTAAGAAGAAAAACAATAGGGAGGATTTCAATTTCACTCAAATCTTACCTACCATCCCCAAACTCAAATCAGAAGTGAACAAGACACTGGAGATAGGACCCACAGGGAAGGGCAAACAGTTGGCCAATTTGTCTGTAAGACTTTATTATTTAGACTGCTGATCCACAAGAGTCTTAGTGCTCCCCCTGTATGCCTGCCAGGTAAGGAGCCAATGAGGTGGTAAAGTGCTTACAGTGGGGCAGGTACCTGGCATATGCTTACCACTAAATTTTAATTCTATTTTTATGGGTGAAAATAAGATTTTAAAAAGGAATTCAATATCCTCAGGTGCATTGCTTATTTCATTTTATAAAGTTCGATGGGATTCCCTTAGAAGTAAGAATTCTTCGGGCTCATTTTCGAAAGTCCTCTCTTAAGTTCCCAGCAGGGACACGGCACAAGCTGTAGCATTTCAGTACCTTTATATCTCAGGTCACATATAATCTTAGAATAAAAGTGTGCAAAGCGTTCTGATGGATTAACTTAAGATAAAAATGTCTGAATATCTGGTTTTTAAAGAGGAAGAAAATACAGATAATGAAGAACAGAGCAGGATAGCAATCTTGAAGTAATAAAGGTTCAAGTTCCGAGATGATGTCACACAGAAAAACACCCTAAAGACGCTTATTTAGGTTTAGGTTTTTGTTGGTTTTGAATGTTGTGAGGGAGAGCTATCCAAAAAAACTAAAACACAGAAGGCTCAGGAGGCCCCAACTGAATGGTGACTGATCCAGGCACTGATGGCGGAAGCTCTGAGACCTACTCATCTACTTCTGGGGTGACAATGGTTAGGAGCAGCTTTCTCACAGCATTTTCTAAGTGGGGAAAGACAGAAGACTAAGGCAGAAACACAAGGGCATTCCTCCTCGGTAAGAACATGAACAGGTCAGACCATACAAACGGATCTCCCTCAGGGAGTCAAGAAGTCAGCTGGCGGATCCACAGAAATGGTTTTCCAGCTCTCTCCACGGAGGAGGACATGCGAGTAGCAACACTGGGAGTGAAGAGCATAAATAACAATACTCTGGAGAAAAGCGGCAAAGTCGCAGGGAGATGAAGACAGAAGAGAAGATGCTGACCACACGACATGCCCGGGTGAGGCAGATGTGAAAACTACTTTAGAATGACCAACACACCCTGGACAGGTCGACGCTTCCCTTATTTCTCCAACACACAAAGCAATAAGTAAAACGGAGGGTTGAAAAATAGAAAAATTAAACACCCCACACAGATTTTTCAATATACTCAAAACAATGTAGCACAGCCAGACTGTATAAACCATTTGTTAAAAAAATATCTTCTTTTATATCGTATGAACAAGTTGAAGAGTCCCTGCAAGTGTCCTTTTGCTAGTTCCCACTGACTGCATAGGTAGGGTGCAGATTCACCTCGGGGCTTCAGCTTCTCTTACTTCTCGCACGGAGTTTTGCTGCTTCAGTAGCCATGTGGATTAGAACAACCGTTTCTTTAGTAAATACTATCTTTCTGATTTCCTGGGAGAGTCATCAAGACACTACTGGGGTCATATCCCACAACTGTGAAAAGAAAAGGAAGATGAAGAATAAATTAAAACTGAATTGGGTTGAGGGTGAACAGTCCTTATAATTGAATCCAAGTGAGTATTTTTTCATTTAACAAGAATCTTCGTACTCCACTAATATGATTTATAAAGCTCAAAACCATGACAAAGGCAGCTTGAAATTTTGATGCAGATAGTGGAGAATAAAGGCAGATCAGAGCCAGCTGAGGGTGAAGGAACAAACTGCACACCAAGCCTGGGCCGTGTTCTTTCCATATCGTCTCTGTTGATCTTCCAAACAATTCTATAAGATGTCAAAAATAAAGGAATCAAGGTTCCCAGAGTTTGCTTTAAACTTGTTCCAAGTCACAAAGGGGGCTTCAAACAGGGTAATTTAACCACATCACCTCGCTGCTGCCCTTAAGAATGCGACAGGAATGACACAAAGGGCTCCTTCTGTTTGTGCCTCTGCTGGGACACTGAATCCATGAGGTCTACCACAGTCCTCAGAGAGGCCCCAGATGAATGTGCTTGGATTGACTGATTTCACTGCGAAAAGACGTCATTACCTGCTGGCTTTTGCATGTCCTGCCTTTCTTTCCGTGCTCAGCTCCTCCCCACCTGCTACAGGAAGTCTTCTCCAGCAGCTCCGCCTCCCTGAGGGAACTTTTTTTTTTTTTTGTATGGGAGATTGAACTCAGGAGCACTTAACCACTGAGTCACATCCCCAGCCCTTTTTTTGTATTTTATTTAGAGACAGGGTCTCACTGTGTTGCTGAGGCTGGCAACTCAGATCCTCCTGCCTCAGCCTCCCTAGCCACTGGGATTACAAGCCATGTGCCACCAGGCCTGGCTGATGGAATTCTTAAGATTCTTGTCTGTGTCACTCTTCTGATTGCTGCATGTGTGACCTACTATTGAAGCCAGAATTGGGGACAGGCAGTTAGTGTAGAAATAGGGGATCGGTCAAATCGAGGAAATGGAGGCCGCAAAAGCCATCTGCCTCTGGAAGTTGGAGACTGCCCCTGGGAGAATGGAATGTCAAGGATCTCCAGAGCCCACTGATTACCAAATTTACCTGCCCTTCTCAAGGACTGCAGGCTAGGAGCTGCTAATTAATGCTCCCTGGGCCCTTGCCTGGCTGAATCACTTTGGCCTGCCCCCTGCCCATCTCACCTGCAAAACTGGGCCTAGTCACATAGGCAGGAAGGAGAGGTAAGGGGAGAGAGAACTGAACAAAAGAGACCTTAACCTTTAAAAGATGTAGGGTGTGCTTACTTCTTGGAATTCTAGAACATCAGCCATGGCCCCCTTCTCCCTCCTGGGAGAAGTCTGTATTATTACTACTTTAAATAAAACCTGCTTAATATGCTTGCCTTGCTGTGCTTCTCTAGTGTTCAAACTTCAACATTAGAGGGAGCAGAACTCGTCACCAGTAAATGGCGGTATCACTATTATTTGTCTTTTAAGGAATGTGTCCCAAGTAGATGATTTGTTCTGTCCACACTGGAGCTATGCATGTGCTAGGCTCTCAAAAATGTTCGGGGCTGCGGAGAGAGCTCAGTTGGTAGAGTGCCCCCCTCGCAAGCACAAGGCCCCGAGTTCAATCCCCAGCACCACACAAAAAAAGAAAAGAAAAGAAAAAAAAATCTCAGTTGCAAGGGTAACCTTGTAAGCAGAGCCTCAGGTGTTCTTGGTGCTCCTGTCTAATCACCTAAGATCACAAATGGAAAGCTTAAGATGGTGTCTTACCTTAATGACTTTGTCGGTTCCAGAAGTCAGTAACCATCCCCTGGTTGCATCAAAATGCACGTGCACAATGTTATGTTTACTGTCATGGAAGGTAGCTGTGGGAGCACGTCTAGAAAGAGCAAGTAGAGAGTAAAAGGCGGGACATAGGAATTACGGAGATTGAGGATGACATTATGCTCTAATTTTTAGGCTAATGGCTAAAACGCTTCACTATTAGAAATGCTCCCCAGATCTGCCTTTATTCCCTGGTGATCTATTACATGATTTTAACAAGATAATAAGGTAAAAGGATCCCTAGTCTCCAAAATGAGAGAGGAAACCTCCACAGGCACTTCTCTGATTGTCTGAAAATCTCTACCTGCACTTTGGAGAGATCTTTTCAAAACCACAGTGCTTTTGCTAAGTTTGCATTCAGAAGGAAGGGCTTGAAGGTTAAATAGTCTACACCTTGGCCCATTTAATTAAAAAGAAAAAAAAAAAAAAGAGAGATATGATTGTTAAAATACCTAAGATACTACTGTCATTCTATTTGAAGTTCATCAGTTTCTTTTTCTTTGTTCACAGGTGTAAATGCCAACTTAAATTTTTCTCTTTCTAAAACTTTAACAGGTGAAACAAAGCAGAAACAAACATCATTATTTGTTTTGTTTTTGGTATTGGGAATTGAACTCAGGGGTGCTTATGAGCTATACCTCCAACTTCCCCTTTTTTCTAATTTTTAAATTTTCTTATTTTGAGACAGGGTCTCCCTAAGTCGTGTAGCGCCTTGCTAAGTTGCTAAGGCTAATCTCGGACTTGGAATCCTCCTGCCTCAGTCTCCAGAGTTGCTGGGACTACAGGTGTGTGGCACCATGCCCAGCTGTTTTGTGTTTTTTAGCCTGTGTTTTTTTGTTTCTTTGTTTTGAAGGAAGGCTTAGCAGCACTTGCATTGCTCTAGGGCAGGGTAGGTGAGGCAGAAGCCAGTGATTCCCTGGGAAGGGCCTCGAGAGGAGAGGGGAAAGTACATGGTCACTCCCTAGTTGTGTTTCAAGGGGTGCCACTCCACTGCAGTGGGCTCTCTGGAGACAGTTTTCTTCTTCCTTTTTCCTGTGTCTTTATAAAAAGTAGAATTAAGATGGACTATCTGAGGTCTCCTGCATTTCTCTCCTCAATAGGAACTCTTATTAATTTCATGACAAGTGGAAAATAATGAATATAAATGCCTATTTATGCAAGGGCATCTTAATTTATGTTTGATATAAGTATACAAAGAATATTTCAAGTAATTTTATTGTACTAAAAGGTGCTGGGAGGACTGGGAAGACAAGTCACCTAGGAGATTGGTTCTCCTGTAAATTACTAACAGAGAAACTTGTTCCGCAGCTGGGAACAATTTTCAATTAGCTAACATGAAAGAGACAATGCAGATTTGCCCCACCTTCCAAAGCACACCTAAGGTCCTAGGATACTGGGCAGGACCGACAGGCAGCCAGTTGAGTCATGAGCAACTGGGAATATTTCCCTTTCAGGTAAAGCAGTTTAGCTCTTCCTAGAAATTGAAACCTTCTGGAGCCCCAGGCAGATTCAACTCCTGTAAAGACAGCAGCTCAGGCTATAAAGCAAATCCTGGGCTCCTGTACCCCTGGGCAATTCTCAAGTCAATGAGCAGGCAGCAGGGTTTGTTTGGAGAGCATCTACTTGAAATGCACATATCCCTAGGATTAAGAAGTGTGCAGAGATGAATTCCTCAAGCCTATAGTCTCTTCATTTATCTCTCAAGATAAATCTCTTAAGGGAGGAGGGAAGGCAGAGGGAGGAGGGAAGGCAAAGGGAGGGTACTGGGGAATGAGACTGATAAAATCATATTGGGTGCATGTATGATATGACATAATGAATCACACTGTTCTAATTATAATGCGCCAGTAAAAGAAACAAAACCTCTTTGCCATGGTCTACACTCTAAACTGGCAGGAACAAGGGCTGCAGGAGTCACGGCTGGAGAGCCGAGTGCAGCTCTCAGACTGGATTCTCTCCTTCACCTCGAGAGTCCTGCTGGCCACTGGAACTTACTCTTCATCTGTGATGGCTTCATGGCAGCTGTCACAGACTCTCACTTCAAACTCGAAGCCCATCAGGGGGATGGAGGAACGCTTGGAGCTGCACTTGCCGCAGACAGCCTTCCCGCACTTACGGCAATGGTGCTGCGGGAGGGAGGGAAAGCAGGCTGCTGTGACGCGGCGCCACTCCCTGGCACTCAAGTGTGACTGACCACACTCAGGCGAATGCCAAGCCAGAGCGCCCCAGAACCTTGCAGGAGCACACCAGCTGTCTTCTCCCTGGGGGCTGTGTTCTGCATGAGGGCTGCTGGGAAACACCCGGACAGTGCCACCTCCCCTCTCCTCTTTCCCCATCCTCTACCCTGTCCTGGTACCGCTGCTGAACGACAGAGGAACCATGCAGTGGTCAGGGGATCTCAGTGGTGGGTGGACTGAGGAAGTGTCATCTCCTGAGATCATGCTGCTGAATGAAGAAGGATGTAGATGAAAACTGATTCAACCCTTGTCTATAACTCTGGCCACATTCAAACCAGGTGACCTAACATTTGATTTCCCTGGGGAAAACCAAACTGAACTATGAAATCTGACTGAAAATGCTATATTATGAGTAGATCTAAATAATCAAAAACAAATCAGGAGGAGGGTAAGTAAAATAATTAAGAAATACGTAGCACTCGTCTAATTTAATGGTTTGGAACCAATGTGAACTAAGCACAGCACCTCTGATTTTAAAATGTATTTCAATAGATGCCATTTGAATTCTAAAACTATCCCTTAACTATTGCCTGGGACCAAATCACTATACAAACAGAACCTAGTCGGAATGAGCTATGGTAGATAAGGGTGGGGGGGGTCCATTAATGTGAAGTCACAAGGCAACTCCAGGATAATAATTTACCTCTAGCACAGCTCCCACCCAGGAGTGCTACCTCTTCTAAGACTACAAGGTTAAGTTAATATAATATAAAGCTGCTCCCCTGCCCTTTATGCTGCAGTCCTTTCCCTGCCTCCCAACTTACAACCTAGCTTGTCAGTCTGTGAACATCCTAGCTGGCTATTGGTTCATCAGTCAGCCTGCAAGTATTCTTCTCTGTTATTGGTCCTTGTTAGCCTGCGAAATTCTGCTGCTTAAGAATGGTTCCCCCGCCATTTTCTCTCTTTCTCTCTTCCTTGCTTCATGCTCTCTTTTCCTGGTTTTCACTCTCCTGCGCGTGCGCTCTCTCTCTCTCTTTTCCTCTCATTTTCTCTCTCACCTTGCAGGGAGACACTCTGCCTGTTTGCTTAATAAACTCTCTTATGTGAGTTCCCGCATCCGCAGTGGTTTCTGGGTTCTTACATAAGTTATTTCCACACGATTACATTTTGATGAAGAATTCAAATCACCTTACCTGTCTTAGGCCTATTTTCTTACTGTCCCACATTTGCTTGAAGTTCCAGAAGAAAGGCTGATCACACTTTTGACAGGAATCACTGTCCAGCCACTCAGGTGTCTTAACAAATAAAGCACACAACAGGTCACAGTGAGAAGCGGTGTGGACAATGGAACCAGTGACACTGATGAAACTTTTGGAATCAGGATGTGCTTATTAAAAAGAGGGTGATTTCTCAACCATTCAAAAAGTACTTACTAGAACGCCTCTTATGTGTCAGGCCCTGGAGATGGGATGGGAGGCTGTGGTGGATAAAACAATCTCTACTGTCATGGAGCTCATGATTTCCAGAGAAGAGTGCCATGAAATACTATACTAATAACCACTCGAGAGTACAAGGGCCTGAGGAGAAGCACTGAGTGCCATGGCGAGGTAGGTGTAACTGGGGGCTCAGACCCAGTTGGGGCTCTCTGACAAATGCGGGAAAGCTGAGACCCAAGGATGGGTGGGAAGAGGCCAGGAAAAGGGGCGGAGGGCAGGTCAGGATGCTGAGGGCAGATGGGGGAACAAGGGATGAGACCGCAGGATTCTGCTGGGGCCATATCACACAGGGACTTGATAGCGTGCTGAGGATTTAGGACTAATCTCCTGTTCTCTGGATGTAGCTACATTTGCTCTGATTATGAACGATGATGTCTAACTGCATATCACGCATACATCTGGTCCCCCACATTGGGTGACACAGCACCTGACTCAGGGAAGCTACTGCCCACTGTTTACTCATGGCAGGGCACAGAGGGTTTCAGGTTCTGCTCCTCAGCTCACAGGTCACATGATGTTCTAGCTTTGTTCACTATTTCTCATTCCTGCCATGACTTCTAAATTATGCCAGGCAGGTTCTTAAAGTGAGTCTCACTTAAAGCTATTCTTTAGCAAATCTTCATGGATTATACATATGGTAACTACATTTGCTTCCAGAGTTCATGTCCAACTCTCCAGATTTTATTACTTGGCAGAGGAAATTATCTCTTCCCATATAGCAACGAACCCAAGGAACCTTGAAAAATATTTCCAATCCAGGATTTCCCAAATGAGAATTCCAGGGAACGTCCTACTCACTGGACACTTACTTTTATAAAAGAGGCCTGAGATCAAACAAATTTGAGAAATGCCATAAATAGCAGCCTACTCCTCTGGACATTCACAGTAGACTGTAGCATGGTCAAGCTCTGGAATCTGTTCAGGGTCAATGCGACCCTTTTCTGAGGAATATTTGCCATGCATCAGATGTTAGGATTTAGCTTCTTTCACCTTTAGGCAGAAACGTACCTAAAATTAGTTTTCCCCCCCAGCGGCTCCAGAGGCTGAGGCAGGAGGATCCCAAGTTCAAAGCCAGCCTTAGCAACTCAGCAAGGCCTTAAGCAACTTAGTGAGACCCTGTCTTGAAACAGAATATAAAAAAGGCTGTGAATGTGGCTTAGAGGTTAAGCACTCCTGGGTTCATTCCCCAGTACCAAAAAAACAAACCAAAACAACAACAAAAAAACCCCCAACAACTTAGTTTTCCCCAACATTAAGTAAAAAGAGGGCATTTTAAAGTGCTTTACTCTTGCTCTTTATTTTATTAAACAAAATAAAAGGAGTAAACCTTAATTTGCTTTGTAATTTTCGTGCCCTATTCCAGTTAAAGACAGGTTAAACACAATAATACAAAGTTTTTAGCAAAAGGCATCTTTCCCCTAAAAGACTGATCTGTTACATGATTTTTCCAGAACATATGATTCAGAAGAATCAGGAAGATTTAAAAAAGAAGTAAAAACTTTTTTGTTACACAAATAAATCAAGTAATGATTACAGTGTGTAAACAGACTGGGGTTAATCAGGAATTTCTAGGGGCCTGAAAAAACTGAATTAGCAACTCATTTCACATAGTAAAAAACATACTTAACGGGCTTCTTAGAGAATTGAGGGGGCAGGACTAATGTCTTGTTTATGGAATATTCTCAAATATCACTTTATTACTATTAAGAATCATGAAGTAGAAACAATGAACTTAACTGCCCCCCAGATATTAAGTACTATATATAGCACAAAGTTAACAGACTAAAAGAAGATATTTACGAAGTCTGTAACTTAACAAAGAATTCCTGCTAATATCTACAATATACAAAGAACCCCTGCAAATCAATAAGGAAATGACGAGAACAGATGAAAAACTGGCAGAAGATACAAGAGATAGGACCATGCAATTCATAGCCAGGGGCATCTGAATAGCTAAAATATACAAAGAGGAACTCAAATTTACTACTAAGCAGAGATGCAAATAAAAACAAGACACTAATATATCCCTGTCTCCAATAGGGCAAAACCAGAAAGGGGGTAACAATAACCATTGGTGAGGCTGTGTGGTGTCAGGATAGCAAACTCCGTCCTCCACCAGAAATGTATGTGGGTACAGTTGTTTGGTTGTTATTTAGCAAAAATCAAGAATATACCTGGATTGATCCTACACAGGTCAATGGGGTGACATGTACCAGAAGCCATCTGGTGCTGTGTGCAGTGCCAGAGAGTTTGCATCTATCTATGTGCCCTTCAAGTGGAGAACAGAGAGGTAAAATGTGACTGCTACATATTATGAGAACCTATACAGAGGCACCTCAGGATACACAGGGCTCCAAAAGGGTTCTGGGGGAAAAGTTGGAAACAACAGACTTGTAGTATAGTATCATTTATATAAACTTTAACACACACACACTCACACACCCACACACACGTTTGGGTCACTTATCAAATGTATCACATTGGGTACCTAGGAAGAGGGAAGTGGGAGGAAGGATTTGGAAAGGGGAAAAGTAAATCAACAGGTATTAGGATTAATTTTTGTTAAAAAATTTTATACACATGTACATACAGGAAAAAAAAATGTAAGGGAAGATAATGTTTTGCCATTTGTAGGTGATGGTATTGGGAGTACTTGACCTGGCTTCTATTTGTTAATGAGCATCTTATAACTTTCCTAGGAACATGTGGTATATATAAAACATACTTTTCAAATGATAAATGTAGCAATTAGGGATATGCAAATCAAAACTACACTGAGATTTCATCTCACTCCAGTCAGAATGGCAATTAAAATTAAATGTTGGTGAGGATGTGGGGAAAAAGGTACTCTCATACAACACTGGTGGGACTGCAAATTAGTACAACCACTCTGGGAAGGGGTATGGAAATTTCTCAGAACTAGGAATGGACCCACCACCACATGACCCAGCTATCCACTCCTTGGTATATAACCATAAGATTTAAAATCAGCATACTATGGTGATGCAGTCATATCAATATTTATAGCAGTGCAATTCACATTAATCAAGTTATGAAATCAGCCCAGATACCAATCAACAGATAAATGGATAAAGAAAATGTCACACACACACACACACACACACACACACACACACACACAATGGGGGCATTAGTCAGCCAGAAAAAAGAATGAATTATGGCATTTGCAGATAAATGGATAGAACTGGAGGACATCATGCTAAGTGAAATAAGCCAGATCCAGAAAGTCAAAGGTTGAATATTTTCTCTGATATGCAGAAGCTAGTCCAAAATAAGGGGGAGGGAGGGGGGAAGAGAAGAGAAAAGAGAAGAGAGGAGAAGAGAGGGGGATGCGGGGAGAAAGGGATTCCATTCAAATAGAAGAGAAATCTGTGGAGTAAGAAGGGGATTGAGGGTGAGGGTGAGGGTGAGGCAGGAGGAACAGGATAAAGGAAGAACAGTGGAATGAATCTGGTCTAATATTCCAACAAACATATATGAATATACCACAGTGAATCTCACCATCAAGTACATCCACAAGACACTAAATGAAAAAAAAAAAAAAAAAAAAAAAAAAAACTAAGTAAAGAGCAGAAAGATCAGGAGAGTAGAGGGAAGGGAACAGGGGGAGGGAGAGAAGAGGCAAAGGGGAGGGTTCTGGGACCTGATTCAAGAGCAAATTATATTCCATGCTTTTATAATTATGTCAAAATGAATCCAAACGTTATGTATAAAATACAATATTAAACATTTACCAAAATGGGCTTTATTCACTGCACAAACAAACAGGTTTAACTCACAGAATGTCCACCTGATCTGTATCTGGCCACTCAAGGTCCTCCATCATCTGCCCCTGGCCATTCTCTCATCTCTAACTGCTACCCACCTGCTCATGAGCACTAATGCACCACACACCACTTCTCAGTTCACCTTGTCCTTACTCTTGGTGTCTTTGGGCCTGCAAAGTCCATGTAACTCCTGGTCAGTCCAGTCCCACTGATACTGTAGCATCGTGTCCTTCCATAAACCCTGCCCTGAGAACACTGGCCAGTGACAACAGCACTCCCTCTGAAATACCTAGCACTGATGTTCTTTCTGGTATCAATGTACTTTCATCATTTATACAATTTAATAGCATTCTGAAGTTTTCTGAAAGGCTGTCAGCACCTCAGGTTAGGGACTGCTTCATCATAGTGTTAGGCCTCCCAAGGAGAGCCCCCCACAGTCTTTGCCATAGCCAGCAGGCAGTTCCCTAGATAATGAATTACAAACACTATCTCCAGAGATTTAGGTTTATAAAATATGACACTTGAAAAAGATGGATAGAACCATTTCCACTGCTTATTTAGAACTTTCTCAACAAGATTTTAAATCCATCAACAACTATTGAGTGCTCATATATCTGCATGTCAAGAGGCGTAATTTAAGTCAGATGGCTCCAAGGATTGCCTGTCAACCACCTGATTTCACCTCTGGGAACCTCTCAGTTCATAAAGGATGAAGCTACTTACACTGAGAAAAAAGAACCTGATGTTCTCTCCTCCCCTGGTTTGGTCAGTTAAGCCTGGAAAGAAACCAGGTCAGATGAGGTATGACTGTCCCTCACCTAAGGCAGACTTATCATGCAGAACGCAAGCCAGGACACAATCAAAGCTCACAGGGGAGCCTGGTTAGCATGACCAGCACTCATGGTAACAATTCCCTAGCTATTTGTGGATGATGCCAAATGCTTTTCAAAAGCAATATTCTACAATTCCCCACTTCCTAAAAGTAATGATCATTTTAATTAGTTACTAATAGAACTCCTGTGGATTTATGGTTTGAGCAAATAAAGCTTTAATCTTCTTAAGCATTTAATTACTAGCATTTGAAGGGCATTACATTGTGGGCAACAGAAAATTCCCTCTTGAAACAAGACAGGTGAGGGCAAGGAAACAATTTGGGAAATTGCTTTTGTTTTTAAAAGTATTTCTTTTCTACTTAACTCTTACATCCTGCAGGAAGTAAGTTCAAAGACTGCACAATGTCAAAGGGAAAGTCTACCTAGAGTCATTCTAGGGTACTGGAAGATGGTTAACTTCAAAGTACTCGTCAAAGGGGACATTAAGGAAACTACTAGTTAAGATGCTCAAAGATTAAAAGCAAAACTCATATAAGAAAGGAGTGCTGATAAAATTTAAATATGTGCTTAAAAAAGACAGTATATGTAACTGGGGAATTGTTTAGAACATGACTCAAAAAGAAGCAACAAAGAAATTATTCCTAGCATCTCTCTCTCTCTCTTTTTTTTTTTTTTGTGGTGCTAGGGATTGTACCCAGGGCCTTGTGCTTGCGAGGCAAGTGCTCTACCAACTAAGCTCTCTCTCCAGCCCTAGTATTTCTCTTAATACCAAATTAAAGGTCCTTACTTCTTTTTAGTCACCGTTTCCTTCAATGACATAAATCAAGGGAGCTTTCGGTGTCCCTGGGGAATTTCATGCCAAAGGACTAATCACCAGAAAACAATGGATCCTTTTCTCACCTGTATTTTTGCTGTGAATGGTGTAACAGATTTAAGTCTAAATAGCTTAGTCTCAGTGAAAATTCTCATGAATCTCTATCATATTAAGGTAACAAGCTAATTTGTAAGGGGTGAAAAAAATAGGAGCTCCTTTTATACTACAATTTAAAATTCTCTGACATAACATATCTTATTACATACGTTAATTATAAAATATCAAATATCAAATAAGCAGGAGGGAGGTGGAGTCTGACCTCAGGGCCAAACCCAGGCTCTTGGGACACCTACCTCCTGCCTCTCCACGTCCATGTTCCAGACGACTATCCCACCGTCACCACCACATGAGATGAGCTGTCGTGTGTGCTGTGCATAGGAGAGAGCCTGGACTTTGTCACTGTGAAAGAAACCAAGAGTTGGTCACAGTTCAGAAGAGCAAATGATAGGTCTAATGACTGACACCCCAGTAAAGTTAGCCAATGTGTGTACACGCTCCTGAGCCCCAAGTGTAGATCTTAGAAACCTGACGGAATTTTCAACATGCTAACAGAAGGGTACTCAATATTTAAAATAAGTCTAGTAGCATACTATAGAAATGATCCCTGAAAGTAGATCTCCTCAACAGATGAATGGAATATATACACAATGGAATATTACTCAGCCTTAAAGAAGAATGAAATTATGGTATTTGCAGGTAAATGGATGGAGCTGGAGAATATCATGCTAAGTGAAATAAGCCAAACCCAAAAAACCAAAGGCTGAATCAATTAAGAACTGTGTGCCCACTGGGAAGGAGAGAGGTTCTTTGACATCTAGACCAGTGATGTAAACATAATGCTATATCACATGGTTGTGTGTTTGTGAGTTTTGCTAAAATGCTGGTACATGACAGTTCTCAATTGTTTACTCCCACTCTCCTCCCAATTTTTTCTATGAAATAGAAGTGAGGTGGCTGGGGTTATAGCTCAGTGGTAGAGCACTTGCCTTGCATGTATTAGGCACTGGGTTTGATCCTCAGCACCACATAAAAATAAATGAATAAATAAAAATATTGTATCCATCTATAACTAAAAATACATTAAAAAAAGAAGTGAGTGGCTTTGGTAATTATTATAATTGAAATGAGTGATTAAGATTATGACAGATACAATAACAAAAAAGAAGTAAAAGTGTGAATGTATCCTTTTTTGTGTGTGAGACAGGGTCTCACTATGTTACCCAGGTTGGCTTTGAGCTTAGCATTCCCCCAAGACACTATAACTAGTTATATTTTTGTTTTAGAAAAAATTGAATAATTTTGCTTATATCAGTGGTTCACAAACTTTTGGGTCTGAGAATCCCTTTAGACCCTTGAAACTTATTTCAGGACACCAAAAAACTTCAATAAATGATATCAAAATTATTTATTGTATTTTATGAAACAATATCAGAAAATTTTCCAAATCTGAAGAATGAAATGGAAAATCAAGTCCAAGAGGCTTATAGGACTCCAAATACACAAAATTACAACAGACCCACACCAAGGCACATTATAATGAAAATACCTAACATACAAAATAAGGACAGAATTTTAAAGGCCACGAGAGAAAAGAATCAAATTACATTCAGGGGGAAACCAATATGGATATCAGCAGATTTTTCAATCCAGACCCTAAAAGCTAGAAGGGCCTGGAACAACATTTTTCAAGCCCTGAAAGAAAATGAATGCCAACCAAGAATCTTATACCCAGCAAAACTTACCTTCAGATTTGACGACGAAATAAAATCCTTCCATGATAAACAAAAGCTAAAAGAATTTACAAAAAGAAAGTCGGTATTACAAAACATTCTCAACAAAATATTCCATGAGGAAGAGATGAAAAACAGCAATGTAAATCAGCAAAGGGAGGAACTATCCTAAAGTAATAGCCAATAAAGGAGAAACCAAGTCATGTCAAAAAACAAAAATGAGCCAAATGCCGGGAATATAAATCATTTCTCAATAATAACCCTGAGTTATGGCCTGAACTCATCAATCAAAAGACATAGACTGGCAGGTTAGATTAAAAAGAAAGATCCAACAATATGCTGCCTGCAAGACACTCATCTCATAGAAAGAGATACCCACAGACTAAAGGTGAAAGGATGGGAAAAAACATACCATGCACATGGACTCAGCAAAAAAGCCAGAGTATCCATCCTCATATCAGATAATGTGGACTTCAAGCCAAAACTAGTCATAAGGGATAAAGAAGGACATTTCATACTGCTTAAAGGAAGCATAAATCAGCAAGACATAACAATCATAAATATCTATGCCCCAAACATTGGCTCATCCCCGTACGTCAAACAAATCCTTCTCAATTCCAGAAATCAAATAGACCACAACACAATAATACTAGGTGATTTTAACACACTTCTCTCACCACTGGACAGATCTTCCAAACAAAAACTGAACAAAGAAACCATAGATCTCAATAACACAATCAATAATTTAGATTTAACGGACATATATAGAATATACCATCCAACAAAGAGCGAATACACTTTCTTCTCAGCAGCACATGGATCCTTCTCTAAAGTAGACCATATTTTATGCCACAAAGCTACTGTTAGCAAATACAAGAAGATAGAAATACTACCTTGTATTCTATCAGATCATAATGGATTGAAATTAGAAATAAATGACAGAATAAAAAACAGAAACTTCTCTAATACCTGGAGATTAAATAATACACTATTATATGATGAATGGATAACAGACGACATCAGGAGGGAAATTAAAAAATTCTTAGAGGTAAAAGAGAACAAAGATACAACATATCAAAATCTCTGGGACACAGTACTTAGAGGAAAATTTATTTCGTGGAGTGCATTCCATGAAAAAAGAAAAAAATCAACAAATAAATGACCTAACACTACAGCTCAAAGCCCTAGAAAAAGAAGAACAGAGCAATACCAAAAGTAGTAGAAGACAGGAAATAGTTAAAATCAGAGCTGAAATCAATGAAATTGAAATAAAATAAACAATACAAAAAATTGACAAAATAAATAGTTGGTTCTTTGAAAAAATAAACAAAATTGTTAAACCCTTAGCCACGCTAACAAAGAGAAGGAAAGAGAAAACTCAAGTTACTAAAATTCGGAATGAACAAGGAAATATCACAACAGACACGAGTGAAATACAAAACATAATTAGAAGCTATTTTGGAAATCTATACTCCAACAAAATAGAAAATATCAAAGATATCAATAGCTTCCTAGAGACATATGAATTACCTAAACTGAACCAGGAGGACAAACACAATTTAAATAGATCAATTTCAAGTAATGAAACAGAAGAAGTCATCAAAAGCCTGCCAACAAAGAAAGGTCCAGGACCAGATGGGTTCTCAGTTGAGTTCTACAAAACCTTTAAAGAAGAGTTCATCCCAATACTTCTCAAAGTATTCCATGAAATAGAAGAGGAGGGAACCTTCCCAAACTCATTCTATGAAGCCAATATCACCCTGATACCTAAACTAGACAGAGACACATTGAGGAAAGAAAATTTCAGACCAATATCCTTAATGAACATCGACGCAAACATTCTCAACAAAATTTTAGCAAATTGCATACGAAAATATATTAAAAAGATAGTGCACCATGATCAAGTGGGTTTCATCCCAGGGATGCAAGGTTGGTTCAACATCCGGAAATCAATAAATGTAATTCACCATATCAACAGACTTAAAAGTTAAGAATCACATGATTATTGCGATAGATGCAGAAAAAGCATTTGATAAAATACAGCACCCCTTCATGCTCAAAACACTAGAAAAAATAGGGATAGTGGGAACATTCCTTAACATTGTAAAGGCCATCTATGCTAAGCCCATGGCCAATGTCATTCTGCATGGTGAAAAACTGAAAGCATTCCCCCTAAAAACTGGAACAAGGCAGGGATGCCCTCTTTCACCACTTCTGTTCAACATTGTCCTCGAAACTCTGGCCAGAGCAATTACACAGACCAAAGAAATTAAAGGGATACGAATAGGAAAAGAAGAACTCAAACTATACCTATTTGCTGATGACATGATTATATATTTAGAGGAACTGGGAAATTCCACCAGAAAACTTTTAGAACTCATAAGTGAATTCAGTAAACTATCAGGATATAAGATCAATGCTCATAAATCTAATGCATTTTCATATATATAAGTGATGAATCTTCAGAAAGAGAAGTTAGGAAAACTACCCCATTCACAATAGCCTCGAAAAAAATAAAATACATGGGAATCAATCTAACAAAAGAGGGGAAAGACCTCTACAATGAGAACTACAGAACACTAAAGAAAGAAATTAAGGAAAACCTTAGAAGATGGAAAGATCTCCCATGTTCTTGGATAGGCAGAACTAATACTGTCAAAATGGCCATACTACCAAAAGTGCTATACAGATTCAATGCAATTCCAATTAAAATCCCAATGATGTACCTTACAGAAATAGAGCAAGCAATCATGAAATTCATCTGGAAGAATAAGAAACCCAGAATAGCTAAAGCAATTCTCAGCAGGAAGAGTGAAGTAGGGGGTATTGCAATACCAGATCTTCAACTATACTACAAAGCAATAGTAACGAAAACAGCATGGTATTGGTACCAAAATAGACAGGTAGATCAATGGTACAGAATAGAGGACATGGACACAAACCCAAATAAATACAATTTTCTCATACTAGACAAAGGGGCCAAAAATATGCAATGGAGAAAAGATAGCCTCTTCAACAAATGGTGCTGGGAAAACTGGAAATCCATATGCAACAGAATGAAATTAAACCCCTATCACTCACCCTGCACAAAAATCAACTCAAAATGGATCAAGGACCTCAGAATCAGACCAGAGACCCTTCATCTTATAGAAGAAAAAGTAGGTCCAAATCTTCAATATGTTGGCTTAGGATCAGACTTCCTTAACAGGACTCCCATAGCACAAGAAATAAAAGTAAGAATCAACAACTGAGATAGATTCAAACTAAAAAGCTTTCTCTCAGCAAAGGAAACTATCAGTAATGTGAAGAGAGAGCCTACAGAGTGGGAGAAAGTCTTTGCCACTCATACTTCAGATAGAGTGCTAATTTCCAGAATATATAAAGAACTCAAAAAACTCTACACCAAGAATACAAATAATCCAATCAACAAATGGGCTAAGGAAATGAACAGACACTTCACAGAAGATCTACAAGCAACATCTCTAGTAATAAGAGAAATGCAAATCAAAACTACCCTAAGATTCCATCTCACCCCAATTAGAATGGCGATTATCAAGAATACAAGCAACAACAGGTGTTGGCAAGGATGTGGGGAAAAAAAGTACACTCATACATTGCTGGTGGGGTTGCAAATTAGTGCAGCCGCTCTGGAAAGCAGTGTGAAGAATCCTCAGAAAACTTGGAATGGACCTATCATTTGACCCAGCTATCCCACTCCTTGGTCTATACCCAAAGGACTTAAAATCAGCACACTACAGAGATGCAGCCACATCAATGTTCATAGCTGCTCAATTCACAATAGCCAGATTGTGGAGCCAACCTAGATGCCTTTCAATTCATGAATGGATAAAGAAACTGTGATATATATATATATATATATATATATATATATATATATATACACACATACAATGGAATATTACTCAGCCATAAAGACTAATAAAATTATGGTATTTGCAGGCAAATGGATGAAACTGGAGAATATCATGGTGAGTGAGATAAGTCAATCTCAAAAAAACAAAGGACGAATGATCTCGCTGATAAGAGGATGATGACACATAGTGGGGGGTGGGAGGGGGGCAAGAATGGAGGAAGGAGGGACTGTATAGAGGGAACAGAGGGGTGGGAGGGGTGGGGGGGAAGGAAAAAGTAACGAATGAATCAAACACTATTACCCTATGTGAATGTATGATTGCACAAATGGTATGCCTTTACTTCATGTACAAACTGAGAAACAATATATATCTCATTTATGTACAATAAAAATAAATTTTAAAAAAAAAGAAATGCACAACTAGAAAAAAAAAAAATCCTAGAGAGTGACTAAACTAAATGTGAAGAGGACAAGAAAAACTCAACTCACTGCTTTGCAAGTAACAGACATTAATTAAATACTGGTCAAATTATATGAACTTGATTATATTTAATTTTCACATTTAATTTCAGCCCACTTGTGCTAGTTTTGTTATTCTTGAGCACTACTTTCTTAACTTCTCTAAGTCTTAAATTCACATCTGAAAAATCTTATTTAAAAGAACTGCGACTGGGGCAAGAGAAGAATGGAGGAACTCTGGATTGTGTAGAGGAAAATGGGGCGGGAGGAATGGGGGAAAGGAAAGATAGTGGACTGAGACAGACATCGTTACCCTGTGTATATGTGTGATTACATGAATGGTGTGAATCTACATTGTGTACAACCATAGAAAGGAAAAGTTGTACACAATTTGTGTACAATGAATCAAAATAGTCTGTAAACATAAAATTTTAAAAATAAATAAATAAAAATTTTATTGTATTTTAAATTAAAACTGAGTAATTTAAAAATACTGATTCATTTGAAAATTGTATTGATGAATCCATTCCATTTTAACATTACATGTATTTTGTGAAAAACACTTTGCCAAAAAAAACTGTTGCTGAGAAAAATGTTACTTTAATGTTACTTTAATGTTTTTGTCTGGCTTAATGGAGAGAGACAGATACTCCTATCTTTGTGCATTTATTATGATATCACTCATCATATAGCCTATAGAAAACTCTGCTGTATACTTTTGAGAGAATAAGGATGCTAACGGCAATCCTAAAGTATCAATCTGTTCCAGAATATGAAAGTGAAAAATGGAGGAAACAACTTGGAAAGACAGTTTTGTTTGCTTTGGTTTATAATATGAGTCTGAAAGAAAGCTATAAAAAGCATTATGATTTTGGTAAATTTCCCTTGGTTTCGATGGCTTGCTTCCTTGGTTTACTGATTAATGCCTTTGACAATAATGCAAAGGCAAATTCTTTTTTTTATTATTTTTTTTTTATTTTTACAGACTGCATTTTGATTCATTGTACACAGTATGTAGATTCACACCATTCATGTAATCATAAACATACATAGGGTAATACTGGCTGTTTCATTCTACTATCTTTCCGACCCCCACCCCCTCCCACCCCATTTTCCTCGACATCATCCAAAGTTCCTTCATTCTTCTCTTCCCCCCATCACCACTCCTCGTTTTATATCGTCATCTACTTATCAGAGAGAATATTTGGCCTTTGGTTTTCTGGGCTTGGCCTATTTCACTTAGCATGATATTCTCCAACTCCATCCATTTACCAGCAAATTCCATAATTTTATTCTTTACCTTCTGTGGAACCTGCCTAGCTAGAAGAGATTCTGTGTCTCATCAGAAGTATTCTCAATGCTTTATGTTGACTTGATTAATGTCCTTGATACTTTTTAGAAGGGAAAGGGAAGAACAAAGGACCCTTCTTGTGAAAAGGACTCAATTTTAAAAAACTGTGTTAATTTCAATTTTAAATATTTATTGATCCTTCTATCGTGTAGAGAGCCAGGTGCTGTTTCTTTAGCACATGGTTTTACTTTTCTAGACTGAACCCTCTATTTTGAAGAAATAAACTATTTAGGGTCTGTTGTATGCCTAAAATTCTCTATGGTATTTCACAGAGAGATCCTGGACAACCATGAAGATTTGTTCCTTCACCTTATAAAAAAAAGAGATACTATATGTAATTGCATTTAGTGTGTTACTACTTTAATCGTTGGAGGTGGAGGTGTAGCCCAGTGGTATAGTGCCTATCTGGCATGCACCAGGCCTTAGACTCTATCCCTAGCACCACCACAACAACAACAAAAAAAAAAACCCAAAACCAAAACCAAACAAAAAAAAAATGAAAGGAGCTGTCAGTTCTAGGTTAAATCGGTATTAGTAAAGTGTTATTAATATAAATATTTCAGAAATGTTATGTTTTATGGGAAGATCCTGGAGATCTGCCAACGCCCTCATTGTCTATAATATGGTTTTACCTGCCAGGTACATACTGCTCAAAAACTCTGAGGAAATAATTATGTACAGTATTCTAGTACAAAATTTGATTCTTCCCCATTCTGATAATATTGGTCACAGTGACATATTAACCATCAAATCACTAATCTACAGATAACTTTTATATTACTCTGATACCTGCATGAGGTTCTGATGTAAGCACAAACCAGAGTTTGTGGCGAGGACAGCCTCAGAGTTTCATGGAAAAGGACAGTATGTACCAGGTATTTTAACATATTGACATTTCAAATAATAGACTCTTGGGTACATACCACTGAGTTGACACTGTTTAGACAATTTTTAAGCTGTGCCAATGAACTGAGTCAGGATTTCTTTGGATTTTTGGACTCTTTTTAGCCTGGATGCAGATGGCTTCATCAATGAGGACTGCTAAGTCAAGAACCAGCAGAACAAGAATTAATTACAGTTCACTCACAGGATTGAAGGAACAGAAGAAGGAAATTTTATTGTGCATGTTTTTCTGGAATACTGTTGAAATTGTTTTAATGTTCTATTTTCTGGATACAGGAGGATGTGTTTTTTTCCTCTTAATTTTTTAGTCATCTCCTAACCTCAATTTAGTAAACTCTTTTTTATAGTTGAAATCAAAACATTAAAAAATGTTATCTAATTCTCATCAATTGCCCAGAATTCAAAATTGTTACTGAGTCCCCTTAATTTTCATGGCAATATAGTTATCTGCATAGGTTTGCTGAGAATCTGTCCACAAGATAAAACTGGGCAAAGCAATTATATAACCAAGCCTTTTGCTGGAGTGTCATATTTTAGAGTGATGCTCCCTGAATCAGAGATGAGCCTCCTTTTCAAGAACTCAGGGTGCTAAGGCCTACAAAGCCCTCCTAGGAAAACAGGCTGGCAACCTGTGGCAGGTCCTGGTCTTCTAGGCAGTAAAGAAGGTGCCAGACAGGGAGTACAGCAAATACTGGAAACTTCCAGGAATTCTACTGAAACATTAAGAACCACAGGTGAAATACGGTGGGAGATTTCTCAAGTTTGATTTTCAAGCCTTGGGAAAGCAAATAATAGAGGTTCTGAAAAGTTCAATCCTTGATCCTTTGTAACAACGTCCAGGAGAAAGTTAATTTTGCAGGCATTAATAGCTGTGGAATATAGAGTGGTCCTAGATATACAAAGCAAGCCCAATAAGGCCTAGATGGTTGATTAATACTGCACCAATGTGAACAATCAGACCAAACCTTATGAAGCCAGCCTCTTTGCAATTATTTTGATCATAGGGTAGGAGGGAGAAAAAATTGTTAAGAGACAGTGAAAGACCTGAAATGGGTCAAAAGAGATGACTTTTGATGCCTTTCCAATGGAACATTAGGTGTTTAGCATACTCTTCTAGGTTATCTGATTCTCTAAGAGTCTGTATCTCTCAGTACATTTAACTGGGTTATTTTATAACTGTGTTATAGAAAACTGACATTATTGCAAGTAAATCTCATCCAGTGAAGACACCATTATCCCTGGGCCCCAGCCCACCCATGGAAGAAGCCAGCAGGGCATCTACTTACAAATGCACCTCAGCATGCTCCACTGCCCATGTATGTCTCTCTCTTTGGATTGACTTTTGAACTAGCAGTGACATCTTACTGGTTTTCTTATTAATTAAGTGCTACTATAAAATCTTTGACATGCATTCATTTTTTAAAAAAGTCGATTGTTTTCTCACTCTCTCCTGGTATTATTTCAGACCTTTAAAAGTATAGAGTGCCACCATTCTGACATTCAAAGGGCAAGAAGGAAAATCTACCTAGCTGAACAGGCTCGTAACTGTGATTTGAACTGCATTTCATTTGTTAAGGCACCCTCATACACATCAATGATCTTGTCAAACCAAAATACGCTGCAGAAGGAAATGCTTTGCCACACGTAGCTGGCAGCGACATTCAGCAACAAATACATAATTTATGGGACTCTAGGACTGTTAATATTCCAACCCAGAAGTGTGGAACACAGTGATGAATACTGGATTCCGAGCTTTTTAATAAACGGCTCAGGGTTGTCTTGATGTATGAATTAAAATGTAACCACCTCACAGTTAAAAACTAGGTGAGGGAATGTCTCTCCAGGTTCAGAGAATGAAAAGATGCCTTCTTCCATTTGTGTTTCATATGACATCACTGCAGCATTTACACTGGAAAGTCATTTCAAAATTGGTTATGAGTTTGTGGCTAAGTGTGTTCCAGGTACTGCACTGCAGATGCTCTTAGAGTGCACAAAATCCCACTTCTCAAAGCACCAGGATGTCCCATCTATAAACATTACACTTAGTAGGATAGCTGCATTTCCTTTCGTACTAGGCCTATAGGCAACATATGTTTGATTGGGTCTAACTATATAACTTGAGACCAGAGCAAAATGAAAATAAAGGGCCCCTTGTTAAATATTTATTGAAGTTACAAGCTGGTGCCAACAGAGCTTAAACCAAGGGGGCCTGTGGGACTGCACAGGTCACACACCCATGTCCATCTTGCATCGATGCTTAAGGGGGAAGCGCAGAGGAGCCTTTATCCTCTTTACAAAAACAGACTCTAAGACACAGTCTAACCAAAGGTTGCTTCAGAGGTCACCCGAGAGGGTTTGTGGGCACTTCAATGTACGGCATCTTTCATCTCTGCGATGAAAGTCTAGGTGATTTAGTGAAAGTTCAATTAGTTATGCATCTGTCACCAGAGATCTCTCTCCTATAAGTCTCCCAAACTTCCAAGGAATAAAGAAGGTTTGTGAACAAAGAACACACGTGAGGCCTCCCAGATAATGATCCCCATGGTCATCCCATGTCAAATGGGATCTGCCTCCACAGGATCGTTGGGCCAGTCAGTCTGAATGGGAACTTTGGGACCCCTGGTGGGCACTGGGAACATTCTGGAGGTGAGGGTGGAAATTCAGATAAGGCACTGCCCCTCTGTCCTCTTGCATCTATCTCTTGAACCCACTGTATTTTAACTTGGGTTGATCTGTTTTGGAAAATGTCCTAACCCTGACAACTAGGAGAAGCTCTTCATCTCCTGAGATTCAAATCAAGAGGGACTTCTTCACACCCCACCTGATGCTTCCTCTTTCCAGTAATGCTGATGAACTGTCCCAAATGTACCCTTTTTCCTCCTGGCATAGCTCTGTACGGTGGGGACTGCTTCCTTACTCACTGTTGTGTCCTAAGTGCCTAATACAAAGTCTGGCCCACAGCTGGAGCTCATAAACATTTGTTGAATGAATTGTGAACAGAAGGATTAGATGCATGTGGCAATATTTTCATAGGACATGGAACAAACAGAGAGATACAGCAGTTATGTCCAAAAGTGTGATTTTTTTGACTTAAAATTTTGTTAAAAATAATTGTAACAATGGAATACTACTCAGTCATAAAGAGAAATGAAATTATGGTATTTGCCAGTAAATGGATGGAAACAAAGACCATCAGGCTAAGTGAAATAAGGCAGTCCCAAAAACCCAAAGGCCCAGTGTTCTCTCTGATATTTAGATGCTAATTCACAATAAGGGTGGTGGGGGCAGGGGAGATGAAGGAAGAGTAGAAGCACTTTGGAATAGACAAAGAGGAATGAAGGAAAGGGCAGAGGAATGAAGGAAAGGGCAGGGGAATGGGAATAGGAAAGACAGTAGAATGAATTGGACATTACTTTCCTACGTGCATGTATGATTACACAACCAATATAATCCTACATCATGTACAACCAGAAGAATGGGAAGTTATACTCCATATATGTTTAATATGTCAAAATACATTCTACTGTCATGTATAACTAATAAGAACAAAATTTTTTTTTTTTGGCAGTGCTGGGGATTGAACCCAGGGCCTTGTGTGTGTAAGGCAAGCACTCTACCAACTGAGCTATATCCCCAGCCCAAGAACAAATTTTTTTAAAAAAGAATAACTGTAACAACCGACATTTATTAAGCCTTTACTCCTGGGCTGATTATTTTACATGTATTACATTGTTTTATTTTTAGACAACTTTTTGAGGGGTTTTCCTTCCAATATTATCGTTATTTTAGGGATAAGGAACTGAAGATGAGGGAGGTGACGGGCCTTGCTTCAGCTACATGGTTGCTAGCAGAAAAGCTGGCTCAAATACAGTCTGACTTGACCCAGGGGCCTGCACACCACACTAAACAGTCCCACTTTACAACACAATTCTACCCTCTATGAAAACTCTACTATCCAATTTTCCATTCTGTTATGCATTTAGCTAAATAATTAGAAATATGAACATCTCTTCCCCTTTGCCTATTAGTTTCTTAATCCTATAGTGAGAAACACTCCTAAAACCCAGAGATTTGCAAGGAGAGAAAGTTGCCGTACACATTGATCCATGCCTGCTGTCCCTGCCCCAAACTCAAGAAGAATTCCAAGAATTCTACTCCTTTCATAATGTTAAATCTGACACTTGATAAGAGGATAAGCACAAATCTTCCCAATGCATATTTAGTTATAAACTGCTCATTTCTTTACCAAAAGGTCTGAGGACACTCATAACAAAAATCTTACACATGGTAAAAGAAGTAAGACAGAAACCAAGAGCTGGAATTTTAGAAAGAGGAAGCGAACAAACAGGCTATGGGTGCTGAGTAGTGGGTGCTGGGCATGGCTGTGACCAAGCCTCATGCAACCTGCAGATTCCAGTTTTGGTGGAGGGTCCCAACACAAGGCACTGCACGGGTCTTGACCAGTGATTTAAATAAAGTTATATTAAATTTCCAAAAAGTCTTAGGCCTAAAAAAACATTATTAGAAAAATTACAGTCACAAAGTTGGTCATGAAATTATAGGTCATATATAGGAATAAAAAATGATTTAAAAAGACAGGTACCATTATTAGATAATGCACAACACAAGTTCAGGTTATGCTTCTCTAATATCCAGGTAACTGGTGGCTGATGCCTGAAAAACGCAACCAGCCCCTGGAACTAAAACCTTTTTTTGCTTTTCCTCTCACAGCACAAGCGTAACAAACAACCATATTCCACTTGCTACAGGAATAAAAATGCCAAAATTCTTCAAATGCAGATAATATTGTGTAAAAGTATACTTTCTGAGCTTTCTCCCCTCAGACTCAGAAACATTTTCACTGTCATCAATCAATTTCTTTAGTGCTAAAACTTTCTGCTTTGATGGGATTTTTATACATCAAATCAAATCACAGTCCTTGCTTAACAACAGAGTTACGTTCTGAAAATGGCAGGTTAGGGGATTTTGTCACTGTGTGAGGGCCACGGAGAGCACTTACCCTAACCCAGATGGTGTCGCCTGCTACACACCTAGGCTATATGGTGGAGCCTGCTGCTCTTGGGCTACAAACCTGTGCCGCCTGTTACTACACTGAACACTGCAGGCACTGTAACCACAGTATTTGTGTATTCAGGCATACCTACATGTACAAAAGGAACAGAAAAATACAAGGCCAAAGGATTTTTCATCTTCCTTATAACCCCCCAGGACCACCATGGTGTATGAGACGTCCCTATGCAGAACATGACTGTAGTTCTAACAGCGGATCTGCTGCTGCAGAACAGGAACAAAAGACCCCTAGAGTTGCCCCTCAACACATCGGTGGACATTTCCATGTCAAGGGAAGGTGGCTTCCCCTCACATTTCCCACCAGTATGTCCCTGATGTAGAACTCTATGAGTGCCCCTGGGGGAAGGAAGGAAAACTAAGAATTGGAGGAGAGGAGAGCAGGCAGCCGTGGGCCTGAAGCAGAAAAGAAAGAGAAAACATCAGCAGGCCGCAGCGGGGACTGCTTGTTGGCCAGGGTTCACTGTTGCAGCCCTGGTGCCTCACAGCGCTGGATCCGCAGAAGCAGAGCGCTCTGGGTCTGAAGGAAGTAAGGCTCAGGTGTGCTATCTTAGGAACAGTACCTGATCTCTTTCTTTTTGGGTGATTATGAGATTAAACTGAGGCGTTTGTAGGTTTTGAGAGCTCTCTGACAAAACATCAGGTGCTATTCAAATACAAGAATCACTGAGATCCACTCCCGCAGCTCCTTTTCAAGGGAAGGAATGGCTGCTATGAAGGGGCCGGGCCTTCTTCGGTGCCCGGTGCTCTTCGCCGGCTCTTCAGTCTCTGTGAATCCCAACCTACTACTTCCAGCAGCCCAAGTAGCCCCATCCCCACCCGGCAGTCAGACCCACCTAACAGGGTGACACTGAGTGATCAGAGGAAGGTCACTTCTCCAGCTCTGTGACACTTGGGCATCCCTCGCAGGCTAAGGCCTGCTGACAAGGAGATCTCACATTATTTATTACCAGGCTTCAATTAAATAAGGCCCCAGGCAGACCTGCTGCCACTCTTCCTGTTTAAAGTCAGTTCTGGCTGCTGTGTTGTGGTGTATTCCTGTAATCCCAGTGACACAGGAGGCTGAGGCAGGACAATTGCAAGTTTGAGACCAGACTCAGCCACACAGCAAGATCTGTCTCAAAATAAAACATTTAAAAAAAAAAAAAAAAGGGCTGGGGATATGGCTTAGTGGTTAAACAACCAACCCTGGATTTGATCCCTGGTACCAAAATAATAATAATAATGATGATGATGATGATAATAATAATAATAATAATAATAATAATAATAATAATAATATGAATGCCAGTTCTGTATGGTGGCTCCTCATCCCAACAGTAGGCCTGCCTGCCCACCAGTCTAAGGTCTAAGGATACAATCCTATTAGAATGAACTCCAAGTAGATTCTATTTTCTAAAATGAAAAGTCTGTACATCTTAGAAGCTGGAGGGCCTATCTGTTTAGGTTTTATTTTTCTAGGTCTGAGAAACTGTATCCAAATCTTATATCTTCTTTCTAAACAAACTGCAGGGATAAGCTTCCCATAGCCCCAGTTTAGTGCAGGTCAAGGGCTTTCTGCTTACAACAGTGCTGGTGTTGAGCAATGCCAAGGTTTAATTTCTTATGGATGAAATTGTGCAAGACTGCACACTTATTTTTTATGGAGTTAACAAGAAAAGTAGTTTGGAGCTAAACTGAATGAGTCCAACAAATGTTACTGATCTTCATTCAAAACTTGCATTTTATTTCTCTGAGAGAGGCTGACTTGGCAGGAATTATCTGGAAAATTAGATAATAACTGAGTGTTATTAAATGGAAGTATGTTTTGACTTCTCTCTTTCTCTATTTTACATGGATGATGTGAATTCCTTCTATAGGACCTGGGTAGTCAGTCCCCTTGTTAGGGAAACAAATGTAAAAGAATGATTGCTCTGATGAGCTGATGAGGCCTGTGTAGCCCCACGCACCAGGAGAGGCTCACACAACTGGTGTGTTCTCTAAGAAGGGGAAGAAAGCTCTAATGCTAGCTCTAAACCTGACATAACTGTGCATGGGCCCTCCAACACTTAATTAGTTATTACCCAACAGTACCAAATCATAGCTTCAACTACTTAGGAGAATATTTGGAAACTAGTGTTTCCGGGCAGAATATAGGAAAACTTAATGCTGCCTAAAACCAGTTAGCTCATAGGAACATTACTGATATTTGTTAACAATTGCTTAGGGTCACTTTTAACATTTTGAAAACTTCACAAGTAAAAGACAATTCACATTAGCTCTGGAGTTGTTCACAGATCTAACAATCTTTTCTGCAAAATGATTGAGCTTTGTCCCCAGGGATAGTAGCAGCAGATGGTGGGCAGCTCTGAACATGGTCCGAGGGTCACAGCAGAGAGTTGCCTGGGTGGCTTGTCACAAAACAGGTTCCCACAGCCCCAGACCAGCAACCAGAATCTTAGCCTGGAATCTATTTTTTAACAAATTCCTTAGTGATTCTTCATGCAAAGTCAAGTGTGAGAACAGCTCCAAGGAAACACAGGCTTCTCTGCTCCCTCTGCAGCCCCCAAAAGCCCAACCCTCCAGGAAGAAGGTCTGATAGGAATCAAGGCAAGGGCTCAATAAATACTTGGTGAAGTACGAAATGTACTGTGTAAGGATATTATCTCCTCCTCAAGTTGCCAGGGAGCTTCAAGCCACATTTGAACTCAATTATGGAAATTTTGTAGGCCTTCCTGGCTTGTATTTTTAAGCTCTTTTTTTTTTTTTTTTTCACCCTTATTCAAGTTTGTACTTTTATATTCTCCCTGGTTCTAATTTTTACCTTTTATTTATTTGTTGCCATTATTTTATTTTATGGTTTCATAAGCACTCTCAAATCCTGTGACATAAAACAGGGTATAAATATATAAACACACTTTAGCACAGACATAAATCAAGGTGGCCGTTACTGTGTTCTTGACATGTTCTTTTTTACTCAAAGGTTGTGTCATTGAGACTGGCTCGTACTCCTTTGTCCCACCTTTCAGCTGGGAATATTTTTCCAGAGAGTTTATAAAAGCACCAGCAGCCTTACTTGTGTCCTTGGAGCTCAATGGCTGTTCCTTTTCTCCCACCGATGTCCCACATGATGACAGAGTGATCTGAACTGCCCGAGAATAACACTCGCTGGACTGGGTCCCAACAGAGAGCAGTCACCCCACCTGGAAGGACAGACACAGACGCTATTACTCACAACATAACAATGTTACTCATCAACAAAATGGGAATGCAAAGGAGTGAGCATGCAGTGCAGCTCCTGGCATCTAATAAATGTTTGTTCAAAGAACAAATGAGTAGGTCCCTGAAGAGAAAAACTGGCTCCCAGAGTAAAAATTCTACTCTTCAAGCCCCCCACTTCAAAACTTAGTGTACCATAAAACCAATTACCATAAAGACCAAAGGGAAATGAAGAAAAGACAATTAATTGACTTTCAAAAACTAGACATAATTCTGAGAAAAATGGAAAATACTGCACTATTTGGAAATATTAACCATATTTTCTTAACTGCTGCCTACCTCCTACCCTGACAATAACAGATGAGAAGTAAATGGAGTTTAAAAATGCTCAAATTAGATTTTTTAAATTATTTTTTTTTTACATACAAAACAATACATATTTCTAAGAGTACAATGTGATGGTTCGATACAAGTATACACGGTGTAATGATCAAATCAGGGTTATTAGCTACTCATCTCCCCAAACATTTATCATTTCTTTGTGGTGGGAACATTCAAAATCCTCTGTTCTAGCTCTGTTGAGATACACACTACCATACTGCTAACCATACTCCCCCTACAGTGCAACACAACACCAGAACTGATTCTTCCTTTCTATTTGCAACTCTGTACCCTTTGATCAACCTCTCCCACTCTTTCCTCTTACCCGCCCCAGTCTCTGCTGGCCACTGTTTTTTTTCTGGTGTATGAGGTATCAAAGATTGAATCCAGGAGCATTCCTCCTCTGAGCTACATCACTAGCCCTTTCTAAAAAATTTGAGACATGATCTTACCAAGTTGCCTGGAACCTGGGATTCTCCTGCCTCAGCCTCCTGAGTCACCGTGATTACGGGCGTGCACCACCACACCCATAGTTGGCCACTGTTTTATTTGCTGCAGCTATGAGATCGACTTCTTTAGATTCCATGTTCATGAAACTGGCGTTTCTTTCTGGGTTTGGCTTATTTCACTTAACATAATGTCCTCTGGGTCATCCATGTGTTGACAAAGTTTATACCTTTTTATGGGAGAAGAGTGTTCCACCGCATTTTCTGTACCATTCATCAGATGATAGATACTTAGACGGTTTCAATTTCTTAGCTACTGTGAACAGTGTTGCAATAAACATGGGAATGCAGGTATCTCTTCAACATACCGACTTCATTCCCTTTGAATACATACCCAGTAACTGAACTGCTAGACCATATGGTGGTTCTACTTCTTAATTTTTTAAGGTACCTCTATCCTGTTTTCCATAATGGCTTTGCTAATTTATATTCCCACCAACAATGTACAAAGGTTTCCTTTACTCCATATCCTTGCTGACATTTGTTATTTGTTTGTCTTTTGGGTGACAGTCATTCTAACTGGAGTGAGGTGACATCTCATTGTGGTTCTGGTTTGCATTTCCTTGATGATTAGTGATGTTGGATCATTTTTTCATATAACTATTGGTTATTATTTGTATATCTTCTTTGAGAAATACCTATTATAGACTTTTAAATCTTGAACATCAGATATAATTAGGCCAAAATATCAGAATTTAAAATTATTTTTTCTTTTTGGGATTTGAATTTATGAATTCCTTGAAAATCACTTACATTAGTGTATCCTCAACTGTAAAATGGGGATAATGGTAATACTAAGACCACTACAACTATTACTACTAATGATAATATCAACTAACCATTACTCACTTTATAGGAGTGTGGCAATAATTAGATCAATTACACAGGCCCACTCTGTAAACTGTAGTATGCTGTAATAGATGTTAGTTATGAGGATTATTCTGACGGTGTGGCTACAAAATTCTATGACCTATTTTCTTCTATGGTAGTAGCCTTATAAATCAAACTTCTTGTGTACTGAGAGCAGTAATAAGTTTTTTCCATATAAGATGCACACAGAGCCTATAAATACTTATGAATGTCAGAAATACTTATTTTTTATGTTACTGAAAAATATATTCTGAGAAGGATGCAAAATAGCTTCTTATTTTTGACAATTTTAAAGTTTAGATTATCAAGATCTACTTTAAGTGCTTTTAGGGAAGTTTCTCTCATAATTGTCTCAGAAACCGTTTTTTTTAGAGATCAAAAGGGAAATCCCCCCTATTCTGAATTAAGCTTACAAGCTTCCTTCTATACCTGCACACCATTCTGCTTGTGTACACTCCTGATCCTGGAAGAATAACATCACTGCTCCTCGGGCATATGTGGTTAACTGCCCCATAGCTCCCAGCCCTCACCCGCTTCCACCACTGTCCACCCCATAATGGCGGTCAAGCACAGTACTGGTGCAGGCAGGCTCTGGTACTGACTGTTGAATGAATAAGGAAGCGGATGAATAAAAACACAAAACCCCTTTTTTCTTCTACTTCACACAAGTCCTGAAAATGTGTGCTCTCTAGAGACACCTTCCTTCACCTCACTACTCCCATTTTTCCCCCCTCAAATTGGTTGGTTGACTGTCTACTAGAATATAAACTGTGGCTTGTTCACCACAGTACCCCCAGTTCCCAGGATTCTGCTTGGCTCTCACAGGTACTGAATATGCTGCATGGATGCGGACTGACTGAATGAAGGAGGAAGCATGTGAATGAACGCTCTTGGCCTTGTTCTCAGCAGATGAAACACGCATATGACAACTGTTTCCTGGCTGGCCAGCACTGTTGACATGATGACTTTGTCTGTTCTACCTTTAGGTTGGAGGATGCTCAACTCAAGGAGAATCTCTGAGTAGTCCTGCTTGACTAGTGGAGCCATTATGACTAGGGGAACAGGTAAGAGAAAGGTGAGACATACATGATTTCCCCTATGAGACATGTAAAATGGGTAGCCCTGTTTTTTAAAAGCACCACCTTAGAATTCTTTTTTTTTTTTTGGGTACTAGGGATTGAACCAAGGGGCCTTAAACACTGAGCCACATCCTCAGCCCTTTTTATATTTTATTTAGAGATAGGGTCTTGCTAAGTTGCTTAGGGCCTTGCTAAGTTGCTGAGGCTGACTTTGAACTCACAATCCTCCTGCCTCAGCCCCCTGAGCTGCAATTACAGGCAAATACCACATGCCCGGCAAGATTTAAAAAACAGTGGGCACCAGTAGAAAGAATAGTTAGAAAGGCTTAATTAACTCAATTAAAGACTTAATTGGAGGGGCTTTTCATCCAGTCAAAATCAATATGGAAACACCTCAATAAAGGTTACAGTGTGCCAGGAGATACATACACCCTGCACCCCTGCCAATCAGTCCACCTGCAAATCTACAAATGCTGCACCATGACACAGGCTCTCGGGCTTTCTTTGTTGATTACTATGGGATGAGGATGGATTATGGTGAGTGACAGTTTAGCTATGTTATTATAAGTGCACAGGTTCTGGGACCATATTTTAGGTTCAAATCCCAGTTGTACCTTTATACGGTACGTGGTCTTGGGCATGTTATTTAAAGTCACTGTGCCCTTGAAGTCCTATCTGTAAAATAGGAAGGATAACAGTACCTAACCCACAGTTTTGTGATTAAATGGGTTGATAAAGTAAGCCCCGAGCCTAGTGCCCAGTGAGGGGAAGCACTCAATAAATGTCAGCTATGGTTACAGGGCAGGAGACCTCATCTATACAATCCCTGGGATGGTGTGCTTTGTTGAGTCAGTTTTAAGGTAGTGACCAGCTTGTCTTCATGCCATCCCCACCGTCATGAGATCAACTGAAGTTTTAGAAATTGGACCAATGTCTAGTTTTACACATTACATCTGACTGAAAGGGCCAGAGATGGGAAGGGGAATTCTTAGTAACACAGGGTGTTAGGAAGAAATCAATAAAGTAGTTAACGCATTGCAGGGTATATTCATCAGACTCCCAAAGAAGTCATAAAAAAGGATAAGACAGAGGAGGGAAGCAAATAACTCTGTGGTCCCAGGCCAACTCTAAGTGCATGTTCTGACAATGAGGCCTGCTGAAAGCTGGCTTACAAAGTGTAAACCACCATATCCAGTTCAAATCAGATCAAAGCATGCACCGAACATCCTCTGCACAGGCTGTGAAGATGTGGACCCCCGCCCCACCACCACAAATGTACAATGACAAGACAACAGAATTATTTTGGAGAACAAGAGGAGCACACAATTTGCTTGGTGGAGCCATTCTCTCCGGGACATGTGGCTACTCCTTCTGCCTGTCCTACCCTTTATCACCCTCTTCAAGGCATAGTTCAGATGCCCCCTCTTCCAGGAAGCATTCTCCAACACCCTCAATCCAGGTGAGGCTCCAGCCTCCGTGCGTGTCTGTCATTACACTGATCCCACCATACTGAACTTGGCTGGATTATAAATCAGTGCTCAAGGTAGACTTTAGGTTTTGTACCTTTGTATTTGAGCATAGCTCATGGTGCTTGGTATATAGAAGTGCTCAATAAATGCTTAATCAACTGGCCCACTCTACTGGATGGCAGAGAGGAACGGGCGAGAGACTAGTGGCAAGGTTGTGCAGAGATTCCTGGAGGTGCAGAGAAAAGCAGGGGGAGGGAGAGCAGCTGATGGGAACAGCCTCATCCTCCGGTGGAACTTTCCCTGCATCTCTGCAGTCAGGGCTTCCTGATAAACAATAGGTCTTTCTCCTCAACACTTAGGCAGTGGGGAAAGTCAATCATCTTGAGGGAGCCTGCATTCCAAGCAGTCAGATCCTGTGGACTTCATGTCCCAACCTGCAAGGAGGGCAGGGTCAGGGACTACAATGGTTGTGGCTTTCCAATGTTCATATTTTAAATGACAAAAATAACTTCCATTTCATTCCATTTTGTTTCAAATTAATTCATCTTTTTAACTTTTGATTAGTTAGAAGAGAATCTCAAATGTGGAACTGAATCAAAGCATATAAACATTTTTAGAAATGTAATGTTATCAAAATGCTTAGTAAACTAAAATTTTAAAAAAGACTTTTATAACATACCTTGTAAAAGTGAAAGACTGGGGCTGGGGATATAGCTCAGTTGGTAGAGTACTTGCCTTGCAAGCACAAGGCCCTGGGTTCAAATCCCCAGCACCGCAAAAAAAAAAAAAAAAAAAAAAAAAAGTGAAAGACTGTGTGGAATGTTTGCAAAACCAGGGTTGGAGATGGCTGAGTCTGCCTTTACCAGAGAGTGACATGGTAACTCAATAAGAACACCATACTACAACTTCAAGGGTAAGGTGGACAGGCTAATGTGTGGCTAGAGAAGAGCCTGAGTCAGTGCTCAGATCACAGAGCCTCTTGAATAAAATATCTGATTTCTTGGTTGTGACTTTTCAGTGTAGGCGGAACTAAGGAAGGTTTGAGAAGCCTCCCTATGACTGCACAAGGAGATGCCTGCTTGTTATGTTTCCGAGCAGGCTGTGAATGGCATCCAGGGGTTGACAACACTTTCCACTCACAGAATGTCTTGATGAATTGTCTATAATTATTAGTCTAATGTGTGCATTCCACGCTGGATTGGAAGTGAATAAAGACGAGGATTATGTTTGTTTTTATTTACTATACACACACACAAGAGTGAGCTGAGGGCTTGCCTGATTTGATGGAAGTCTGCATCTACTGACTTGCACTTGATGTAAACTGGATCTGTAAGCAAGTCTCCATTGTACATGAACATTAAAGTTCTCAATTTAATTATCTGAACTTGCATATTTGCACTGAACTTTCTTGGTTTGTTTAGTTTTATTAGAGTAACATTGTTCCTTTTAATAATTCTCCTAACAGTTAATAACAAAGGCTATGTTTAATTTTTCATTAATTAGTATGCTTTGGCAGATTTACTTTGAAGTCCTACTTCTAACATGTTCATGCTAATAAAAAAATCTTAGAAATAAAAGAAAAGAGCTTTTATTGGTGTTATTTATTTCCACTGGTCAAAGTAAGATTTTTTTTCCCTGCTTTGTTCAAATCAGTTTATGGTTTTTTGGTACAAAGACATTCAAAGTTCTGTAAAAATAATAAAAACCATGATACTTGGCATTTAGCTCCAGAAAGAAAACCAGCAGAGGGAGCATAAGAACCTAAAACTAGATTCCCAAATCCCTATGGATGAGAAAATGTTATGTTTTGGCCTCTGGGCATGACGACTAGGCCAAGTCCATCATTAATCCACATTTTTGCATGGTCGTCTGTACTGTAAAAGATTGATAAGGCAAAAGGCCATGACTCCATACACATATATACCAAAGACTTATCTGTTTCTGAGTTTGGATCTGGACTAATGAGATCTCTAAGACCACTCTTTAATGGATTGGGGTTAATATTAAGGTTTTGCTTGTTCCTTACAAAAACTCCTTACTCAAAATTGAGTTTGGCTCAGTTTGAGAGCCTGGGCCTAGGCATAGGAAGAGCTCAACAGTACATCTGACACTCAGTGACACTCAGTGTCTTCACCGCACCTTTAAATGAATGAGCTGCACTGCAGCCAGATTAGTGCTGGCAGACACTCCTCTCTAGGAACGACAACCGCAAGTTAAATACCTTACTTGTTCCATTCGCCTTCATGGTGGTTACTGATCTTTTATGTTCTGTCTGCCTTGAAGATATTTCAAGATAAAAATGAAATGAAAATGCTTTCAACTCTTTGAGAAAGATAAGACTTGATGCCAAGGAAACATTTTATATTCAAACAGGTCTGCAAAACATGAGTCCTCTGAGCCACATCTGGCTGACAACACAGTGCAGAAGCTTTACTTACCCATTTTGACTTGGACTCGATACCAAACTTGGAGGATTCCTATCAGCCACCACATGGGCAGTGCCTGACTCCTAATGAGTCAAGATATCAGGCCTAACGCCCCTTCTGCCTCATCAAATCTGGGAACTATCTGGCTGGTCACCAAGTCTGCTGAACGATTCTCTTCCTCTTCCTCCTCTTTTTTTTTGGGGGTGGTGGGTGGTGCTGGGGATGGAACCCAGAGCCCCCGCATGCGCAAGGACTTTACTACTGAGCTCTATCCCCCAGCTCCCACGCTCCCATTTTCTTAGTTGCTGATGGACCTTTATTTTATTCATTTATTTATATGTGGTGCTGAGAATCAAACTCAGTGTCTCACATAAGCAAGGGAAGCACTCTACCACTGGACCACAACCCCAGCCCCTCCCATTGTTTTTTGTTTGTTTGTGTTTGTCTGGGTTTTTGCAGCCTCCTACATTCACTTTGATTTCAGCCACTCCTTGCTTTCCCAGGATGGTTTCCCACTGGCTTTCCAATTACACGCTGTGTGTACTGCCCGAACTGTCCTTTAAAATCCAATCAGGTTAATTTTTCTGAGATGTCAGATGAGTCTCGGGAATCTGAAGTGATTTTCCCTTTCTTTCTGGTTCCCCCTCCACCACCTCTTCCCTTTATCCACCCTCATACCCAGTGTTCCAGTCACAAGAGGGTGACCAGCAGTGCCAAAGAGCACCTCGCCCTGAAAAATCTCCATGTGCTGGTTTTCTGCCTGGACTGCTCTTGTCACTTTTTTCTTTTTTCCCCAAAACTCAACACTTACTCAACCCCAAGGACCTTGGGTCAAGTAATATCTCTCCTGGGGACATTTTCTTTGACTGCCTACCCCTCCTCCTTCCAAGTAATTTGCCCATTTTGTATTCTTGGAAGTGCTTGGTGCTTGATTCCCCTGCTTTGTCACCATACATCATAATTACAGTTAGCTTGTGTTCTCACTGAGTTGTGAGGAAATGAGGACAGTGACTGTGCCTTTTATTTCTGTGACTGGGTGTAGTGGCTGAGATGAACAAGGGAGAGCATAGAGTGTAAAGAGAAGAGGATCCAGGGCAGACCTGAGGATTCTGGGAACGAACAGACAGAGGCATGAAGCACAGAAAGAAAATTGGGAGAGGACAGTTCACAGAAGTGAAAGGACAGTAGTGACAGCAAGAACAATGGCCATAATGTAAAATTCTGCTGAAAGGGCAAGTGTGACAAAGTTTAAACATGTCCCAGCAGGTCGCAGGTCACCTCAGGAAGAACCTCTCAAGTA
This sequence comes from Sciurus carolinensis, assembly GCF_902686445.1. NCBI lineage: Eukaryota > Metazoa > Chordata > Mammalia > Rodentia > Sciuridae > Sciurus > Sciurus carolinensis. Next base: position 37,242,051 of record NC_062217.1, read on the forward strand.
GACACAAACCAGATTGCAGGGGGCTGGAAGGAAAATGGAAAGTGAAGACTTTGAAAAAGTTAGGAAAATTATATTCTAAGAAACACCACTGTTTGCCACAATCTGGATGAACCTTAATGCCATTATGCTGAGTGCAATATGCCAGTCACAAATGGACAGTTACTGTATGTTTCTAGTTACACCAGTGTCCCAGAGTAGTTTGTAGGATGGCTGCCGGGGGCTGGGGCAAGGGCTCAGTATTGCCAGGGCACAGAGCTGCAGCTTCACAAGATAAAAACTGTTCTGATGGATGGTGGGGATAGCTGCACAACAATGTGAATATACTTGATGCCACTGAATAGGACATTTAAAAATGGTTAAAATGGCAAACTTTATGATATGCATATATAATTAGAATTTTTTTTTTTTTAAAGCAGCATCGCTGTTAAAAGAATAAAATGGAAATTGCTACAACAGGACATGGGACTGAGAGGGCTTCGGTTTGTTTTCTTTATAGGGAAGCAAGAAACTTAAGCATGTTAACAAATTGAGACAAGCAAAGGGAATCCATTTTGGTGTGGACATTCTGAAGAGAATTCGCCTGGGGCGGAGGAAGGCAAGCTCCTGCACTGAGATGGGGAGAGATACAGGAAACATTCCTCGGGCAGCAGGGATATGGAATGGGCAAGAAATATATTTTTAAAAAGAGCTTCTATCTGTGGCTGGGGTGTAGCTAGGGATCACCAGAACCAAAAAACAAAACAAAACAAAACAAAAAAATAAGAACAACAAAATAATCTGATAGCTTTTGGGGAGGTGGCTGGGGTAAAAACCTGCAGAAGCTTCTTAGGGAATTGGTGGCAGAAGCGTGCTGAGTACAGGAGAAGGGATTATTAGGCAACTTTGTGAGTCTGGCTGGGAAATCATGACCATGCAATGGTAATCATGGCCTAAGTCTCATGGAAACATGATTTGCAGCTCCAGCAGCTGACTGCACAAGAATGTGGAGAGTCAGTTTGAATCACAGACTCCAATTCTACAAAGAACCACCCTCTCAATCACAACTGAGAATGCTGGGAAGCATAGGTCTGAAGCGATGCACCCTGGGAGGGAAGGGATACACTGAGGAAGTGGAGGACTGGAATCCTCAACAAGTGCAGAGAAGTAGAGAAATAAGGGAATGGAAAGATGAGGAGACAAGTCAGCAGTGAAAGGGAACAGCTGAAGATTTCTTAAGTGACACAGTTCTGGGTCTCTACCAGGTTCAGGCTTGGCCAGGGTATAGGAGGCTAAAAAGAGACTTCTAGGGCTGGGGGTATGATTCAGTGGTAAAGCACTTGCCTGGCATGCACAAGGCCCTGAGTTTGATCCCCAGTAACACACACACACACACACACACACACACACACACACACACACAGATAAATCCAAAGAGGAAAGACTGGGGTCCTACTCACAGGGAATATTTCTGTGTTCTTCCTTACAAAGGCACAGACAAAAGATGATCTATGATAAATCTTTTGCCTTGGATTCAATTTTCCTTTTACTGTTTATTTTTTATCTGAGCATTCTATTTTTTTCTTTTTAGGAAGTCTTTTATGGTTGCATTGGTACTATTCAATTAGATATCCTCTATCCTCTACTTTTGTTCTTATATGACATCCAAGCTGACTATTATCCCCATTTTACATGGGTTGATAGTGTGCAAAAAAAACCAGAAAAGCTCATTAAGGACCCTGAGAATAGACAGTGGCTCATTTCCCAGGGTGGACATTTTCTCAAGCCAATGTCACATGTTTAAAACCTAAGTAAAACTTTAGTCATCATCACCCATTCAAGTCTTTCAAAGGCTGAGTGACTATTTTATATCACCTTGCTTAGATGATCCTGGAATAAGTCAGTGACATAAAGGGGACTGTTGGGTTATAAACTGAAAAGAACCTGAAAGAAAGGGAAAGATGAACTTGTCACTCTTTTTTAGTCTAGCTACCCACAATGGGTGGATCTTCCACTTGTCTTGGATGTGGGAATCTTTCTTGCACACCACCTTCTCACTCCCTGACTTAGGCAATTTGTCCTCTCAGTTTTCTGTGGTTTGAGCAGTTGCCACGTAGTCTCAAAGAATGTCCCATTAACACAAGCCAACACTGGTTTTCTTTAGTGCAATCTGACAAGGAACTAAGTCACCAACGTTTTCAAAAGAGATTGATTCCTCTTTTGTTTGGATTATGGAGAAAATTTTTGAAAGTATCTCTTACTACACCACCCTGAAATCAGTCAAGCGGATCCTAAGCATCTCTGCTCAAGCACAGCTTGTACTCTGCCATTTTCCAAACATTATTATCTGAACATCACAATATGGAACAGGCGATAGCACAATGCAATGCCAGCACGTGATGATTTTGCTTTGAATCCTACCTGTGTGTCCTCTGAATGTTGTGACCAGGGTGCAGTTTTCTTGCTCCAGTTTGAGGATTGTTACTTGGCCTGAGTGGTCACCAATAAACACATGCCGGGTTTCAACATCAAATCTATCATGTAAGCATTAAGGATTGTTTCTCAAAATTGAAGGGAGAGGGGTTTACAGTTGAAAAAAAATGCATACATTTAACAAAAAATGTGCAAATCCCATGCTGGAGAACTTGAAGACAGTACTGAAAGATACAAAAATGAACTTAACAAAATGAAGGACATATTGTGTTACTGGACAGTAAGATTCGATATGATAACGATGTCACTTCTTAGCATATTAATAAATTAATACACATTTAATATAGTAAAAATACCACATGTTGTTTTCTAGAGTTATGTTCATTCCATAGTTCACATGGAAGCATATAAGCAAGAGAAGCAAGGAATACTCTGAAATGAAAATGATATGGATGTTATGAGGTCAAGTCAATCCTACTAGATATTAAAACATGTTACAAAGTTTCTTTCTTAGGGAACTTAAAATATATTTCAATGATAGCACTTTCTCATCCCATTTTATTTTATTTTTTTGTGGTGCTGGGGATTTGAACCCAGGGCCTTGTGCTTGCAAGGCAAGTACTCTACCAACTGAGCTATATCCCCAAACCCCCAATTTTAAATAAAAAGAATTTGCTTTTTTTTTTTTTTTTGGTCCTGGGAGTTGAATCCCGGGACCCAGGGGTGCTTTGCTGCTGAGCTATATCCCCAGCCCTTTTCATTTTGAGGCAGGGTCTTGCTAAGTTGCTGAGGCTGGCCTTGAATTTGTGACCCTCCTGCCTCGGCTTTCCAGTTGTTCAGGTTGTAGGCATGTGTCACAGGGCCTGGCAGGATCTGCAATTTTAATCTGAGGTTGCTGTGGCATCAGGACTTAACTGCTGGTTGCTCCATGGATTTTGATGCCATCGCACTGCTAATTCCCCAGGGCTCTTCAGGCACACAGTAGACATGTTCTCCTCTCCTGAAAGGCCTGGTGGTCACTTCGCAGGCTTGACTTGATCAACTGCTTAACCACTTTCAGTTTTGCATTCACTGATGTGATATTCTTATGAACTTGAGGGATATGTGCTTTTTCTAATTCAAATATCTTTATCGTATTTTCCCCAAAGTGGACATCTGTTTTTACTTTTTATTCTGTTAAGAATATGCAGTTTGTGAGGGTGCTGTGCATCCTTAATTTTTTAATCTGCAGGTGAAGCTGAAACACTGTATCTGGAATTCTTGATTTGGTAAATCTGTTATGAATCCCATCTGTACAAATGAGAAATTCCACCCCTTTTCTTGCAGTTTGTAGTTTCTCTGGGGCCTCTGGAATCCCTGCCACAAGTGTAGTAGTTGCCTTCTGCAGAGGCACTGACTACTAAACATTCAGCCTATAAAGTTCCTTTAGTTAAAAAGGTGGTATTGGTACATGAAGAGACAAGAGAACAAAGAGAAAGTTCAGAAATAGACCCAAATTATACAGAAATCTAGTATATGTCTACACAGCTCTTCAAATGAGTAAGGAGAAGATGGATTAAAACAAAATGGTGTTGACACAAACTACATACCACTTTGAGAAAAAAATTGAACCTGTATTTCACATTGCATACCAAAAAATTCCAAATCAATTAAGGACTTGCCTGCAGGAAATAAAATTATTAAGTTCCAGAGAATGGGTTTCTCTGTAAGTTTGGAGTGGGAAAAGTTATACCAGAAACACAAACAACAAATAATATAAGCAAAGATAAGAGACTAACTGGAAAAAACATTTGTAACTTATGTCACAAAGGGTCCAAATTCCTAATATAAAAGAGCAATCAAAGAAAAAAAAATCAGAAACCTGACAGAAAAATAGGCAAAATTTGAATGAGACTGTGAATGGACAGTTCAAGAAATGAAAATGGTGCTGTGTGAAAAGAATTAACACAGCAGGCCAGACTGCTGCTCTTTGCAAGACTGCTTACAAAGTAGGCCTAGTGTCTGGGAACCTGGATTTTGGGCAAGTTCCCACCATTAACTGATAAAAGAGGTTCAATGTGCCTTAACTATTCAAACAATATGGTTTATGCTGAATACCTGCTTTCCTTCTGTAAGTCTGAATTTTGGTATGTGCCAGGTGGGTGCTGTCTACATCACTAGCGCTCACTAAAAATTCTAGACACCAAGACTCTTATGAGCTTCTCTGGTTGACAGTGCCTAGCAATCCTATTTCTAGAGATCTATTCCAGAGATACAAAACTAAGAAATAACACATGCCCACAGCTGTTTACTCTGTGTTATTTTAATAGCTAAAGTTTGAAAATAGCCCCAAAAGTCGTGAATAGAGAACTTACTGAATTAATGATGTTATATCCACAATAGAATACTATGCAGTTAGAAAAAATAAAGATCTTTAGACATTGACAGGGAGTAATTTCCAGTACATACCATTAAGTGTGTATGTGTAGGGGGAATAAGGCAACATGTGCACGTGCAAATATTCAGAGAAGGAAGTACTGAAGGGATTCAGATCCAACAAAAATGGCTGCCTATGGAAGAGGGAGTAACAGTGAGGGGGCAGTGAGAAGTCAGACTTCTTGTTACAGTATCTGATGTGGAGTCCTGCAACTCTTTTACATATTAATTTATACATTAATTCATATATATATATATATATATATATATGAAAAAAAAATCCCTCAAACTGAAAATAAAGCAAAATAAATAGAACTATCAAATTGGTGATACAACCATATAGTTGAGTGAATTATTTCAAGTGACTTTAAACCACATTTTTGAAAGTACATACTTAGAAGAGTATAAGGATAAAAAGAACTTCATCTAAATCTCAAAATCTCATTCAGTAGTCATATTGTCATTATAATACCATAGGATAAAGCAAATAAGGAGTTATGTTGATGCTTTAGGAACCAAGATTTTCGGCCCAACATCAAAGAATCAAGTTCAAAAATGAAGAAGTAAAAACCCTACCATGTTAAATTTGAAAATTTGAATTAGAAATATTATGATTTTCTTTCAAAAAGTAACACATAAGAATTATTTCATAGCTGTCTCTGACTATTATTCCTTACTAAAATAACAGGTAATTCCATAACTGGTAAAGGAAAAGGACAAGATGAGCTTAAGACATGATGAGCCAGAAAGCAAGAAAGTTACCAAGTCTAGTGGGCTTGAAAAAATAAGACATGAGGGGACAGTGAGGGAAGAAGAGGTGGAGCAAGGAGGCATTTTAGGGCAGAAAAACTACTCCGTGTGACAGTACAATGGTGAATACACGTCATTATACCAGTGTCTAAACTCACATAATGTACAAAAACAAGAATAAACTATGGACCATAAAATGGCCTTCGAGTGATAATGAAGTGCCAGTGTAAGGAGGTTTATCAATTGTAACATATCCTGCTGGGACATGCTGCTAATGGTGGAGGTCATGCCTGTGTGGAGGAATGAAAAAATCCAAAACCTCCATACAGTCTACTTAATTTTGCTGTGAACATAAAACCACTCTAAAAAATTAGTCTTTAAAAAATAAAAATTAAAAAGATCCCGTGGCCAATATGATGTGGCTTTTACTGGCTGGATATGGAACAATTTGAATATTAAAAAAATAAAGAGCTGGGTGCAGTGGTGCATGCCTGTAATACCAGTGGCTTGGGAGGCTGAGGCAGGAGAATCGCAAGTTCACAGCCAGTCTCAGCAACTTAGCAAGGTCCTAAGTGAGATCCTGTTTCTATGAAATATAAAAAAGGGCTGGAAATGTGGTTCAGTGGTCAAGTGCCCCTGGGTTCAATCTCCCTGTTGCCAAAAAAAAAAAAAAAAAAAAGGTAAGAACTTATTAAAATATACTGAGTATTTAAAAAACTAAAACCAAATCACAACAAAATTAAACAAGACAAAGTATTCATAATAGTGCACAAAAAGAAAAACATCCCCATTGGAGCTAATTCTCTACTCTTTAAATTAGCAATTAAGGAGAAAGAAATTAAGAGTTTATTCTATTTTTAAGATAGCTGGATAAATTAAGAATTTAAAAATTAAGAATTAAAAATAAAGAATTTGTCTTGCCCTAGTTATTATAAAGTTCTAGTTTATATTTTAAAAAGTCCAACTACCACATGTGGAAAAACATGGTAGAATTACAAAAATAGCCAGGTAAAGCTCATCAATGGATGGAACCACTAAAAGAAGGGCCAGCAGGGACACTGGCACTGCAAGGATCCCACTCTCACCTGAACCACCAATCAGTCATAACTGCAAGAGTAACAACCCAACTCATACGCCTCCTGAGGTGAAGCATGCAAAACCATCAAAAAGTATTCTCTCAAGAAGTTAAACCTAAATGGAATCAAGATGTTTGAGGCATCTTTCAATTTATACAAGATATGGGAAGGCACAGGTATGGAACCCTGCAAATGACCGCATAGGGAAAGACAGAGACCAGTTTAGAAGCGGATGGTCTGTCTGAGAACCAATTCAGCACCTTCCTCAAGATAGTGGTATTGAAAAGAAGTGGGTCAGGGCACTGCTCTAGACCTTGCACGTGGACCTTGTCTATGCCCAACTTCAAACCTACCCAATGCCAAAGGCCACTTGCAAAACAATGAGTGAAAATAGATTGATGATTCAACAATATCAAAGAGTGATTATTAATTTCTAGGTGTAAGAACAGCATTACAATTATTTTAAAAATTTATATATTTTAAAGGTGCACAATGAGGTATCTAAAGGTGAAATGACATTAAGATCTGGAGTGTGCTGTAAAATATTCTAGCAAAGAGAGAAAACAAAAACAGAAGAATCAGCAGTAGACAGGGGTGGTGGGTGAGTGTCCACTCCAGGATCTTCTAAAATTTGGCGCATAGTTTGGAAATTTTCTTAACAAAACATGAAAATAAAGTGAAGGAGAACAAAGCATAGTTATACTCTTTTGACAAGTTCTTAGACACATGTAAAGTAGTTATTAAGGCTTATAAGGAAAATAAATATTAAATTTATCTTAATATAAGACCAAAGATGAAAACAAACTTAATTGATACAACAATCTTTACAACTGCAAGTGAATAACATTATTCTGTAAAAGACATGAATACAACAAAGTCTATTTAGAAGAGGGTTGGAATAAAATGATAGTACAACCTCAAAGCTTAGAGTGACTGCCATCAACTATGATATAAAGACATTGAGGTAATCTTAATAGCTTTTCAGAACTCTGTAACTGCCTAGGAATAAGTCTAAGAGATTACATTTGGTGGGAAGACATTTTACTGTACAGTGATGTTTTGGAAATATCTCCAACATGAAAAAAATCCTAAAATAAAGAGTTCTTCAATTATTTTTTGTGAGAACATTAAAAAAAAAAGATCAAAACATCGTCAAAAACAAGACACCAACAGATCTTGTTTCAGGTCTGGAATGTGCTTTAAAATGTTCCAGAAAACAGAGAGAGAAAGCAAAGAGGCAAAGAAGAATCAACAGAGGAAAAGAGTGTCCATTATAATATTTTCTGGATATTACAAAGTATTTACAAATTTAAAGATCAATAAGTGAAGTAGAGAAGGAAAACATCTGTTTCTATTTCCTGCCATTTACTGGCCATCAGACCTTTGGCAAATATCACCATTGTGCTATATCCAGTTGTGCAAAAGACTAGCCCAAATATTATAATTCCCAAGTTCTAATCTTGGTTCTGCCAGGTAACAGTCATGTCACTTTGGGCAAGCCACTTGTAACCTTCCTGAATCTCGGTCTCACCCAACCTTAGTAGCTACATTATAAAAACAAAGGATATGACTATTTCATCTTTACTGCACATTATTGTTTTGATAGTAAATGAAGTAAAGTATGTAAAAGCACATCATGTATTTTCAGGGACTGCAAATATATTTTCTTCCTTTTCCTTTCTTTTTTTCTTTCCTTCCTTATTATGATTGTTATTTGTGTTATTGCTATTATGGATCATTTAATATTTGAAGCTTCAGATATATAGCCAAATAATCAAAGGACCTGAGGTTATTCAGAAATCGATAATTCAATTTGAGAACTGGTTGGTCTGCTTGTCTTCCTTTACTCTCTACTTGAACTTTGATTTTTTTTAAATGCATATTTGCTTCTCCAAACAGATAAAAAAAAAAAAAAAACCTAGTAGGGTTCACCTGGGGGTGAACCCTAAGACTGTGCTGGTTTGCCCATTAACTAACTACCCATTCACCAGCCAGACGCAAGAAAAAAAGCTCCAGCTTTTAAGTCCCACAGTTCTTGGCTCAGATCCTCTGGCAAAAACACAAAACTATCATGCCATCAATGTTTAGCCTTGGAAAAATAGCCAGGAGCAAGAATTGGCAGTGTGGCTCCAAAATTGGATCTGGCAAGGCAGAGCTTGCAGGGGTCAGGGAATCTTCTGTAACAGCCAGTCTGCAGTACTGCAGCTCCCCTCCATCTTCAGAATGAGGGTGGCTAGGTGGTCCAGCCTGAGAACTGAAGCCCAGAGGCTTACATCACCACCACCACCACCACCACCACCACCACCACAACACACACACACACACACACACACACACACGCACACAGAGGCTTCTGATAACCTGATAACATGATGTTCTCCATGGTAAATCACATGGTGTGGCCAAAAGAAAAAGTTATAAAATGATGACTTGTGAAGCTGATGGCTGTAATCTTATACCATAGACCACCACCCTCAGGGCAAGTTTAACTTTTGCATATTTGGCTTTTGTTTTTCATTTTCAGATAGTTTAAAAAGTTGCCATCTTCAAGGTTAGACCTGTATTGTTTCCCATACTCCATTGCTTGGGTAAGTGAAACAAAAGACATAGGGAAAAAGCATCGTTAGGTTTGGCTAGTAACACGGAAGCCAGTCTTAGGACAAATTAAGTTGGTGCCAATAGTCCTGCTCTCCTAAGGGCAGTGCAGTACAATGGGAAAAAAGCAGGAGCCCAAGGGAGAAGACCTGGCTTCTGGTGGTGAGTTTCCTCGTTACGAGGTGGGTGGTCTCAGATAAGGCAAAGGACACTTTCTAGGTGTCAATTGGCTCATCTAAAAAATGAGGGAGTTAAAGATTTGTTTTTTAAAAATGTTTGATAAAAATTGTACACATTCAAGGCATATAACACCATGATTTGATATATGTATGCGCTGTACAATGATTACCACAATCAACATACTTAATACATGCATCACCATCTGTAGTTTTGTGCGTGAATGTGTGTATGTTCTCAGATGTGCATGGTAAGTATGCCGCCCTCACATTCACATGTGGAAACCTAATTCCCAATATTGATGGCATTAGAAGGTGGAGCTTTGGGGTAGTGAGTAGGTCATTAGGATGGAGCCTTCATGAACAGGATTAGTGTCCTTATAAAAGAGACTCCAGGGATCTCCCTTGCCCCTTCCACTCAGCCAGAAGATGGTCATCTATGAACCAGAAAACCAGCCCTCACCAGGCATGGAAACTGTTGGCAACTTGATCGTAGCCTCCAGAACCATGAAAAATAAACCTGTGTTGTTTAGAAGCCACCTAATGAATTATGGTAATTCATTAAAGCAACTTGGACTAAGACAGAGAGGGTGGGCCCTTCCAACATTAGTACTATAAGAAATCATTTATCTATAAGCAAGAGAATTCATGTATTTCAATTTAAGCATCATGCTCATCTAAACTGGCTTTCAGAAAGTAAAGGCTGGAGTCTCTTGTATTCACAGGTACTAATCTCTCAATGATAAGCTTATCTTGCTTACCATTACCTTGCCTTTGATCTTTCTAACTTGTTTTTATAACCTTCTACAGTGTTCTTTCTTAGCTTCTTTGCCCTTCTAGCGAGAAAAATGACATTGGCTTATATACATTCGCTCAAATATACTTAGAGCCATACATCTGCAAAGAAACTGCAATGTACTTTGTCATGTTGAGAATCACTGACTAGGAGTTTTAAAAATATGGAGATAAAAAACGAAAAAACAGACCTTCCTGTTTCTTCCTGTTTTGTTGACAGGTGATCTGATTCCACCTACTTCCTCATTTGTCAGAAGATGGAGAGATTCTACTTTTTTAAACTAAGAATCCCAGAGTTCTTTACTCCTGGCAATGGGAGCATAATTCACGCTTGCTATGTTCTAGTTGACACTTTGCTTGCTGGAGCCCAGAAGTGGGGATTATCCAGCATTAGCAGGGGTTCAACCTGAGCACATGGACCCTGGCGACTTGGGAGATAAGAATATTATTCCATGTATCTTGGAAAAGTTTCACACCCAGAACAAATCTTATAGCATTAATAGGTAGATGCCAGCTAACCCACTCTAGTCCCAGCATGGCAGCTTCTCAATAAATATTTTTAAAATTAACAGAAATTTTCCCAGGCACTAAGGGAGTGTGTATAACCTTAATAATATCTATATATAAATTACTCGTAGAAGAAAATCAAAATCTGTATTTTGGTGATGGTTTAATCTCCATGGACCGTAATTTTTTCTGATAGCTGAGGCTTATAGATCTGGGTATGACCTGTCTAGTTGTCAGAACAGTGTTGTAATAGACCAATGAAGTTACCTCAGTTCACTCCACATGGGAACCCCTGATAACAAGTATCTTAGCAAAGTCTCTGGTCATCTTATTCACACAGGGGCCACTCAACAAATAATGCACCAAAACTTCAAATTGCACATACTTCAAATTTTCATGAATCAACGAGGTCAACAGCTAAGTTCCCACCAAGGGATTTTTGTCCAGCAAAGGATACTGCAGGCCTGAGGCCACAGCACTGGTGCGATAACCTCCAAGGCGCTGCCCACTCTCAGAGCAGTGCCAGGCAAACTGCTTGTCTTGTCCCGTGCTCAGCACCCACTCCAGCTCCAGAACAAACAGGATCATTGTCACTCTGCTCTGATGCGCTGAAAACCAAGAGACAAGAAAACAACCTATAAAGCATCTCAAAGAGGTTGGAAAAGCATGGTCCATGGGGTTGTATCATTCTCTTCTCCCCATCCTGCAAAAAGTTGACAGTGTAAGCTGTTAGGGACAGGGTACAACAGTTGCTCTGGTCAGGGGTAGGAGTGTGCCTCAACAGACAGGCATGCCTGAGTTTTTATGATTTTAAAAACAACCCTTCTCTTCCCAATGCTCACCTCCTATCCCTCTTGTGCCAACCCAAGAATTACTGATTCAGAAAGTTCTTTACCCAAGGGTCTAGGCCACCTCCTTCAATATGCTAGGGCTGCTGGACTAAAGAGTATCAGACCCAATGTGACCACAAAAACCATCAGGGATGATGTTTGTAATGTAGTCACTGTAGTCAGTTCATACGCACTTCCAAAAAAAGTAAAGAGCATATTGTTCTTCTATATTGTACTCTGTTTCATAAACTTTTAACAAAATTCTAGATAAACAGCTTTCTCTCAGAAATCAAATGCTTGGGAAGAATTATAAAAAGAATAAAATATTCTTTATGCCAAAGTATGCATGCCTGTGTGTGTGTGTATAAATTTCCTAGAATTGTTCATATAAGAATCTTGAATTTCAGTTTGAAGAGACTATTCATGTCATCTACCCCTTCTCCCTGTTTCATACATGGGCAAAGTGAGCACAATAAAGCTGAGTCATTAGGCTGAGGTCTCATGGCTTCTCAGTTACCAAACAGGTGGGAGGATTTTTGCTTTCTTATTATACAATTCCAGAGAGGTGGAGGGGACTGCAGTTAACTGCAGAGCTGACTGCAATGAACACCACCTGTCCAGCAGTCTAGTGGGGCGGGAACACACAAGTGAGTGTACTGAGGTAACAGTGAAGACAGGAGTTTCCCATTTTGATCACCATGCTGAGTTAGACAGTACAGAGAGATAAAAGCAGCTTTGCTGGCAATAACACCATCTGCCAATTTCTGAGCATCTAACGGGTGCCAGGTATTTAAATGAATTCTGTCTCTTAATCATTATAATTACCCTGCAAAGTGGGTGATCTGATTTTATAGCAAATCCGACCTTCACGAGATGGCCCTTTTAGATTGGCTACCATACAATATAGTCAGAACCATAGGGAACACCCACAGATAGTCATTTCAATAAATGCCTGATGTTGTGAAACCTGACATTTGAAACATGGAGAATCTTAGAAGATATGAAAGCAGTACATAACTGCTTTTCAGAATCCCAACCCCCATCAAGATCAAATTTAACTTGAAGATGTGACTTCTTGGAGAAACACCTGAAGATCTTTTCATGTCCATGCCATAAATGTCCAATTCAAGTTCCACTAGCAACAGAATAAAACGAACTCTCTAATGAGTCCAAGGACACTCAAATCTACTTCAAGTAGAAAGTGGTCCCTTGCACCCCATCCTCTTTCTCCTGAAAGAGCCTTTCATCTGTCACTTTAAATTCAAGGGATGAAAGCAATCCTAGATGACAAGGGGTCTGACCCTTGGGATGGCTTTCATGTGCCAGAGGAGGAGACAGAGGCTAGAACTGTTAAGGGAACTGCTCAAAGCTACCAACCAATGAGTGACAAAGCTAGAATCAAAATTCTAGTCTAGGAGGTGGGATGTAGCTCAGTTGGTAGAGTGCTTGCCTCTCAAGCACAAGGCCCTGGGTTCAATCCCCAGCACTGCAAAAAAAAAAAAAAAAAAAAAAATTCTAGTTTATCTACAGCAGAGCTTTTTCTCAGTGTCAGGAGGCTGTCTGCTGAAAAAACAAAACCAAAGTAAAAAAACCTCAACTACTCAAGCCATATATTCTTTCTAAGGTAAGAGAATATTATATTCAAAAAGAAACCTTTCAAAGATATATGCTTATCATTAAGTTTCAGAAAATTATATATTAAAAAAGAAAACCATGGAATTCACATCTGATTTATTTTCCTTCCTTCCTTCCTTCCTCCCTCCCTCCCTCCCTCTCTCTTTCTTTCTCTCTCCTTCCTTTTTTCTTTTTCTTTCCCTCCCTCCCTCCCTGCCTGCTTTCCTTCCTTCCTTTCTCTCTTTCTCTCTCTTTTTCTTCCTGCCTCCCTTTCTTTCTTTTTTTGGTACTGGGGATTGAACCCAGGGGTGTTTAACCACTGAGCCACATCCCTGACCCTTTCATTTTGAGACAGGGTCTCACTAAGTTGCTAAGGTTGACCTGGAAATTGCAATCCTCCTGCCTCAGTCTCCCACATCACTGGGACTATAAGCATGTGCCACCACACCCAGTAACATTTGGCTTCTTGAATAAAAATGGTGAGATGGGGCATCCTTGCCTTGATCCTGATCTTGCAGGGAAGTCAGTTTCCTGATAATTAAGTATGAAGTCAGTTCCTGACAATTTAAGTATGGGATTTTGTAGATGGTTCCTTATCAAGTTGAAGACATTCCCTTCCATTCTTAGTTCGCTGAGTTTTTTAAAATTGATGCATTATAATTATACTATTATATAATTATAATTATACTATTATATAATTATAATAGTGGGATTTGTTACATATTCATATACATACACATAAGAACAATATTAATGTGGTCAATTTCATTTCCTAATACCTGCCTGTTCCCACCCCCACCCTACTATCCCCTTCCTCTATTCTACTGGTGTCTCTTCTATTTTTATGGGAACTCCCATGCCCCTTGCCCCTTGTTTTCCTTTTTTCTCCCTAGCTTCCATAAATTAGAGAAAATATACCACCCTTGACTTTGAATTTGGCTTATGTTGCTTCAATATAATACTATCAAGTTCCATCCCTTTTCCTGCAAATGACACAATTTCATTCTTCTTTACTGCTGAATAAAACTCCACTGTGTGTATGTATATGTGTATATATGTACATATATACATATATAGAGATATATATAAATAGAATATTTTATTTATCATTCATCCATTGATGGACACCTAGGCTGGTTCCATAATTTGGCTAATGTGAATTTGCTGCTATAAACATGGGTATGCATGAATGGCTACGGTATACTGCCTTTAATTCTTTTTCCTCCCACATTTTTAAATTAGTACATTATAGTTGCACATAATGGTGAGATCTATTGTTACATATTTGTATGTGCACACAATATAACAATATAATTTAACCAATACAGACTTTAATTCTTTAGGATAAAATACAAGAAGCAGTATAGCTGGGTTATATGTAGGTTCCATTCCTTGTCTTTTGAGGAATCTCCATACTGATTTCCACAGTGGTTGTACTAATTTACATTCCCACCTACTAAGAGTTTCTGTCATGAAATGGCTTTCATCAAATTTTTTTTGCATTAATTAGTATGATTATTCTTCTTTAGCATGTTGATATGATAGATAATCATAACATAGCTGGAATAAAGCACTTGCTTATGCTGTATGATTCTTTTTATATGTTGTTTGATTTGATAGTTTTTTTTCTTTTTTGAGGATTTTTGTATCTATTTTCATGAGAGATATCAGTCTACAGTTTTCCCTTCTTATGACTTCTTTGGTTTTGCTATCACTGACTTTTTTTTTAAAATCATTGAGATAAAATTCACATAAAATTTATTTTAACCATTTTAGAATATTTAATTCATTGGTTTGTAGTATATTTACCACATTGTACAAGCATCACCACCATCTATTTCTGGAACATTTTCATCACCTAAAAAAGAGACACTGAATATCCTCAATTCTCCCTTCCCCCATCCTTAGTCAAATACTAATCTATTTTCTGTCTCTATGGATCTTCCTATTCTTGACATTTCATACAAATTTATTCATACTCTATATGGCCCTGCTTTGTTCTCCTGACCATGCAAAGAAAAAAGTCTTTTCTACTGGCAGTGAAAATCATCAAATAATATTTTATAGTCTGGGTAATAAAAAAACACTCCTACCTTGATAGTTTTTCACAGGAGTCATCTTGTTATAATCTTCTGACAAAATAAACTCCTGCAAAAGAAAAGAAAAACATTGAGCAAAAGGACATTTTTAAGTGAATAACTATGTTTTGGTAAAATCAGATTGTGGAATGTCATTATCATCTCAGAATTACATCTAACATTAGTATTTTTGTCAATTGACTCAGCATTTTTAGACATCTCTAAAAGTAACCATAATTATGATCCAATGCAAGCATCATAATTTTTACCTTACAACTCTTGACTATTTTTGTGCACACATGAGAATAAAACTGAATCAAGTTCAGAGTTTTGATGTTGGTTGATTTTGAAGATTAAACTGGATTCAAAATGCTTTCCTCTCCATGGTGCCAAAGCTGAAAATTTGCAAGGCTCTGGTCAGTGAGCAGATAAATACCAATTTTCTACTAGAGAAATAAAGTAGATATTTTAAAGTTTCTGTTGCTAATGTCAGCAGTTTATTTCCCCTTACAGTAAACTTATTGGGGCTACACCTTGCTCATTCCCTGTATCTCTGGGGTGCATGACATAGTATCTTGGCACAGTAAGAAACTGATCAATATTGGTCAGCCTCTCAATCTGATGATATTAGTTTGGATATCAAACATACTGGGGGGACACATAAAAGGTGAGTATGTGGGGTTTCACCTAAGCACCTATGTAGACAGTGATGTACATGTGGAAGTCAACCAAATATTCAGGAGGCCCAGCATGTTTTGACTCCTTTAGTTTCTTTCAAATACAAAATATTCATGAATTCTTTAAAAAAAGTTGTCAAACACAAGGAAAGCTGCAAAGTGTAATAAAGTGATGCCTTCATCTGAGCTTAAAAACAGAACAATAAATCTTCTCACAACATTTGGAAGCATCCAGAATTTTTCTCTGATGATTTTTTAAAAAGAAGGGTGGGAGGACAGATGCATAAACTTCTTTACTGCTATCTGGTGTTTACTGAGTTCATATAGATTATGTAATTTTTTAGAAAAAAATTATTTTTATTGTTACTATGATAAATGTCACCAAGATAAAGCAGGAGGTGACGCGAGAATGAATATACCAGGCAACCACGCTCTTTTCATTCTCTGCCTTCCCATCCCAGCCCCCTTAAGAAGCCTTTCTACAAATGGATTTTCTTCACAATGATTTTCTCAGTAATAACATTATTCAACCTGTCACTTTTAAAATTCATATCATTATTCCTTCAAGGAGTGGCACCATATCCATTTCTCATTTCTGAAGAGTTTAGACTCACAATTGAGCAGAGCAGACTAAGTTTTAAAGGAATAAAGTAGCATGCCCACAAGAAGCTGATTGACAGAGTGGGGAGGGAAGCTTGCACAGGCTCAAACAGCAGTTTATTATCAACCTTTCATCCCACGGAATGGGTCACAGCCCTGAACACCACACGTCAGAGGGTCCCACATATCTAGACACACACACACACACACACACACACACACACACTCAGAGGATTTATTAAAGACAACTGTTATTTGGACAGATGCTCACTGAGTTCATATAGTTCATGTTATTTTAAATATACTGAAATGGTTCTCTGGCTTGGGCAAAGAAACCTCAATTCCTCTTGGAACAAGGCAAGATACAAAACCAACTCAGTAAGGTTTGCACTTAGAATTTAATATACACAAATTAAATACTACCAGTTCATGACACTGGTAAACCCAACTTTTTGTTCATTTGTTTTTCCTATGATAATAAAAATATAATCATGAATAAAATTTGGGAGATTTTGTCACTTTCCATTATTATTTTTGATCACAGAAACCATATGTTCTTCTAAGAAATAGAAGAAGGATAAAAATGTAAAGATCCCTTGTGGTACCATTTGTTAGAGATAACATTATGAAAAGTATTATTGTAATAATATCAATAATAAAACAAAATGTTAAACTACTTGGCCTTTAACAAGTCATGTATATTACTCCAGGACTACTACTTATAAACTTCATTTAAAAAATTTTTTTAATTTGTTCTAATTAGTTGTACATGACAGAATGGATTTATACATTCTAATAAATAATATTAATGGAGTATATTTTTCTGATTGTACATATTTTAAGATCACATCAGTCATGAAGTCACATGTATACATGAGGTAATAATGTCTGTTTCACTGTATTATCCTTCCTACCCCCATATCCCTTCCCCTCCCTTCACTCCCCTCTACCTTTAACTCTATTCTTCTCTAGCCATACCCTTTATTGTGAATTAGCATCTACATATCAGAGAAAACATCTGGCCTTTAGTTTTTTGGATTTGGCTTATTTCACATAGCATGATATTCTCCAACTCCATTCATTTATCAGCAAATGCTATAATTCCATTCTTCTTTAAAGCTGAGTAATATTCCTTTGTGTGTGTGTGTGTGTGTGTGTGTGTGTCCACACACATATTCTTTATCCATTCATCTGTTGAAGGGCATCCAAGTTGGTTCCATAGTTTAGCTATTGTGAGTTGAGCTGCTATAAACATTGATGTGGTTGGGTCACTGTAGCATGCTGATTTTAAGTTCTTTGGGTATAAACAGAGAAGTGGGATAACTGGGTCATATGGTGGTTCCATTGCAAGTTTTCTGAGAAATCTCCATACTGCTTTCCATAATGGTTGCACCATTTTGCATTCCCATCAGCAATGTAAGAGTATACCTTTTTCCCCACATCCTCGCCAACATTTATTGTTGCTTATCTTCTTGATAATTGCCATTCTGATTGGAGTGAGATGAAATCTCAGCGTAGTTTTGATTTGTATTTCTCTAATTGCTATAGATGTTGAGCATTTTTTCATATATTTGTTGATTGATTGTATATCTTCTTTTATGAAGTGCCTGTTCAGTTACTTAGCCCATTTATTGATTGGGTTATTTGTTTTTTTTGGTGTTAAGTTTTTTGAGTTGTTTATATATCCTAGAGATTAATGTTTTATTTGAGGTGCATGTGGTAAAGATTTTCTCCCAGTCTGCAGGCTCTCTCTTCACATTATTGATTGTTTCTTTTGCTGAGAAGAAGTTTTTTAGTTTGAATCCATCCCATTATTGATTCTTAATTGAACTTCTTGCGCTTTGGGGGTCTTGTTAAGAAAGTTAGATCCTAGGCCAATGTGATAAAGATTTGGGCCTACTTTTTCTTCTAGCAGTCGCAAGGTCTCTGTTCTAGTGCCTAAGTCTTTGATACACTTTGAATTGTGTTTCCGGCAAGGTGAGAGAGAAAGGTTTAATTTCATTTTGTTATATGTGGTTTTCCATTTTTCCTAGCACCATTTGTTGAATAGGTTATTTTTTCTCCAGTGCATGTTCTTTTTAATGAATGCACAGAACATACTGTAATGGTCTTTCCCTGAGGAATATTATATTGCTTCCTATTTTTCTTATTAAATGTATTTTATTTTTTATGTAAATCCACTAATAGTTCTATAATAAGTAAAATGATTTTGGGTCAGAGTATGACCATTAAAATTTTGATAAACATTGCTAAATTTGAGTTTTAAAAAGATTGTATCTATTAATATTCAAACAATATAATGTAAAAGTCTTACTATAGCTTAGTTTATTTCCTTAGGCTTGACCGAAGAAGAAATTAGATCAAAGATGCACAAACTTTAAATTAGTTTGGATAAAATAATGTCTATCCTTCCTTCTTTTATTCTACCTTTTCTTCTTACCATCTAACTGTTTGCCAGTCTACCATCTAATTAATTTTAGTGCTCACTCTAATACATCAAACAATATAGGATATACAAAGGAAAAGTGAGTAATTGTCTCCATCTTCAATCTCACCCCTTTTGAAGGAAGTCAGTATTAACAGTCTGATGTTATCAATCCATGTCATTTTTTAACACTTATTAAACATATTATGAACATACACCCAAAAATAGGGTTTTGTTTTATTGTACAAACATAGGATCACACCATAGATATTACATTTAACTTGCTGTTTTCACTTAAAACATATCATAGCTATCTTTCCAGGAATCACATGGTTCTAACTTAATCTTTCTGATTGTTCAATAATACTCTACAGAATGGATATGCCATACTTTATTCAAGTACTTGCTCCTTTAAATGGACATTCCACTCATCTACCATTTTTTTACTGGAAAGGTCTCTGCACATATACCCCATGTGCATGAACTAACACAGATAGAAAGATTGTTGGCTCAAGGTTATGTACATTTAATGTTTTGCCAAACATGTTGGATCATTCTTTTTTCTAAAGTAATTTACCCCTACCCACTTTGTAAGACAGCATATATTCCCGCATCTCACTAGCACTGGGATGTTACTTTCTTTTCAATTTTTGCCAAAAGGTACCTCATTGTGGTATAATGTGTACTACTCTGTTTATGAACTGGACCTTTTTTGTATGTTTGTCACTTTCATTTTTTGTTCTATGACATCTCTGTTCAAACTTGCTTTATCGTGTTCCCTCAGGCAAAGCTTAAGTCTAACTCTTTGTTTAGAGGCGCAATATCCACAGTGTAAGTGAGGGAACGCAAAGCAAAGCAGAGAAAGACAAACAGTGTATCACTACCAAGTTGGGTCTGTGAGTACAGAGAGAGTTTCTGGATAGACAGAACTGGAAAGAATTCACTGGAGGGAGGGATAGAGAAGAAGTTTATCTGCCAGCTCTCTCCCATCTCCCTTTGAATTTTGTTCACAGCTCAGGGGAGATTTAGCTTCCCCCTCCTTCTGGAAAGTTGTACTTCCTAGTCCATTTGCAGCCACTGGGGAAGTCAGATCTTCAGCCTAGCAGTGCTGTGCTCTGACATCCAGAAAGTGGCAGACAAACTAGAAAGGCTGGGCTTTGGCCTCAGGATGGAACAAGGAACCCAGAGGGTCCAGGAAAGAAGTCAAGAAAATCTGAAGCAGGGTATGTGGCATGGCCTAGGCATTTCCTTTCCCCCTTTGTCTCTTGTCTTTGATTATTAGGGGTAGTAATCCCTTGACTAATAGATAAATTGACAATATTTTCTCTTTGATATTCTGTCTATGGATTTTATTTATTAAGTCTTCTGTAGTATTGTAAAATTTTAAATAAATAATCATAGCATTCTGAGTTGAAATTGTACTATGTGTTTGAAGTTTTAATTTTGGAAAAAACTGTATTTCAGTTGTAATATGCTTACCATGAGAAATGTACTCAGATTGATAAATATAATCTTTCTTTACTAGTTTGAAAGGGATTTTTTATTCCCATTTTAACTTCATATATGCTAAAAATAGCTTTTGGTTCTGGTATACACATATATTTTAGTTTAATATGTTATAATATTTAATATGGCATTTGCTGTTGATGTTGAAAAAACAATGTTGGACAAGTTTAGGTAATCTCTTAGTTTTAACTGGAGTTTTTATTAACAGTAGCTGGTGCATTTAATTAAATGTGGTTTTGGTATCTATTATACAAACTTTAAAACATCCTTCAATTTACAGAATTAATTATTTTGATAAATTGCTTAATACTGGCTCATTCTTGAATTCCTGAAGGAATCCCAACTTGCCATGGTGTACTTTTCTATTACTGTGTTATTACATTTCATGTGCTAATGTTTTAAAAGAATTTTTCACACACACATGTACATGATATTATTGGTCTGCAGCTTTCCATTTTGGTGCTTTTTGGGTTTCAGGTTAAAGTTAAGAAAAGCAGAGCATGGATTAAGAGCTTGGACAATTGGAGACAATCGTCCTGACTTAAATCCCTACTAAAATACATGCCAGTAATATGATTTTAGACAAGCTGTTTGAATCTCTGCTTCATTTTCTTCCTCTGTTATGAAGACTGAGTTAATGTTTATAAAGCATATAAAGCAGCATCTGGTAAGTAGTCAGTACATACTCTATTAGAGTTGAGCAAAATAAATGTTACCTTTTGTAAAATAAATTTAAGGAGCTTTTCCTATTAAAAAAATTCTCTGAAATAATACTGAAAAATTCAGAATTGGAAAGAATTCAGTTTTTTAATCTTCCCCCCTTAAGTCAGCTTTTTCGTTGCTGTGACCAAAAGACCTGACAAGAACAATTTTTAGAGGAGAAAAAGTTTATTTAGGGCTCATGGCCTCAAAGGTCTCAGTCCATAGATAGCTGGCTCCATTGTTCTGGGCCTAGATGAGGCAGAACATCAGTAGAAGGGTGTGGTGGAGGAAAAGTGGCTCAGGACATGGCACCAGGAAGCAGAGTGAGACTTCTCTCACCAAGGACAAACTACATACCCCCAAGGCACACCCAATGACCCACCTTCTCCAGACACACCCTATCTGCCTATTATTATGACCAAGTTAATTCCTATCAGGGGATTAATGCACTGATTAGGATAAGGCTCTCATAACCCAACTGTTTTCCTCTAAACATTCTCGCATTGTCTCACACATGATCTTTTGGGGGACACCTCATATCTAAACTGTAACACCCCTTGTATCTATACCAACACATATAGTGGGATGGTAGTGCCATTTGTGCTGCTTTGTAGTTCTTGCTTTTAACCTAACATTATCACATGAGTATTTCCCATGTGATAAATAGCCTTTGAAATCAGAAGTATTAATGGCTACATAACATTCTTTGGTAAGACCACATATAGGATTTTAATATAATTAGTTCTTATTACATTTCTAAGACACCAATGTTCTATTATTAAACAGATAATAAGAATATACCTATTAATGATATTTTGTGTTTTTATTTTTATTTTCTTTCTTTCTTTTTTCTTTTTTGGTGTGGTGCTAAGGATTGAACTCAGGGTTTTGTGCATGAAAGGCAAGCACGCTTACAAGCGGCTACATTCTTTATTTTCTTTGGATAGTTTTCCAGAAATTAAATTACTAATGTAAAGTTGCAGCATTTCTAAAACTCTAGATAGATATTACCAATATCTTTTCTAAATTGTGCCAATTTATGTCCCCTTCCATCACTGTATAAGAGTGCCTATTTTATTCAATTCTATCCAATATGTACATTCTAAATTTACAACTTAGATCAAAAAGGAAGTTTAAAAATTTTAAAACTTCAAATATTTATTAGCCTTTAGCATTTCCTCTTTGTTTTTTCTGTTATCTACAGGATTTCAGTGATTTTTTTTTTTGCTAGTCATAGGTTGAGGATATTAGCCATTCTCTTTTATATTTTAACTATTCATTGCTTTATTTTAGTAGTATTTAAGAAGTTTTTCTTAATGCTGATAAATTTTTACTTGAGATAAGGACATTGTTTTCCTTTGTGATTTCCATTGTTTAAAGCTCACATTCTGTGTAGTGATGATTTATAAATGTCTACTCTATTTACTTCTCATTTTTTATTTTTTTTAAGGCTTTATTTTGTACATACAAAGTCACTTTGAAGATCCTGGAATTTATTTTGGTATAAGCTATAAGGTGAGGATTAAATTGATCTTTTTAAGAACAAACCAATGGCCTCATGCCATTTATAAACTTTTTCACATCCATATTTGAGATGTCTTCTTTACCTTTTCTTGTATTCTTCACATAATTGGGTCTATCTGGGTGTCATCTAACTCTGCTCTATTGACTACTAATCTTATTTGGTACCAGAAAAATGATTTGATTACTACAAATAAAAAATATGCATTAACATAAATTTCCCTTCTTAAAAATGTAATTAGACCAATAAAAATGTAATTTAGAAGATCATTAAAATAATCTTTTTATATAACAAAAAAGAAATATCACATTAAGAGCATTTATTGGAACTGCAGTAATACTATAAATTGGGAATTACTGACATTTAAAGGTATTTTAAAATGTATATTAGCAAATTTTTATCAACTAAGTTTCACTTTTTTTTTTTTTTTTTTTTTTTGCGATGCTGGGGATCGAACCCAGGGCCTCCAAGCACTCTACCGACTGAGCTATCTCCCCAGCCCCACATATTTCTTTTTTGAAATTATTTCTAGACTTTATGTGGTTGTTAACTTTATGCGATTTGTTAACTTTTCCTATTACTGATCAACTGTGTAAAAAAAGATTTACAGGTCGTACTTTTGGGTCAAGCAGAGTTCCTGGAAGGCTTACTACCGACCACTTAATATCTTGATTCCTGGCAGTTAGAGGTAATCAATCTTGGATAAGGCACCTGTTACAAGGAACATTTAACTTACTTGTAACTCTAAAGGCAGAATGGAGCATCATTCTATTCCTAAGATTTAGAAGGAGAAGAAGAAGGCTCTTGTGCTATTTGGGGTCAAATTAAGGAAAGAGAAGAAAGAAAGAAAAATGGCAAGGTTATTTAAGTTGCAACATTATTAGTAGCCAACACTTTGGGCTGGGGAAGTGTAAATAATAAAAATGGAGAAAGTGAGTGAGGTTGTGTGCCTTCCAGGAACTGTGCTATCACTATTTCTCAGTTTGGCCCAAAAGTACTACCCCTATTTGAGCATTTATCAGTGTGCATGGGTGTTTTTAATTCTTTTTGTCTATTTGAGTTCCTATAAAATTCCAGCCTTGCATAATGAATCAATCAGGTGGCAATAACTTTAATCAGGCAACATCATATTTTAAACTTTTTAAAATTGCTAACATGCCCTATCATTAAAGAAAGTACAACAGGCTCATGTGTAAGTACATACATGCCAATTACAACCCTCTTGGGGAATGTTTCATAAGAACTGTCATTATTTTCTACTAGTTTATAAAAATATACCTGTCAAGTAGATGCCAGGGATTTTGTTTGTAACAGAGGTCACTTTAGCTGAATCAAGCTGGTACCCAGCTTTTGTCAGTCTATACAAGTGGGTAATAGGCCGTACTATATGTTTTTTCTCAAATCAATGTTTCTGGTCATCCTTAGGCTTCTATGAAGTGTTAAATTCTCGGTGGTGCCTTGGATTCTTCTGTGAAAGCAGGAAGGAACAGCAAGGAAATCTAGGGTCCAAATGCTGTGTTGTGGCCTCTGGTTCCATCCAAAGAGCTTGGTCTGGTGGCATGCACACATTAAAGTTGAGGTATGGTGCCGTGGTCTGAATGTGTGTGTCCTCCCAAAATTCACATGCTGAAACTTACCTGACAATGAGATAGCATTTATGAAGCCTTTAGGAACAGATTAAGTCAAAAGGGCAGAGTCATCTTAAATGAGGTTAGAAGCCCTTGTCAAAGAGGTACAAGGGAGAATTCACCTTTCTTCCACCTTCCATTCCTTTCACCAGAGGACACAGCATTCACCTCCTTTGTAGGATGCAACCTACAAAATGCAATCTTGGAAGCAGAGACCAGACCCTTTACCAGACAACCAAACTGATGGAGCCTTGATCTTGAACTTCCCAGCCCCCAGAATTATGAGAAATCAATCTACTGTCTATAAATTGCCCAGTCTCTGGAATTTTGTTATAGCAGCACCAACCACAATGCTAGGTTAAGGCAGCAAGGCCAAGGGCATTTACTGGCCAGTTCTCTCTAATATCCAACCGCTGCAAAACATGAAACTTAAACATTCAATAATAATTTAATTAGAAAGCAATGGGTCCTTGCTATTCCCATGATCACCCTGACTTTCCACTCTAAGTTTACCAGTCAAGGAATACAATACAGTTCCAAGCACTGCCCACCTGCTTACCTATTAACATAAGAGTCAATGAAAGAGATTCTCAAGAATTCCCAATCCTTAAAAAAAAAAATCCAGTTTTTAATTTCTTGCTTTATTTGAAAGACTGCCAATGATCTCTTATTTCCTAAAATACAGCACTACTTTAGGAATAGAAATATAATCTAAAATTAGATCTTCAGCTACTCATTGTCATGTTTGTTGCATGTCAGAGATATAAACTGACTGAATGTTTGATAGGTCTAATTTTTTTTATGAAGAAAACTGACCTATAGTTACATTCCCCATATAGGTATTCTTCTCTTCTCCGAAAAATATCTCAAACTCAGCACCAAGATCATCTAAAAAACAGAAAACAAAAAACAAAAACAAAACAAAACAAAAAACTGGAACCTCAGTCCAAAGGTTGTAAAGAATGAAGAGAGAGCCTGGTGTAGCGGCACATGCCTATAATTCCAGCTGCTCAGGAGGATGAGGCAGGAGGATCACAAGTTAAAGGCCAGCCTGGGCAACTCAGCCAGACCCTGTCTCAAAACAAAATTTTAAAGGGATGGGGGTGTATCTTGGTGGTAGAGCACTTGCCTAGCATGTGCCAGGCCCTGGTTCCATTCCCAGTATACACCCTCCCCCAAAAAAGGAAGGTAGAAATAATGTCATCTGTTTATCTACCAGAAGTGTTGCATAAAAGTACCCACTTCTGAAATAATTGTATACCTGTGCCTACACAAAGTCATTACTGAGGGAACAGATAAACACATACAGGGTTTCATGAACCAGAAGTATTACAGAAGCATTATGGAATAATACCAGAAGTATTATAGAGACAATCAGATTGGGACTGAGTGTCCTCTTACTGCAGCTATTTCCATAAAAGAGAAGTTGATCTAAAGAGGAAGTCTAATTGGGAAGGTTGATACGGTAAATTTTCCACTTTACATTTATAAATAATCCACCTCTGTTTCTTCTTCACAAATGTCCAAGACATTGCCAAATATAGTACTTAATGTCTCAACTATTAATTGAAATGAGTGTAAATAATTTGTGTGTGTGTGTATGTGTGTGTGTGTGTATGTATGTATGTAAAAAACAAAACACTAAACACTAATTCCTTCTCCTTCCTTCCCCTACCTCTTGGCAGTCACCCTTTATGTTTCTATGATTTTGATTACTTGAGACCTTGTTATAAGTAGAATTAAACAGTTTTCTTTCTTTCTATGTCTTAGCAAAACAGCCTTAATGTTTGCCTATGTTGTAGCATGTGACACAATTTCCTTCTTTTTTAAGGTTGCACAATATTCCATTGTATATATGTGTGTGTGTATGCGTGTGTGTGCATGTGTACTTCACATTTTCTTTATCTACTAATCTGTTGATGAATAGTTAGGTTGCTATGCCTCTTGATTATTGTGAATTATACTGCAGTGAACATGGGTGTACAAATATCTGTTCCAGATCCTTTCAATTCCCTTGGATATATACCTAGAAGTGAGACTGGTAGATCATATGGTAATTCTATTTTTAATTTTTTTTTTTTTGTACTAGGGATTGAAACCAGTAGAGCTTAACCAGTGAACCACATCCCCAGCACTTTTTTTTATATTTTATTTAGAGACAGGGTCTCACAGAGTTGCTTTAAAACCTTGCTAAATTGCTGAGGCTGGCTTTGAACTCACAATTCTCCTGCCTCAGCCTCCCGAGCCACTGAGATTACAGGCATGCACCACTGCAACTGGCTCTATTTCTAATTTTTTGTGGACCCTCCATACATAAGAGAGTGACTGATTTAGACTTGGCATTAGGAAAGTACTACTGACTTGAAAACTGCCTTCTTTTTAATGATATATCTTAAAAATTAGCAGCATCTCCCTTTTGCCTCTGTTACCAGAAGGTTCCAAATCAAATTCAAGTCACAACCATACAAACTGTGTTGGTCCTAGTAATCTGCATATTTGGGTTATTCTAGGTTTTACATAGGCTTTTTGTTGCAAGGAACCCAAGCCACTAAAGAAGAGAGGATTTACTGGGAAGAGAGCAGTAGTAAGAGTAAAGACTCGGGCCAAGGAAGCTGCACTGGCTGGTGTCTGTCTCTCGCAGGCTTGGGATCTTTGCTGTTCTCTGTAAGTGAAATAGTCTACTATTCTTCTCAGCACCTGGTCTCTCCTGACAACTCGGCTTCTGCTCTCTCATCGCTAGAGCTTCCATGTGGCTATCACAGCAGAGGATTTTCAGGGCAGTGAAACTACTCCGTATGATACTGCAGTGGTAGATATGTGTCATTACACATTTGTCCAAACCCACAGAGTACACACCAAGAGTGAACTCTACTGTAAACTAAGGGCAGACAGAGTAGGTTCATCAGCTATAACAAGGGTGCCACTCAGACGCAGGATGTTGATAAGAGGGGAGGTTTTGCACATGGGAGGGGCAAGAAGTAGGCAGGAAATCTCTGAACTTGCTTTTCAATTTTGCTGTGACATTAACACTGCTCCAAAGAAATCTACAAAAATACCCTCAAATCCCCTAAGATGATGTTAATATCCTCCAAAATTCTTAGGTCTCTTACTTACGGCTGTCTCCATACTTAAACAATTAGAGGCCTAGAACTTGTAACCCTTAGTTATACTTTTGTTTAAATCAGTGGCTCTTCATCTTTTGGTCCCAGGTTCCCTTTACTGTTAAAAATATTTTAAGACTCGGAAAGGCTTTTATTTACATGAGCTGCATTGGTTGACATTTATAATATTAGAAATTAAAATTGAGAAAAAATTTAAAATGTTAATTCACTTAAATATGATTTTATTTTATGTATTAATATAACTGGTAATCTTTGAAAGATAATGATTCTCTGCAAAACAAAAACTTTAGTGACAAGAGTGGCACTGTTTTCCATTTTAGCAAATCTCATTAATGTCTTCTTAAGAGAAGACAGTTGGGTCCTCATTCTGCTTCTGAATTCAATCTGTATAACTGTTAGCAAATTAGAGTAGAAAAGGCAAATAAAGTTTCAGAATTATGATGAAATGACTTCTGCCTGATGGATCACAGTTTGAGAATCACTGGTTTCA
This sequence comes from Sciurus carolinensis, assembly GCF_902686445.1. NCBI lineage: Eukaryota > Metazoa > Chordata > Mammalia > Rodentia > Sciuridae > Sciurus > Sciurus carolinensis. Next base: position 37,269,968 of record NC_062217.1, read on the forward strand.
GAGGTTAACGTAACTTTAGGTTTTACTTAATCTTCATTTCAGATTCTGCCATTGTGCCTGCAAAATTCAAGGAATTATTCTTATTTGTTTATGATAATAAAAAGAGGCTCTGTTGGCCACCAAACAAGAGGACAATCTCTTGCCCAGAAATAAGAGGGTAGGTACATTTTTCCACTCCTGTCAAAAGCCTACTGACCTGATCTTTTCTGACTATGTGATTTTGAAAAGAGTGGGGAAGGAAAGCTTTAGCTGCAAACCCTCTGTCTCGGTTCCTGATTTTGTAAGAAACCTCTAGTCACATTTCTAAGAAGACTAACGTATACTGCAATCACCAGAAGCATCTGGAACAAGAGAAGAAAACAGGTGTATGCAACAGCAGTAGCTACGAGGTTCTCCAGATTCAAAATTCCACCTATAAGAAACAAAGTCAGATTTATAAATTTCTATAGTTTGAATCTTGAATGCCCCCAACAAAGGCCCACATGTTTGAAGGGTTAGTTCCCAGGATGACATTATTAGTGAAACCTTTAGGAAATGGGGCCTACTAGAAGGAAATTAGGTCACTGGGGGCATGGCCTTGAAGGGACTATTGGGACCAGCCTCTTCCAGTGTCTCTTTTTGCTTCCAGGTCACTATGAGGTAAACAGGCCTCTTGCCACATGGCTCCTGCCATGAATACCATGAAGTATTGTGCTGCCACAGGCCCAAACCAACAAGGCTACCATGCACTGAAACCTTCAATACTGTGAGTCAAAAAAACCTTTACCTCTTTTAAAGTTGATTCTCTCAGTTACTTTGTCACAGTGACGGAAAACTGATGAATATCATTTTCTATAAATTCTCCCTCAAATTTAGTTTCACATGCAAAACATCAAACTAGGGATTTCAAGGTCTCTCCACATATAAACTGCTGAACTGTCTACTACTGCCCCTCTAGTCTGCCTGGTTGCTTCACGGTTCAGATATCATTGTCTTCTCTCATCAATGTTTCTGTGTTCTCTCACTCCACCAACTCCCCAACACTGACTGCAAGTAACCAAATGCAGCTGGCTTTTCAACCATCTCTCTCTCAAGACGCTAAAAGGAAGCAGGTAAAAGAGAAAAGACTTGCCCGTTTTTATAAAGCCACTTCCATGAGTACCTCTGGCAAATTTCAGAATCTTAAGGATAAATGTTCTTGAACTTTATTCATGAATGAAGAACATTCAGCTCAAGGACAAATCTGAAGCCAAAACATTGACATGTAACACAAAGAAAGCCCCTAATATATTGTGTGTCCCCCAAAGACAGTGAAGAAACTGAATATTTAAATTACATTTATATACAATAAAAATTAAGCTAATTTTAAAAAGCAAATGACATGAGATCAGTTTATATAAACTCGAGTTGCTGATGCTTACTTTTTAAGCAGAGAATAAAAAAGATTCAAAACCTTTGAGAAAATCATTCTGAATATAAAAGCTGCCTGCTGAAATTGAAAACTGCTTGTAGCTGATGTTATGATATTTAGCCCCAAAGTTAAGGCTGGCGCCTATTATTCTTGCTTATGAGTAGTCGATGAAAGATGTTTGGAAGTTTGGTTATTAAATTTTGGACTTCCTGAAGTTTCAAAGTTTGTAAAGGATTGTGGAGATTCCTATCGCAATGACTCACTCTTAATAGAGAAACTGAAGTCCAGAGACACTCAGGGATGTGTCCCAAGGTCAACAGGTTACCTGGTTGCACAGCCCAGGCTGAAAACTTGGGTCTCTTGATTTTTCTTATCCACTGCTTTTTTGTTTCACACAAACCTCAAAAAGTCCCCTCAAAATGATATTGAAACCTAAGAGAATATCTTATTGAATTTCCATGAGCAAAAGGAAAATATTACAGTGAAATTCTGAGGTCACTACTCTCTTCAGAGAATCCAGACAACATCATATGACAACATTCCTGAAAGATAAGCACAAAGCACCACACACCACTAATGCCTCCATTACAACCCCTGTTATTACAGTCTGACACTCGGAAGCAGGACCAACTAATCTGCCACAGACACAGCCAATCAGAATAGCCACTAGCCACAGACAGCAGCAACTGATGTATACTGGCTGAACAGGAGCATGGCCTGGGAGTTATCTTTGCCAACTACCCCTTCTTCCTGCTCAGCTTCTATACATTTCCTCAGATCCTGATGGTAAGGATGCCACCCTTTTATGCTATTGATATAATGTGCATTTAATCAGAGCTATCTACAATCAGATTATTTTATCTTTTCTTGTAGATTTTAAATAGAAAGGAATGGGGATTTTGTTTTCCTCATATGGGTATCTCCAATATGTCCAGCGTTTTCCCTAGTGTACAATGCATGGGAGAGAGGTAATTAGGTTAAGTATCCCATATCTGGAGTGCTTAGGACCAGAAGTACTTTGTATTTCAGTTTTTTTGTTTGTTTGGTTTTTGTCTTTTTTTTCTTTTTGATTTGGGAATCTTTGCAAATAAATAATAATAAATAAAATAAATAATGAGTTATCTTGGGGATGAGACTCAAGTCTAAACACAAAGCTCATTTATGGTTCATATACACTTTATACCAATAGCCCAAAGGACAGTTTATAAAATACTTTTGGTGTGTCTGTGTTTTGACTATAACCTAAGGCCTGCTGTGGAATCTTCTATTTGTGATGTTATGTTGGTGTTCAAAAAGTTTCATATCTTGGATTTGGGGGTTAGAAATACTCAACCTGAACTTTTACAAACAAATGGTTCCTGTCTTCACCATTCTTCCCTAGACATCCTCCAACTTTCAAGTTTTTTGCTCGAATGATACCTCACCAAACTATGTTTTAAAAATTGCAACCCGGGGCTGGGAATATAGCTCAGTTGGTAGAGTGCTTGCCTCACAAGCATAATGCCCTGGGTTCAATCCCCAGCACTGCAAAAAAAAAAAAAAATTGCAACCCATTTTTTATACCCAACCCTCACATTTCCAATCCCCTTACTCTGTTCTATTTTCCCCCATAACATCTATCACCTCTATGAGCTTCTGATATATGTAAATTATTATGTAAGATTTCCCAAATCTGAAAAATACATTGCATTTAGTAAATATATACCACTATATTTACTAAAGACAGGGGAGAGATTTTGAGGATAGGTATTTTATTCCCTGCCTAAGTAGGTGCTCAATATATGTATCTGTTAAAAGAATGAAATGAAATAAAATACTATGTAGTAGCATATTAACTGACATATAGTAGAGCCCTCTATTAATATACTTTTGAAATACATGGAAATAGTAATACATACTACACAAACATGAAGCATTATTTTTCAGTGATGGCTGCAGTAAGTAAGTGGGACAAGTATTAGTTTGTTTTCATTCAGAAAACATTCATTCAGTCCTTCATCAGAGAAGGACTTCACGGTTTGCTACTCAACAGAAGGCTTGGAAATAGGGGCTGGATTTCCAGTTGGAGTCTCAATGCTTTCCACAGTAGGTCTGAATAAAAATATGTGCAATTATCAGACATTCAAGTCATACAAGAAAAAAAGAAGAGCACCAATTGCTAAGCTATTGTTTTTCCTAATCAAGTCTGAAAAATAGAACAGTATAATACTTTTTGACTCAAATTTAAGGATGAACTGATGTTTTACCTCCCAGGTCAACAGAAAACACAATAATGTGTTGCTTTTATGAGCAGTTTCTAACCATGATCTCCATGTTAAAATATTATAATTATCTCTTCTTCTGGACTTAAATTCATAAATTTTCAGTTATGATTACTCAAACAAATAAATATGCATAGAGCAAGAGCAAGTAATGAATGAAAGAAGAAAGAAAATATTACATGTAAAACCAAGTCTTGTTAGCTAAAGAGTGCCACAAGAAGTAAATTAATTTGAAAATCTTGAGTTATTTAAAAATCATCTTTAACTCAAGATGGCAAATAACTATGTAAAAAATAATTCTCTTCAATTTCAGATAAAATAATTACATTTACCCAAAAGGAAATTAAAGTTCACCAATTGCTGATATAATTAAAATTTCTGCCATAAAAATAGCAATTATCACTTATCAAGGATTACTGGGAGCCAAGACCTTCAGGTAAAGCACTTGCACATCCCTACCACAATCTCACGCACTATTATTCTCAGTTGACACCAATAAGTTGAGGTTTATGCAAAGTTAGCCATCTTGTCCCTGATGATCCAGCTGAAAGATGGCAGAGCTAGAAAGCAGATGCAGACTTTTCTAGAAGGAAACTTCATTATGTCAAACCACATGACACCTGTCCCTGCTATAGGAAGTCAAGTCAGGTTAATAATGGTTTCTCCCAGGAACTATGAGTAAAGGCAGCTGATAAAGGGAGGAGGGAGAAGAGGGAGGCAACTGATTTCTCCTCATCAGGGTTGGCAGAAACAAGGGCTGTGATCAGGGTAACCAGACTTTTAAGAATGAAGGTGGAAAGAAGAACTAATGGATGGAAACAGATGAAACTCATTTATTCTTTCAAAAACATTTCCAAGGTTCCACTCTTCATGGGGCTCTACTGGGTATGGAAAACGCCAGTGTGTACTACATGCTTCCGGCCTTCAAGTTGCTCTGGTTAAGGAGGTAAAGAAAACAAGAAATGGCACTTACAAATTCCTCCTATTCACCAGACACTTTCAGTGATATCTTATTTAATACACAATTATATAAACGAAGAATATGTCTAACTCAATAATCAACAAAACTACTAAAGAGGAAATATGAACCCACTACTCTGAGAAGCCTTATAAGAGCATTCTTAGCTCAGTGGAAGAGAGTTTGCCTAGCATGAGTCCCTGGGTTCAATCCCCAGCACCACAGAGCAAGAAAAGGAAAAAGAAAAAACCTTTAACCCTGCCCTAGAACAGGACAGGCTTCTCACAGGAATGGGTTTGGGGTTTTAAGCTAATTCTTAAAAGCAGAAGTTCCAGGGAGCAGGTCAGTGAGAGCTAACACTATTCACTCAGTTAGACTCACATATATGGGCATGGATATGCCAGCCAAACAGTAAGTCTGTTATTTGGTAAGAGCTGTGGTAGATGAGGCTGACAAAGGGGGGCAGAATTAGGGGCTTTGAACTTTGTCCTCTCAAAAGTTGTTGAGAGTCTATCCACAGCGGAGTAGCATAATTACACCAGAATTCTGGATATCTGATGGCAGAGTAGCTGGAAAAAACTAGAGACAATAGAAAGCAGGACCAGTCTAGGGCAACGGTCCAAGCAAAGGCTGCAAGGGATGGAAATTTTAAAATGTCTAATGGGCAAAGACAAAAAGGGACAGAGACTGGCGACAGTTCTGAGGCTGAGGGAAAAATGTGGATCATATTTCTGACTGGGACTACTCAGTGATGCCATTTACTAAAGGAACAGAGAACAAAGGTTTATGTTGGGGAAGAAATTTCTAATTAGAATCTCCTAGATCAGAGGCATCTCAGAAACACCAAGTAAGCAGATGGAATACGAGTCTCAAGCTCAAGAGGACATAATGGGTCACAGTTCGGAGAACTGGAGCTATCGGATAATTATTGCACTAAAACAGAACGGTGTAATACTTCTGACTCAAATCTCAGGACTCACTCAAGTCCTGAGCCACAGGGAAGATCACCAAGAAAGAGTAGACAGCAGGCGGGCAGCACATAGGTGAGCATCATGTCCAAAGCTCTGACAGAGAAGGAAGAGTCAGGAGGGAAATCTGGAGGGAATTCAGAAACTGAGACAATTACACCAAATACCCAACTATCACTTCACTCAACCTGCTAGGAGGTACCTTTTCAGCTCCTTTCTTTCCATTCCCCAAATGGAAAAGTTCTGGGCTAAAGATCCTGCCCTTAGGTTTTGACTTCTCTCCAATCCAGGAAGCCAACGGGACCTGTGTGATTGCTGCTGATGGAAAAGCTGTGCTGTTCTTTGTGTCAATATGGCTAGCAGACTATTTGCAACTGTGTAACTTGCTCCAATGAGCTTAAGGTCAATACTGATAGTTTTCTTCCTACACCATATCAGTATGTAGCTATAAAATAAATAAATAAATAAAGCATTTTGAGAGAAGAGTTTTCTTTTCTTTTTTTTTTTTTTTTTTGCCGTGCTGGGGATCGAACCTAGGGCCTTGTGCTTGCAAGGCAAGCACTCTACCGACTGAGCTATCTCCCCAGCCCGAGAAGAGTTTTCTTACTCCTCCTTCTGTAATGGGTTGAAGCTGGAGATGAGTTGGGTTGGAGCCTGCAGTGCAGCACAGGAGGAATACATGAACAGGGAGGGATATGCACCTTAGGAAAAAAAGTACTCTGGTTACCATCACCCTGGGTCACTGTAGCATCAGAATGCAGTTAAAGATACACAGGGCTAGTACTGAGTATCAGGGACCAACACAGACCTATCACCATCCCCTCTCTGCTAACCTAAGTTTCTAGCTGGCCAAGGGACACATATTTTCCGATATTGTCTCAGATTCCAATGCTAGGTGATGGCAACTCAGCAACCACAGGAGCTACCAAAGAACAACTGCTTACTTTACGTGTTCTGACTCTAGGGGTTCTCAAGCTTCACAGCAAAAGAATAAGTGTCAGATGGCCCTTGGGAGATGTTTCAAGACTCTGCTGTTATCAAGGTTGTCTTGAGAGGAATGCCTCTGAAAGTGATTAACTTAGAAATGCCACACCAGCCCATCTGGGTTCTGAATCTTGTAATCTAAATGACAGTGACATGAGAACTGAGGCTTGGCTCTAGTTTGTGTAAGGTATTATATCAGTGCAAAATATTTACCGATACAAAGATATTCTCAAATGTTTGAACAGAAATAATTAAAGGACTTTTTATTATTATTGTTGGAAAATAAATGTAGGACCACAGAGCTCTCTAGGTATTGGCCTATCAAATACAGATTCCTAAGGCAACAAAAAGAAATATGATCCTTGATGGCTGGTAAGCTTTCCCCCTTCTATACTCAGTCCACTAGAATAAGGGAATCACTTGTGATGAGAAATGTGCCACACCTTCTTTAATCATCTAATCAGAATATTACTGATAATCTGTATTTCTTTTCAAGTCCAACCCTCTTCTGGAAGGTGATGATTAAAATGGCAACAACTTGGCTAAGAAACTCTTCTGCAGAAAGACACAAGTGTTTACGGCTCATGTTTTGCAAATCACATGACAATTACTGTGATGAGGCAGCAAAGACTGAGGAAAAGAGAAATAAGGTGAATCATCCTGTGGAATATGCCACCATTAAAATGTTTCTTCCCCTTGGAACTGGCCTACTAAATCCACATGACACAGATTTTGCGGCTTTCTGGATACTGTTAACAGAGATTGCTGCTGCTGATGACACTGACAAGAGCTAATATTTATGGAGCAATAACATATACAGGTTGTTCCAGGAGCTTTCCACGTATTGTGTTCAATATTCCTAACAACTCTATAAAATGGATATAATTACTGTCCCCACTGTATAGATAAGGAAACAGACATAGTAAAGCAACTTGCCCAGTGTGACAGTTTCAGGCGGAGAGTGCCGTGATTTGACTCAGACAGTCTGATCCCAGAAATTATGCTATAACCTCTACAGACTGTAAATACTGAATTATTCATTTACTCACTCACTCATTAATTCAACTTATAAGTGTTTACAGAGAACATAAAATGCATGGACATCATACTGGGTACCAGACGTGTAACAGAAAGTCAAGCAGACGTAGTCCCTGCCTTGTGGAACTTATCCTCAATATATACATGAGTCAAATAACTGCACCAATGACCATAAAATGGCACTATGACAAATGCTACAAAGAAGAGAAGCATTCAACCAGGAACACTTATAATTCAGGCACACAAATAAGCTGCTGAAAGATCAGGGAAGACTTCCCCAAGGAAATAAGAAATAAATAGATATGAAGGCTAAGAGTTAAGTAGGCAAAGAAAAGACAGAAGCATATCCAAGGCACAGAGAGCAGCAACGTTAAAGGCCCTGTGAAAAGAAGGTTCGTGGTGAATAGAAGGGATGGAAAGGGCTGATAAGGTGAAATTCCAAGAGAAAGGGCACTGTCCAGAAGGAGGCTGCAAAGGTGGGCAGGGCCAGAGAAGAATTTAGGCCTGTGTCCTAACAACAAGTGGAAAGCCACTATATTGGTTTTCCCAGGGGACACAACAAAATAAAATTTTGTATTTTGCAAAGATTCTTTTAGTTCCAATATGGAAAGCAGACTGGAGGGGGCAGGATGCATATGAAATGACCAGTGAGGGGAGTAACTGAGGAATCCAAGGAAGAGACGATGGTGGAGATTGGAGGAGGAAGAAGGGTGGGGGTGGGGTGGGGGAAGGGATGGAAGCTTTACTTAAGAGGTAAAAAATCAGCAAGTGATGAAATAGAACTGAGGAGGAACGATAACTCCAAAGATTCTTGGCATGTACGACAGAACAGACAGTGGAAAGCAGGAACATTGAGAAAGTCTAGGTAGTGTGGAGGAACATGAGTCTGACTCTGGACTTAGTTTGAGGTTCCTTGAAGACATTCAAAAAGAAATATTAAAGAGGAAGTTAGAACCTCAGAGAAAAGGTCTAGATAGAGATAAAAAGTTGAGACTATTGTCATATATATAGCAAATAAAACCATGATATGGCTGAGACTGCCTACAGAGAAAAGAAGCAAGGTGTAAGAGTAAATATGGAGAAATTTCAACACCAAACCAAAGCTGGTTAAAAAACATTCTATGCTGGAAGCAGAGATCATAGGAAGAAATAAGGAAAAGTATTATCATAGATATTTGGAAAGGGACTATTTCAGAAACACTGAAAAGTATTTCAGGAAAAAAACAACAACAGCAAAGAGTGGGCTAAATGCTGCAGAGATCAAACATGATGAAAACTTAAAAATGTCAACTTCATAAATCAAATATTCATATCCACCTGGAACCTGAGAATGTGACCTTATTTGGAATGAATTTGAAGATAGGAACAAGTTAAGAGAGGTCATGTTGAATTAGGGCCCTAAATCCAATGACCAGTGTCCTCATAAGAAGGCCACGTAAAGACAGAGGGAAGACAACATAAAGATGCCCACAAGGACTAGCATGAAGCACCTACGAGTCAAGGAACACCGAGTACTGCCTGCGACTATCAGAACTGGGGAAAAGGCAAGGGAAGAATCTCCCTTACAGGGTTCAGAATGAGCATGGTCTGGCCAAATCTTGGTTTCAGACTTTCAGATTGAAGAACTGTGAGAAAATAAATTCTGTTATTTTAAGCCACCCAGTTTGTGGTACTTTGTTATGGCAGCCCTAGGAAACTAATATATTTTGATCTGATACGCTGCAACTGGAAACAACTCATCTTGCTGTCATGCAAATGCAAGGGAAACTTTCCAAGATGCCCAATAGATGCCTTTAATAGAAGATTATACTGAACCCTTATATTCTATGTTCATTCCTATACATACATACCTAGGATAAAGTATAGATCATAAATTAGGCACAGAAAGAGATTAACGACAATAACTAAAAATGAAACAATTTTAACAGTCTACTATAATAAAAGTTATTTAAGGCCTGGGGGCGTAGCTCAGGGTAGAATGCTCGCTTAGCATACGCAAGGTCCTGGTTTTGAGCACCAGTACTGCAAAAAACAGAAGTTATTTAAAACTTATGAACTGTTTATTCATGGAATTCTATTTTATATTTTTGAACCACAGTAAGTCATAGGTAATTGAAACCTTAGAAAGGGAAACTATGGATGGGGGGCCAACTGTATATTAGGATTTTTATATCTTGAACTTTCTGAATATAATAAAACACTGAATTCAAAATCCTGGTCTCAGGTGACAAGAACAGTTCTGAAGATGTCTGAATTTCCTTTTAGAAGATGCTAAATATTGTGTTTTCAAGAGGTAATTTCTCCCTTTTATTTGAAAAACTCTCAGAGAAACTATATTCCTTTCACTTGAAGCTACTGGAGTGGGGGCACTTGGGCTTCCTTGTTACAGCAAGAGACTCTCTGCCTGAGTACCTTCTGTTATCTGTGATACAGAGGCCCTGCCTATGGGATTCTGCTGAGATGGACGATTTTGAGTTCCACATGCCACAATTTCAAACCATGTCATCTAAAGAACACCACTGTGGTGAAACAGAGTGATATTCTTATTAAGGTGTTCATTTTATCAGCAAAATATGAACCTCTAAATGATGATAAATGTGAGAAGGCATATTCCTTCAATAATGCCAAAAGTTCATCAGATTTCTAGTCTTAGAAGAAAAAGAGGCAATGTCTTATCAATAGCATATTTTAGGGTCTCACATGCTGTCATGAACATATTATATTTCTACTTAGGTTTATCTACTTATCTATATATCTATCTATTTATTTATTTGCAGTGCTGGGGATGGAAGCCAGGACCTTTCATATGCCGGGCAACGGCTCTACCTCCATTCTTATTTGGCTGCTTGATGTATCTCAAGTATGAATTTCAAGAAGCAGAAAATGGATAGCAAATTCTTCTATATGTCAAAACCAGTCATTTAAACCAGGATCTGTTCATACTGTGTCAACTGTTGAGAGTATATATTAAAGTTCTGCTGGCATAATGCCTAATTCTGTTTGGACGCCCTAAAGAGATGAGTTGAAATGCCTTTTCTCCATTTAGCTGATATGTTAACAAAGCATCTGCAGAGGTTCTCTTAGGACACAAAACTGAAAGAGACATAATATAATATTTGCCTTCAGGTAATTCATTCTAAGAAGGATAGAGACCCCTAAACTGAGGAGCATATCTAGGCTTCAAGACACACAGAGTTCCCATGTCAGGTGGCTGTTAATTTTAGCTAAATAGGCTGGTGAAGGCAGTAGACTCTCCAGGCCTCAGTCCAGTCCTTCACTGAGACACGCAATTTGTAACACCACTACCTCACAGATGATTGCAAAGCTGGAATGAGGCAATGGAGGCAACCCAGAGTGCCCATGGTAAATGTTCAATAAATGTTTAGTTCTCATTCCTTTTCCATTCCCTTGGATAACCTATGTGAACTACTTGTAATATATATTATGAATATAAAAATCATAAGACCTACAAAAACAATCAACAGCATTTATTTTTATAAATGATCAACAGCATTTATTTTTATATAATAATCACTGTTCTGGATGCTAACCATTACATTGATCAATCCTTTCCACTCATCTCAAACTTAGCCTAACACACACATAACTGTAATTGTCAAGAGAACAGAGAGTTTATTATTTCAAGGATGTCTTCACAAACTCTTCAATGGCTATAAATTTATATTGGCAAGATATTAATAAAATTTTGGTTCCCTAACAGTTTTGATGAAGAAGAAAACATATAAAGATGAACATATAAACATCTATATTACTATCCTATAGCCGATATCCAGTAGCATTGGTGAAAAATAGGTTAAATAGAAACTCTGTATTTCTATGTTGACATTTCCTTTCTAGTCAATTATTCCCTCTAAATACAGTAGAAAGTCTTGGGGTGGAGTGGAGGGACTCTTCCACATTAGGGGTCTAGCTCCTTACACAATGTTATCTACTCATCCTGAGTAAAGGTTTTCACAAATCCCATTTCCACATGGACTGACTTCTCTCCAAGCATTTCTTACCCCCTTTACCTCCATGTTTTTCTCCCATGTCAGCAATATTGCCTTAAATACCTTACCTTCCTATCTTTAGCTAATCAAATCACAGCCTTTCTTCTAAATCCAGCTCACATCCAGTTTTCAGAGAGCTGTCCCAGACCATCGTTTCCTCTCTCTTCTTACCTCACTACGCTACCAACGTCATGCTCATTATTAGTGCACTATTGTTTGTTTACTGTTACTTATTCATACTTCATTTTTTATGGTTTCCTCAACCATATTATAAACCATGCTATGTTAGAACTGAGTATCTTTTGTACACTGCTGATATTTAGATATTTGTTGGTTGGCTAGAATACATGAGGCAAAATAAGTGAAAATTTCAAAGTCCTACTTGGGCAAGGATAGTAGTTAGCATAATTTGACTGCTTTCAATATTAATACATTTCTGAAAACTCAAGATGAATTAAAGTATTGGCACAACTTTTCCATTTGAAAAATATTTTGTGTACTAACAGAATTATAATATACTATCTTGGAATTTAAGCAGGTCCTTGTTACAACCAACTACACTAAAACGATAATAGAGTTTGTACTTTAGTCAGTAAATTTATTTAACAAATTATTCATTGAGTTCCTAATTCTTATAAAGAATTACACTAAAATCTGCTGAAGAAGAGATGAATAAAAGCACTGGCCAACTCCTTAACACTCAACACTTTAATATAAGAGACAGATTTGAAAACATTTCACAAAGCAGAAATTAAATAAGCAATCAAATAGCTAACTTATGAATAATATATGATTAATTTCAATCAGTAGGGTACAGGAATCGTATGCCTAAAATAAAATAAAATAGGAAAGATAGGATTTGAATGAGGCCTCAGAAGATAACAAGGGCTTTTTAGACCAAGAAGGGAATTCTGAACTATATAATCAGAAAAAGCAAAAGATATAGATATGAAAAATAGACTTTTTATCTTTAGCTTCTCTCTGTAGGTGATCTCATCTGCTACTTCATGGGGAGAAAAGGCATTCTTCTACATGTCAAAACTGAATATTTGTTTCTTTTCCCCTTCCATCTCAAAACTGTCCTCATCCTTGCCCATACCTAATTCTCCAAATTGTTGTGTATTCTCTTGCTGTTTGTCTCCTGTCCAGTCTAGTTTCAGGACTTACCCTCTCCTTCCTTTGTGACCAAGATCTTCTTAAAGAATAGTCCATATTTGTTATCTCTACTTCATCTCTAATTCATTACTTACTAACTTAAGTTGAATTGTTCAAAAGTTCACAAAGTGTTTTGTATTTAGCAAAATAAAGTGAAACATGGATTTACTTTTTGATTTTTGTCCTTTATTTATTTTAAAAGATTTAACCAGTGTTTCTTTTTAAAATTTGCTATATTCAGGAAATAATGTGTAGTTTCTGAAGTAGGATTTCCCATGTCTAGAGAGTAAACTATTAACAGCTAAAACTCTATTTTCAGCAAAGAACCTGTTGTTATAGTGATCAATGAGAATCCTGAACCTTGAACATGCTGCTCTTTCAATGCATGTTCCCCTAACTCAGAGTTCTTTACAATTCCTCAGATGAGAAAAGGCAGAGTGTACAATTCATTTTCTTCAATAACATAAAGGAGGCACTTTTAAGGAAATTATTTCATATAAGCCAGGGTTCTCAATCCTTTTTTGAAAGATCAAAGAAAGGTAAGGTTTGTTATCTCAACTGTTCTGACACAGCCAAGGAAGTGACCAAGTCCCTGTACCTGACAGATGCTCCAGTTCTCTGGCGGTTTCACTAACTAAAAGGATTAATGGCTAAGATGGTTTCTCCTCTTCTATATTATAAATATTTAGAATTCTCCATCACTTACTTTGCTCACCTATCTTGCCTTCAAAGTCAAATTTATCAGCACACACTCATCACCAATATCTCAAAAGTGCAGAGAACCACCCATAAGTAATATACATCTAAGACTTTTCTGGGACAATGAATGTCATGCACACGATTCTATGATCTGTTGGGTAATTCATGAATCTCAACTCATCTTTTCGATTTCCTTTGTAAAACACTTTGGTTAATCGAACAATCAAATCCTTTTATTATTCATTCATTCATTCATTCATTCATTCATTCATTGTTCTTCTGTGGTTCTGGGGATTAAACCCAGACCTTCACATTTGCTAGGCAAGCACTCTATCACTGAGCTACATCCCCAGTACTTTTTAAAGATTTTATTTTGAGATAGTGTTGCCCAGGTTGCTAAGTTGCCCGGGGGTAGCCTCCAACTTGCAATCCTCCTGCCTCAGCTTCCCAAATTGCTGCGATTATAGACATGTGTTGCATGTACAGTTTCCTCTAATCTTTTAAAAATGTATTTATCCTATAAACAACACATCCTCTTCTTAAACTATATAAAGGTGGATATTACAAACTTCTATCCTAAGAAATGGTGTCTAAGCCTACCAAACGCATTGGATATTATGGAAATTCCATAAATATTTGCCAATAGGCTGATATATACTTAACAATATTATTCAATATTTCCATAAAGGCCACTCCACAAATGTTTTGACTAAAGATCAGAAAATTTCAGGCCCACCCCTAACACTGGTAAGGACTAGGATTAAGACTACAAATGGAGGCCCATATTTCATACACCTAAATAAATTTCAAAATGATGCACAGTGGTGAATACTGGCATCTCAGTTACCTGGGAGGCTGAGGGAAGAAAATCATGGGTTCAGGTATAGCCTAAGCAATTTAACAAGACTCAATTTCAAAATAAAAATAAAAAGTGTTGGGAAAATAGCTTAGTGGCAAAGCACTTGCCAAGGGATATGTGAAGCCCGTGTTCAATCCCCAGTGCCAAAAAAAGAAAAAAAAATAATTACAAGTTAGACTATTAAGTAGCATGTGGCCTTAACTCTAACACTGACAAATAGACCTTCAAATACCTGGCAAGACTGGTAATTGTAATTCTCTGAAGTTCCATCACAGTGGTCAGCCCACTCCTGCTCTTCCCATTCCCGAGTTCTGTCAACATCTTGAGGGGCCCTGCATACCTGTGTGGACATCCTCCTAACCTCAAACTGCTCCCCCTCAGGCATTCCTCAGGACTAAGGGTATACTCACTAGTTTTATCTTCCTAAGGACCAACCCAGGGAAAAGGCCCAGGAAGACGTTGGAAGGAGCTCTGAGCTATTTGAAGGCAGAAAATTCACAGTCCCAGTGCAGAGGATACAGGGAGAGAGGGAGTGAGGCTCGGGCTGGTCCTATCCCCTCAGCCCCTTCATCCTGTGGGTAAGTGTGGCCACAACAGTGCTTTCTAATTCACAAGTCAAAAAGCAGAACTTCCCTTACCTGGGCCTGAAAGCAAAACAAATCAAAGGGATAACGAAGAGATCAGTTTTACTAATGGAAACTCAATATGTAAGATTAAGAAGGTAGATAAAACTGAAAATTCTAATCTCTAATCACTTCAGTTCCCTCAAGATCTATAATCAAAGGGTCTAATATTTAATCTGGATCTACCCTATAGACTAAACCTAGATTCTGTGCTTTCCTTACAAATTCATACAAATTTATAGAACTGTATTCACATGCTAGAGTTGTATTGTATTCACAACTTGGAGTTGGGAAAACAAAGTAGAAGGAGGAGAACATAGAGTATTAAAGATAAGATCACACATGCAGAGGTTAAAAAAAAAAAAACAAAAAAACAAAACAAAACAAAAAATCACTTCGCTTGGGTTCTGCTGCTTGTGTGGGGAAGTTTACACCATGATTAATCAGCTGATTAAAGTTCAGTATCTCAGCTTGCTCTTACTAAGGCAGGTTCCTGCAGCTCACTCATTTGCTTCCTAAGGCCCCTAGCCTGCCTACTGTATGTGTGGTAGGTCACAATGAGCTTCGTCAGCATGTCAGTAGACTGATACGGCTCTCCCTACACAGAATCTCTTCCTTCACCATAACGTGCTCCACTGCAATTTCCACTTTACTTAGTAAGAAAATGATTTTGCTAATTTGAAAAAACTAATAAATAACTCTCATCACAATACATATATATACTCCACAGGAAGGGAAGTATTTCAACTGGAAATCTTATTTATGTGTACTTACTGAGATTGTACCATTGTCTAGACCTATGGACAGTCTTCTTGTTTCCGGGTTAAAAGACATGCATGAACATGGAGCTGAAAGAAATGAACATGTTGATGAAATTAACAAAATGACGATTCTCATTGATTCAGGAGTGCCTAACTAGCTAAGAATGTGTGGCTATTTTTTCCCCACTATTTTCTGAAATAATTCATTTAACTCCCACTCACCAAAATAGTAAGTAATTTTACAATCAATCCTTAGTTTTTTAAGTTGTCCTTTTAATGACTATAGCAAGTAAGACATTCTCAAGCTGGACAAGTTCCCAGGGGCCTGGTCTCTGCTTGCACTGTCAGTATTCAGGATAAATTTGCTTAACTAGATTAACAATACTTTTGCTGTGTAAGCCTTCAGTCACCACTCTCTCACTTACACTCAAACTCCATCTTCAATAGAAATAACTCACTCTTTCTGAATTAGGGAGACTGTTAAAACAAAGGTCTTACTCCCAGCCCTCCCTGCGCGCACACATACACACACATAAATCTGTATTTGGTTTAGCAATGATATAGGGCAAGGGAACTAACAAGCCTTCTACTCTCTGCAGTCAGGAGGTTTGGTGGGAGCTACTGGTTGAAAATGACCACAGATCTGTTTCAAGGTAAAAAAACACCCAGTCAACAAGGGCTAGGTATTGCAGGAAGGCACCAGAGGAGTCAGCACACCCAGTCCTGGACTGGGACTCCCTGATCCACAAGACCGACTGCCTCTGTCTACTAAGTCCTATGCTCAGAAGAAACCTGTGATCAATAAGCACTTACTAAACAGCTTCCAGGTCCCTGCCTTCTTTAGCTACACTTCTACTAAGAATGGGGGATTTTTGACAATCTACCCCATACTGAAAAAGTTGTTCGAAAGAGCCCAACATGGGGGTTGGAGTTGTGGCTCAGTGGTAGAGTGCTTGCCTGGCATGTGTGAGGCCCTGGGTTCAATGCTCAGTCCCACATATAAATAAATAAAATAAAAAAGATGCATTGACAACCTAAAAAAAAAAAAGAGCCCAACACAATTTTTAAATGTTCCCCCCATATTCATCCCCCATATTCATAGTAGCCCTATAGAGTATGAACTTATTCATCAATATAATCATAATCACAACCCCAAATATTTTCATTCCTACTTTTTCAGTTATGATTAAATGTCTCATCCAGGTCATACAGGAAAAAAAAAAGTTGGAGAAGGTTCAAAGACATAATTCAAACACACAGTGCCATTTTCAAACACCCATCTAGAAATATCTTTAAACTATAAAAGAACTTCAAGTTCTGTTGACAGAATTACTTCATAAACACATCACTTAGTAACATTTTTTTCTCTACAAAAGGGCCCTGAACAAATCAACAACATAAAGAATCTTCTAAGCTGCATAAGTAATTTACATTTTTCTAATTTCAACCATGACATACTCAGAAAACAAACATACAAAAAAAAATTCCCCAAAACTCCCACTAATATGGACTATTTTCTTTCTGTTTAGCCACAAAATAAAACCAGATTCCAAAATGTATATGGCTAAAAAAAGCAGTTAAGTGATATTTAATACTCTAACCTAATAAATTCAGTATTATTCACCTTTGGCCTATAAATTATTTGGCAAAATTTCTACACAAATGCTAAGATGCCAGGTCTCATAATCTCATATGTATGTAGAATTAAAATCTATTGATTGCATGGAGAATTACCATGCTAGCTGAAAAAAACAAAAGAAAAAATATATTGTGAATACAGCTATATAAAATATATACACACATTAAAAATACATAGAAAAACTATTCTAGTTCTTTTTTTCAAAAGATTTTTCTTTAACACTGTCTTTAATCTTGTCATTTTGCTGTTCTTGTTAAAATTCATTTTAAATATCTAATTATTTATTACAATTTAATCATGAACATATGAAGAAAACTTGACTACGGCCCCAAGGGGTAGCATGCTACCCAAGAACAACCTTATCATTTAGCTGTCCACCTGACCATTTATAAGTATATTCTCTGTGAATTCCTTAAGAGGTAATGTATGGTCCCACTAAGCTAGAAAATCCACTGATTTCTAAACATGATTTAAAAAACTTTTACAACACTGCATAAGCTATCCTTAAATCTACATTGCTATTTCTTTATTCCTGTTATTTCCCCATTTGTTACTCAACAAAAATTTAGAATGCTCACTATGTTCCAGGCATGTGACACAATGATATATAAGGTATTACCATTGCCATCAAGAAATTTATACACTATGATACCAACTACATATAAGAACAGTGACTCAATTTCACCTTCTTAGTTCAAATCACTTTATGTATAGGAAGAAACACTTATCAGAATTCAAAAGCCTTTTCCTTTATAAATGCAATTAAAAAGAAATTTTAACAGAAATTCTGTTCTATAACCCATATGCCTGAACCTAAGATGTTCCAGAGCTAGACAGCATTAGCTGCCTGGTGCCCTAAAGGTAGAGCCATCCTTCAAAGAAGCATTATGAGAAAACATCAGTCAAGTGTGTGTCTGTGTGTGTGTGTGTGTGTGTGTGAGAGAGAGAGAGAGAGAGAGAGAGAGAGAGAGAGAGAGAGAGAGAGAGGAAGAGAAGAGAAGAGAAGAGAAGAGAAGAGAAGAGAAGAGAAGAGAAGAGAAGAGAAGAGAAGAGAAAAGGTTTTGGACAGCTGAGCTTTATGATGTTCCTCAATGATTTCTCAGCTGAGACACTCTCACGGAAAACAGACCTTGGATTGGATACCCAAAGCCCTGGCAGGGTCACAGAGGCAACAAATGGTCTCTAAAGACTTCTGATGCCTAGATTTGTTAACTACAGTAAATCTTTTCTTTGGGGGTTAGAAGGATACAGAGATTACCACAAAAAATCCACTTCTTGTGTAAAGGCTAGTGCTTTATAAAATGACTCCTAGTCATGCAATACAAACATCAAAGGGACATAACTGGGGAAGGATAATGAGACAGAATAAAATTAGTAATGGTGAAATGGTAAAGGAAACTTTTGGCAGGAAGAATAGGGTAGAGACAAAATACGATTTAGCATAATAGCTGTTACTAGTTTGCAAAGATGTACACTTCACAAATAAAAAGTCTGCTTCAAATGCTATAAAAATAATAATTCATAAGGTAATAAAGAAATAACTGATCCTTCATGGCTGAATATGCACCTTAGTGATGAACTGGCTGGCAACTGTTCTTCTAACTAACCTTAAAACTGCTTTCTCCAAAGAGGGAAGTAGCTGATCGTAACTATAAAATTCCAATACAGTGTCCCTCTGTTGACTTCCTCTATCAAATTCACAACCCTGAGCTCTAGATGACATAAATACAACAATACACAATCCTGAAAATATGCTATCGCTGCCCTGGCACTTTTAACTGTTTCCCAGTGAGGATAATCATACCAAGTAAGCTCTGTGAGGTGATCCCATCTGTTGAGGCGTATGGTACGTATACCATGTTATACGTACACAGCCAGAGACTTCTCTTACATTAACCAAATAACTGAAATTCAAGGACTTGCCACTGCTTTTCCTGGTGTTATACTCTAGCTTCCTACCTTCCCCCAAAAGTTTTATAAAAACATAGTGGTAAGGTGGTCACGGTTTCTCAAAAAAAAAAAAAAAAAAAAGTACAGAATTAATTTTCTACACATCTGAAAAAGATTTGCCATCTACCTTTTCTGTTTGAGGCTGATGACAACCAAAGGGAGTATCTGGTAAAATTTTAGGAAGCAAGATAACAAAAGACAGAAAAGGCTGGGCTTGTAGCTCAGTGGTAGAGCGTTTGCCTAGCACATGTGAGGCACTGGGTTTGATCCTCAGCACCACATAAATATAAAGGTATTGTGTTCATCTACAACTAAAAATATTTTTTAAAAAAGACAAAGCAATGTGTGCAGGTCTTGTGTACTGGGACCTCTTATTCTCTTCTATTAGCATCAGGACTTTGGACTTTCATGGCCCATCACAGTCTCTCACCTTTAAACACTTTGGTAACATTTGAATGAGTTTTAAAATGAAATCTTTGTAATGTAAGCCAAGCATTCAGCTTTAGGATTAAGGAAAACTAAAAAAGAAGCCCCAGTATAGGTGATTATATTAATGTTCATATAATTTGAAGGAGGAAAAACCTCAAGAGACATGAGCCCTAGACACAGGAGACTCAAGAGACCAACATCAACAAGTCAATAATTAAAAGGATTGGAGAAAAAGAGACTACTTGCGTTTCTAATGTTATTATCCCATAATTGGCATAAGAAAAAGTCATTATCCTTACTTAAAAAAGAAAAAATATGTAATTGAGAGGAAGTATTTCAAAGTATTTCTATTTGGGGGAAAGTTTCCTAATTTATATTGTTTACACCAATAATTCTTTCATTTTCCAATTAGTTTATTCTCTGTCCTTTGCTGATCAGTTGAACTTTGCTTGAATAAACACAAGTTTCATTGAAGATTAAGCCCTGGATTTCAATCACACTGACTGCTTTACATTGCTAAAGGTATTATTTGGCAGGATACACTGATCTTCAGGAGATGTTCTGGTTAGAACTTTAAAACTAAATAAACAATGGTACTTCCTTGAATAAAACTTCAAGTGTTAAAGGCATCTTGATGAAGTTAAATGTCAGGATCCCACAATAAGGGGCTTTCACCTGAACCTCCAGTGTGTAATACACCCTGAACAAAGCAAAGGCTGGATTCACAGATAGTATTTCATCCAGCCTTATTTTTCTTAGGATAATATTAGATGTGCAATATCCTACTCGTGTTTTATTTCATTAAGCATACCAGTATTGAGGAATTTGATTGTCTTAACACTAAAAAGTATTTTTCATTTAAGTCAAACATTTTATGCACTCTACCAAAGTTAACTTATTTTTTTTTAATCTAGTCTGAGTAATATCAACAAAGTTACTATGAATAAGTGGGGGGGGATAGAAGTTCACTGGATTAGTCAAGGGGAATGAAGGGGGGATGGGAATAGGAAAGACAGCAGAATGAACTGGACATAACTTTCTTTTGTTCGTATATGAATACACAACCAGTGTAACTCCACATAATGTGCAACCACAAGAATTGGAACTTATACTCCAAGTATGTGTAATACGAAAATACACTCTACTGTCATGCATATCTAATAAGAACAAATTAAAAAAAAAAAAAAGGTTGCTTTTTCTCCCAAATTTTAAGTCATAATAAAGTGACCTAACTACAGCATACCTTACAATTCTCTGCCAGATGAAAATCAAACAAAAGTATGCTAAATAAATGCTATACATTCTCAGATTATTAATATCTCATATTTTTACTTTGGGTAATCTGTTTTCCTTCATTTTCCATTAAAAATCAAGTTTCTTGGGTACATCCTCTTAGTAAATACAAAATTAATCATAACATCTCACTGTTTTCAAAAATGAAAGTAAAAGTAATAAATTGTTTTTACACATATAAATTATGTTTACAAATGGGTCCATAATATACCCTATGAAAAAAATAAACTAACAAATGCAGAAATAAACTTCACACCCAGGAACCAAGCAGTTATTTGAAATAAAGTATAAACTAAAACAGTAGGATGGGCATTTCCCAATTGTATACAAATTCCCCAGGCTGCCATGAAATTGTTGACTGAGTTAAAGATGTTTAAAAGTCACCCAAACAATCACTACTTTATAAAAACAGAACTGCTAAATTTATAACTTTAAATACTTCTCACTGCTAATCAATCTATATAAACTTTCCCCCAAACTGCAATAAGCACAGAAGAATTTGGTTAAGGAGGGAAGGTTGGACAAGGACAGAAACTACCTTCGTCATCTTGAATTATCAAAAAGCTCTTGTTCCTCTTGGGAAAATTAACATTTGAAATTTACATACAAAACAACTCATTCCTATTCCAGATATAATGGCATATGAACATATTAATCAACTTGATTTTCCAAATCCTCAATTTCAAGTTAACCGTTGCCTTAAGATTACAGTCTCAACAAACGGGAAAAGGAAACCAACCCAGCCACAACCTCATGAATTAGCCAAATGTTCCATATAACTCTGGGTTAATGATAACAACAGTATATACTATTAAACACAAAGACCTTGAAAAGTACTGTGCAGTTATTTACTATATCTAATAACCAAGCTATTTTTGCAAATTTGAGAAGACAATGAATAGTTTTATCTGTTGTTGGGCTCAAAGCAGAGCAACTGTAAAGAACTTGCCCAAAGTGACTTAGCAAAATGGTAGAAATAAAAATAAAATTCCAATTTCCCACCTAGGCAATGTTCTAACCTACAAACTATTTTTAATGTTCCAATCTAAAGTGGTGCACTTGGAGTGGAATGAATTTAATATAAACAATAGACTTCATCATGTTCAAGTTTCATCTAATTATCTTAAATAATATAATTCATTTATTGTACTCCTTGCCTCATATCACAAAGAATTTAAAATCACTAAAGAAGCAGATACGACAAAATCAAACAACAGAAATAAACAAAAAGTCGTGACCACAGAATATATATATATATATATATATATATATATATATACACACACACACACACACACACACACACACACACACACAGAAACTTAAAATAAAGATCTGCTGGCAAACTTTGTAAGCTTTGTGTTTCACATTATCCATAAGGACTAGGAACCAGGTCCTCAGAACTATTGCTCCCAACCTTTTTTTGCCTTATGATATATACAGGAAAGTTTATTTGTACATCACTGGAGTCAGTGGAAGAGACTAACCACTCCATTCCACTTTTCACTATACCCTCTGCCCAGCTAAGAGAGGATCAGCACTCAGGGGACCAAGACACTGTGCACACAATTCAGGAAATTCTGCTTTAGAGAAAGCAAAGGATTCCTGGTCCTCATATCTGAAAAATATCCCTCCTCTGTGCTTCTTTATAAAAGAGGTGCTGTGTATTATGGTGGACATAATTACTTTAAAAACAGCCGTATGGCACTTCATGTGGATGTACACATCAGTTGAAGTTGAGGTGCAATGAACAAAGGCAATTCTGCAGAGGGCTAAGGCTACCACGAAGTGGGAAAATGCAGAAGTTAGTATCTGCAATAGTCATTCTCTCAATGAGGCTTTTGATAAAAACTCAGAAGCAGATGGTTCAAAATGATGTGTTTCAGTGAAGAATCAAGGTTAAGGTGGCCATACTTGTGTGAAAATTGAGGGGCCCAATCACAACCTCAGACTGGACAGATGCCATCCCTCCACAAAGCAGAGAGCTGGACAAATACTAAACAAGACATCTTATAACTATGTTTGGCACAGCTATTTATTTGCAACTACTTTTGAAAAAAGGTCTTCTGATTTGCTTTGCGGACAAATGCATAAAAGCTTAGAAGCCAAAGTAAATTTCACCTGCCTGGTCTGGAAACAACAGAACCTATACAGGTTTTCCAATTCTCCAACATGCCCCAGCCTGAGGTTTCTGCCCCCTCCAGTCTTTTATTCACTACATATGTGGCAGCCAAGGTGATTTTACCTATTCTCCATACCCAGGGGAGAAGTTGGTAATAAAGGCCCAGAGATGATAATCAACCCTCTGATAGAATAAAAATACTCTACCACCTGACACCCTGGCTTGTACTTCAGATTCCTCCCTGCCTCTCCTTTGTCTGAAATGGAGTGGCAAACCTAGTTGGTAAAGTAAATCTAAAAGATCTCAACCATGAAAATCAGAATGCTGTGCTTTTCACATGCTTTTTCTCTATAGGGTGAGGTAAATGTGGTGGTTGGAATTCTATCTATTAGAAGCCTAGAACAAATAATCACATTTATGGCTGCAACTGAAATCTCAACACTGCACCCTGAGGAAGGCCCCTCTCTATTTGACAAGCTTGGGCAGGGCCCCAGGTGGACAAGTTGTAAGATGATATTATCATAAACAATTAGCAGCTACTACATGGATACACTGAGAGGCTATTTTGAAAGAATATCTGATAAGGAAATGTTCTGATTTCTCATTCATCCATAAAATTAGCTAGCTTATAGGAAACTACAAAACAAGTCAACAGTTATCCCAAATTCTCCCTACAGAGGGGCTGGGAGAGGTAGTGTGAGTTCTTAGCAAGCACAAGGTTCTGGGTCCTTTTCAATCCCCTGCACCAAAACCAAACAAACAGATCTCTATAGAGATCAGGGTTTAAACAGATCTCCTTCAAGAAATCTTTGGGACCATGTCCCCGTCATGCCTCTTTTCCTATCATAACCCTTATTACTAAACATGGTTGGTACTCATTTAATGTCTGCCTTCCCTATGACATTGTAAGGAATGCAAAGACAGGAGCCAGCTGCCATATTTAATCACTATAGCCTTAATACAGTGCACAGATCATGGTATGGAAGAAATATTTAACATTTGTTAGATGAACTGTCCAATGAAATTAAAGAGGATAAAGTATTACTTTTTGCTTTTCTTCTTTAAATGCCCTCATTTTCCCCAGACTATGAACAGCTCAACACACAATGGCACCAACAGGGCAGTTGTGGTTTAGATTTGAGGTGTCCCCCAAAAGCTCATGTGTGAGACAATGCAAGGTTTGGAGGAGAAATGATTGGGTCATAGCTTAACCCAATCAGTGAATTAATCACCTGATAGGGATTAACTAAGTGGTAACTGAAGGCAGGTGGAGTGTGGCTGGAGGAGGCGGTTCATTGGGGGCGTGGTTGTGAGGTATATATTCCTATGAGTACAGTGTCCCTCTCCCTCCCCGTCCCCTTCCTTCTCTCCCTCTGCTTCCTGATCACCATTATGTGAGCTGCTTCCCTATGCCATACTCTTCCGCCATATTGTTCCTGTCTCACCTAGAGCCCTGAGGAATGGAACTGGCCTTCTATGAACTAAGACCTCTGAAACTGTGAGCCCCTGCATAAACTCTTCCTCCTCTACAGTTGTGCTGGTCCAGTCATGTACTCACAGCAACAAAAAAGTTGTCTAAAACATGGCAAGTCCTTCCTATTTAAAGATCACAGGGACCCAGGAAAAACTTAACAGATGGGAATTAGGAGGTACACAATTAAGGCTATGCTTAGTCAAATACTTGCAGTTACAACCGAGGGAAACCCACTTGTGCCAGTTTAAGAACAAATAGGCATATCCAGCAGAAGGTGGGCTCTTAAAGGCAGAAACCCAGCCAGGCATCAAGGGTGAAGTTTAAGAAGATAAGGAGGAAACCTTCAGGCATCACTGCTTGGTTTTTCTGTCCCTTGGAGGTCAGAGGGTCCTCCCTTCCTAGTTCATCCTTCCTTTTCTGAAAATCAGTTTTTACTGTTTCTTCAGGTGCAAAAAAGTCTCACAGCTCTTGGGCTTATATGTTTCCAGTTCAAGGAACCTGTCTGGACTAAGACTAGCATTTCCTAGTCCAAATGCTAAATTCCTGGGAAAAGCAGACTGGCCCAGGGGCAAACAGCTTCAACCAGGCAAGTCTGGTTTCTCCTAGTTCCCTTATTTCCCCTTGAGGAAGGAGGAGTGGCTCGGAAAAGACACGTGGAGACACTCCAACAGTGGTGCTCCAGTGTTATCCTGACTCATCTGTCTGCTCTTCATCTTTCTCCTGCCACTCGCTCAACGTCACTCTGCCTCATCACATTCTGCCTTTCAGGCTGACTCCTATCAACTTAGCCTTCACTACTCATTCTTTCTCATTCCAGGCCTCCTGCTCCTTGCCTCCATTAAACTTCTTTTCAACACTACCAAACATCTCTTCTCCTGCCCAGAACATGACAAATACTCTACTTAAAATGTATTTCAGTGAACAAAATAACAAGCCATATTTTAAATGTGTATTTTCTCTTGTATTTGGAATATTACTTATCATGCACTACTATAAAGGTACAACATAGTCATATCTGCCTTCTAGTATCCATTTTATGGCCTCTGGATTTATTCAATTTTCTTTCCACCTATTTTGTTACTAATACATAATTTGTAACTAATACCACATTGCTTAAGCCTAATACCGAATAACCTCTTAACAAAAAACTTTTCAATAGAAAAGACTGCAAAGCAAATCTTTTGGAAACTCAAATCTATTTCAGGTTCTCTGATCAAAAGGTAGCTTATTTTCTTATGCAGTAAGACTCTGTCATTTTAAGTTTAAACAAAGCTTAAATTCTTGCTCAGAGGTTAGTTACTATGCCATCTAAATGCATACAATTCCTAGGAAAATAAGTCGATTTCTGACCAACTGTGAAGAACATCACCTTTTTTCTTATACCTGTACACAGTATTACTACTATTACTATTATTATTACTATTCAACAACAAAAATTATAGAAGTCACTCTGACTATGTTCATCTACAAATCCTGACATCTACATCAGTACACTTATATACTGGTCATGTTTGACTGACTAACATGTAGACATATATCTACATATTTACTAATTACCATTATATACACATGAGGCTTTACATGTGTTCATTTAAACATGTATATAGGGATTAACAATATATTGGCTGTAATGTAGCAAGACAAGTTCTTTCTCAAATCTTAATGTACATTAAAATCATGAAGGGATCTTATGAAAGTGCAGATTCTGATTCAGTAACCCTGGGGTAGAATCCAACAGTGCAGTTCCACTAATTTCTCAGGTGATGTTGATTAGGTTGGACCACAAACAACACTTTGAATAGTCCTATTTTTACTCCCTTTAGGAGAACATCATAGACAAATATACAAATAATTAGAGGGCCCTGTTTCTCAAAGCTCATGTTGAATCATTAGGGAAATGGATGATGATATTCTCTTTATAATTAGACTCAATCCTTCCGTAAGTATTTACTGAGTACCTGTGCCAGTCATTCTTACAGACAATCTACTCAATGGTGAAAATACAACTAGAGGATTCTCTGTATTCTTAGAGATGGCCAAATAAATAGAGCACAAAAAGCCCAGGTACACACACTCCTGTAATCCCTGATTTGAGAGGCTGAGGTGGAAGGATCACAAGTTCAAGACCCGTCTGGGCAACTGAGTGAGACCCTGTCTCAAAATTA
Source organism: Sciurus carolinensis (assembly GCF_902686445.1). NCBI lineage: Eukaryota > Metazoa > Chordata > Mammalia > Rodentia > Sciuridae > Sciurus > Sciurus carolinensis. The sequence continues at coordinate 37,296,746 of NC_062217.1, forward strand.
AAAATTGTAAAAAGGGTTGGGGATGTAATTCAGTGGTAGAGCACCCAGGGTTCATCCCTAGTACAAAAAAAAAAAAAAAAAAAGGAGAGAGCTAGAGCATTATAGAGTGACACAAATATGGGTATATATACAGGTACAGGGAAGTAGGGAAAGGGATGGATAAGCAATTGCTTAAGACCCTGTGCCCTCATGAAGTTCCCAAACCTTCAAACTATCACCCAGGTCTGCCTCGTTCACTGACTGACAAGTTGAAAGTTACATGTCTCTGGGGCCAACATCAACTTGCTAGATTACAGCACTACCCCATCTCTTCCAGTTAGATCTACTACATCAAGTTTGATAAAGAAGCAATACCAGAGAAAAGACTGGTTATGGCACTTAAACAGGAAAAAAAAATTGGAGAATCCTCCTCCTTTCCTGTTTTCCTGAACCTAATCACTATTATTGCTCAACAAGCCCATGTTTCTTTGGGGCCTACAATGTCAAGGGCCCATAATGAATGGCATCTGCTAGAAGCACAACTGGTAAAAAAAAGAATACAGTCTTAAGAATTCCATTTTGTCTAATCCAAAGTACTTCTATTCTTCTCTACACCTTACCTATTGTGAGTCAGCATTCGTATATCAGAGAAAACATTCAGCCTTTGGTTTTTGAGGACTGGCTTATTTCACTTAGCATGATAGTCTCCAGTTCCATCCATTTACTGGCAAATGGCATAATTTCATTCTTTTTGGTTGAGTAATATGCCATTGTGTGTGAGTGTGTGTGTGTATGTGTACACTTTAGATTGGACAAAAGAGAAAGAAGGTGAATGAAGGCAAGGGAGGAGAATAGGAAAAATAATTGAATGAATTAGACATCACTATCCTATGTGCATGTATGATGTAATCCTACATCATGTATAACCAGAAGAATGAGAAGTTATACTCCATATATGTATAATATGTCAAAATACATTCTACTGTCATGTATAACTACTAAGAACAAATGAAAAAAAAAAAAGAATTCTAAGAAGTTTGTCCTTCACAGAAAAGGGAGCTGAATACTTGGTTCAGTTTGTGGTTATCATCTATTTGCTAAAAAATTATAAAGTCATGCAAAGCCTCAAAGACAATTTGAAACTCACTGAAAACCATTATATCCTTAATAATTCATTTGTTCGTAAACAGAGAAAATTGTTATTATGATATTCTTTTGCCAGAGGCATAAACTTAACCACATCTATAATTTAGCATGAATTTATTTTGGTTGAGTATAGTGGCATGTATTTCTCAAACTGGGATACTTGTATTAGGGGGTGAGGTGCACACACTGCAGAAAGCCAGAGGGTATCTGAGTCCAAAAGACAAACCTGGGAGTTTTTCTGCATGTTGATTTTAATTAAGATTTAAGGCAGGAGAATAAAGAAAATGATTAATGCAACTGATACTGAACTTAAATGAAACTACAATAAACATGCAATAGAATGCTCAAATTTCATTTATTTAAAAGAAAAAACACAAGACTAAAAATAAATTTACTAATTTGGAAAGCCAGTTCTTCACTTGTAGGTTTAAGAAACACATACCTTTTTTTAATAATAAAAAAAAAAATTAGTGCATTTTAATTATACAGAATAGTGCGTTTCACTGTAGCGCACTCACACATGGAAATATATACCTGATCATTATCCCCCGCCCTTGCCCACTCTTCCCCTTCTCCCTGACCCCATTCTTCATCTCTAAAAGTCTTCCTGCTACTTTCATGTTTTCTTCCTGCCACTCAAACTCAGACTCCACATATGAGGGAAAACCTGTGACATTTGTCTTTCTGTATTCTCCCCACCCCACAACTCTCTCTGAAAAATTCATTATTTGTCAGTAAGTGCAAGGACATATTTCTCTGATTCAATGTTGAGGAAATTAAATCTATTTCTAATTAGAATGTTTTAATCCTAAGAAAATCTTTTGAGAACTAAATGTTCAATGCTGAATGTCCTGTATTTGAATAAATGCTATAACAATAATGCAAGGCTAAATTTACTTCACAAATGTAATCACTAGACAAAATTTTGAATTGTCCATGAACACACTTTACAAAATAGTTAAACAAAAAGTAGGCAATAAGAGGGAGACTGCTGTAATCAGACAGCCCATCTGCTGTAGTCCTTTTTCCATTGATCTTATTCAAAAACTGAATATATAGTCAATTTCAGAATAATTTTCTTACTTTACATAGTGAGAACTTTAGAAAATCTAAAATGATTTAATATGGTACTTTTCATTATAATGAGATTCCAACATTCAATCTTCTCCACTCAAGAAGAAAATACAGGGAAGGCAATCTGGGAAGAAAGGGGATTTGGGGTACAGGTCTGTTCTTTCAAGACAGTGACCCAGATACTTACAAGGCATTGCATGGTATATGCTTGGCCAGTACTGCCCACTGTCTCTCTTTAACCAAACACGAACAGTCCTACAATAGAAGAAAATGTGTGCATGAAATCACAGCGTTTTAGTCACAGGAAAATAGTGATACACAGAAAGTAAACTTCTTAACATTATATACATATTCACATCTTGACTACACATATGTATGTATCTTAACCATATACATTTATATATACACACATACATATACATATATGAGCATATTACATATACCACTAAAAAATCTAGAATTCTTAAATTTAAGGCTTCTGTACATTGAGAATTACATGACTCTTTATATGTCATCCTCATACATGTACATACACATGTCTAATTATGATAGGATTTGAAAACTATTTTCACTGATGTTTTACATTATCTGACCTTTGCCCTTGCTACAGTTTGAACATGAGGTGTCCCCAAAAGCTCCTGTTAATGCAGAAATGTCTGGAGGTGAAATTATTGAATTCTAAGAGCTGTAACCTAATCAGTCCATTCTAGTTTGATAACTGTAGGCAGGTAGTATGTGGCTGGAGGAGGAGGATCCCTGGGGACATGCATCTTTCCTCTGGCCCCTTCCCTCTCTCTGCCTCCTGCCTCTGCCTTGAGCTGAGCAGCCTTCTTCCCCATGATGTATTGCCTCATCTTGGGCCCAGAGTCATGTCATTGACCATCTATGAACTAAGACCATTAAAACTGTGAGCCCCAAATAAACTTTTCCTCCTCTAAGTTGTTCTTTTTGGGTGTTTTGGTTACAGAGATGAAAGAGCTAACAAAAACAGCCCTAGTCTTCTGGGAGCATCCATCTTCCTGGGGGACTCATTAGATTTTTCTAGTGAAAGAAGTGCAAAGAGATCAAATGGAATAATATACAGCATTTGATATGAACAGAAGGATTACGCAGTTAGTCTATAGACTTACTGTTCCTCATCCTGAGAAACAGTTTTTCCAAACATGGTCAAGCAGTGGTGAGGTCTGAAACTCAGATTTTCTGAGGCAGTGGCCGACCAGGGGGCCCACTGTGGAACAGGGTGATACTGGAGCAAAGGTTGGATGACATTCCAGGTCAGCAGTTCAGATAGCAACCAGGCACCCAGGAGAGCTGAGAGAGACACAAACGAAGAGAGACTGGGGAGCACCACCAGGTTCTAACCAGTCAGAAAGGCCCAGCGGTAAGTTACCCCAGTCATGACATCATCAGCCTATGCCAGTAAGTAACGCAACTGGAGACCTAAGGACATTATTCCAGAGACCAGAGGAAATGGTGGACATACATCAACCAAGGGCGATGGTCAGTGTCCACTGCCAGGAGAACAGAGGCTATGCACCTTACCCTACACCATCCCAGGGAAGAAGCAGAGACTGAGCATTTATCTCAGAAAGAGTTGGTCACTACCTAAAGAGACTACTGAAGTCATCATAACTGGACTAAGCTTCAAATTGCATTAAATATCCCCTACCCCATCTAATCAGTGAGTCTCCTATAAATAAGCAGGAAACAATCTACACCACCTATAGAAACAATAAAATTATACCATTTTCTCTGCACAGTCACAGTTATGATAGAGTGATATGTAGAGACACATTAGATAGACATGAAAAATTCAAAATGCAACATTGTTTTTGGTCAATCACACTAATTTGTGTGGTGGGCAGATACAACGGTTACTAACTTGTAAAAAGTAACTGTGAACCCACTCATACAACTATTTCAGTGTTTACTCTTAAAAAAAAACTTTTTATAGTATATATTAGCATGACATAATATTGGTATTATCATCTTAATAAGAATCAATATAGCGAGATATCACAGAAGATGGACGAGAGAAACTTCATAAACTACCCTCCATCAAGTCAATTATTAAAACTGGCAAGAACACCCATTAAGTTGGCAGAATCATCTATTTCAGTAATCTACTGTCCAGTTAAATGTTAAGTGTCCAGGGAAGTGAAATTAAAAAGTGGTAAATTTCAGAGAATTTTAGCATTTAATAGGTGCAATCACCCATGCCCAAGCCCATGGCAGCAAGAATGGAGATAGTGGCTCTTCTTGATAGAGCAGCATGCTGGGACTAGGGTAGGAACCATGTCCTCCACAATTTGGAGATATATTTTGATTTACCTGGAAGTCCACTGAAGGACTGGAACACAGGCTTATCATTGTTTCAATTCCCTAGAACCAAAGGGCTTCCCAGGCAGTGTCTTTCAAAAGAAATAAAAGAGATAGAACTTTCTTTTTCCTTGTTAGGACCACAGCAAAAACAACAGCGACTTCTGTGATCACACACAAGAAATACTGTCTTTGCAAAAACAGTTTGGAAAAGTCACTAAACAGCTATGGCCTTCAACAAAAACAGCAATCCCTGGAAAGAAGGGTGAATCTGATTCCTACAGTTACTGCGTTATAATATTAAAAGTGTGCAGTTCTCGACAAAATACTGCAGAGCATACAAAGAAACAGAAAAACATAATAAATGGACAGAAAACATTTATGAAGAGAACCAAACATTGAGCTTACTAGACAAAGACTTTAAATTAGCTGTCTTAAATATATTTAGAGCTGGGGCTGGGTTTGTAGCTCAGTGGTAGAGCACTTGCCTAGCATGTGTGAGGCACCGGGTTCAATTTTCAGCACCACATATAAACAAATAAAGATCCATTGACTACTTAAAAAATATTTTAAAAAAAGAAACATATATTCAGAGCTGCAGAAACTGTAGACAAAGAAGTAAATTGAGCCAAAGATGTATGAACAACAGGCGACATCAATCAATATCTAGAAATTACAAAAGGGAATCAAGCAGAAGTTTTATAAAAATATAATAATTGAAATTAAAAATTTACTAGAGAAGTCCATCAGCAGTTTAGGCAGGCAGAAGAAAGAATAAACAACTGAAGATATAGACAAGACAACTGAAGACAAGACAACTGAAATTACCATTCTAGGAGAAGTAAGAGAAAAGAATGAAGAAAAATAAACACAGCCTAAGGGACCTATAACATTATAGGTGTACTGACACTCTATATGGGAGTCCTATAGGAAGAGAGAAATTTGCAGAAAGTATTTGAATAAAAAAATTGGCCCTAAACTCCCCCAAATTGACAAAAGATATGAATGTGATCATCCAAAAAACTCAATGAATTCTAAGGAGGATAAACACAAACAGGTCCAAAACTAGAGTCTCTGTGTGTGGTAATTTGAGAATCAAACCCAGGGCCGTTAGGCATGCTGGCAAGCACTCTACCCCTAAACCACAAACCCAGATCTGACATATTACAATCAAACCGTCAAATGCCAAAGAGAAAATCTTGAAAGCAAGAGGAGAAAATTGACTCATCATGTACAAGAGATCATCAATAACATTAACAGTCAATTTCTCATCAGAAACCATGGAGGACAAAATGCAGTGAGATACTATATTTAAAGTACTGTAAGAAAAACAGTATCAAGAAAGAACTCTATATCTGGATGAACTATCCTTCAAAAATGAAGAAATGAATCCATTTCCAGATAAACAAAAGTTAATAAAACTCATCAGTACATCACTTTCAATGATGTATAGAACATCTAGACAGAAGATCAATAAGGAATTAGAGGACCTGAATAACACTATAAACCAATTAGACCTAACAGACATAAACAGAAGAGCACTCCCTCCAACTGCCTTCCTTAAACTAACCTGTATTAAGGGCAGCTAATAAATTTTTACATCTAAAAATAAAATTATATAAAAATATCGGTTTTTTTGTCTCCTATGATACAATAGCAGTTTAACAAAGAAGACACTGTATTCTAGAGATAAAAAATACAATTTGAATGGCTACAAATTTCCTAAGTAGATGTAAATTCCACTGTACAACACCTAGAGGTTTTAATTTTTCTGAACTTATGTTTAAAAACAACACAAAGAGTTTTTAATAGCAAGTGAAAAACTTTTTCCTTGAAAAAAGTTTTTCAGAAAATAATTGTGGCTAAGGACGAAGGCTTAACTCATTGAAAAAGCACATGCTTAGCATACACAAGGCCCAGTGTTTGGAAGGTGGGGATATAACAATGATTATAAGACATGCCTGAGCCAGTGGAGGTCAGTGGACCTCATTTTCTTGAGGAAGAAAAATGTACATAATGTGGGGCAAGTGTTCTTTCATCCAACACACAAAGACCTGGGTTCTCAGGAGCCCAACAGGGCCAAGCCTATCACACTATCTACTTGGTAGTGCCCTGTTTCCTCGCCCCCTACCTCCTCCCCTCTCCCAGGCTCCTAACACTAGGCAAAAGCAGATACTGGGGAGAGGCAATGCTCATCTTAAAAATCTCAAATGCTCATCTTAAAAATAACAGGACAAAGCACCCTTAAGAGGCCTCAATCAGTTCAACAGATGGACTGTTTTGAAAAGTACACAATCTTATTTTATGTTGGATACAGCTCACCACAATTTAACAGGTAAAAATGGCGCACTGTAACCACAAACAAACCACCTTTGTTCTCAGGAAGTTCACAGCTCAGTGGGGGAGACAGGTTGCACAACACTACAAAACAAGGTAAGGGCTGCAGAGGGGAGATGGCCCTGCAAAATACAAGAGCACACGTGGGTCTCTAACTCTTGAGTACGGATCCTGGTGGGGTTAGACAGTATCGGAGGAAGCATCTTAGAGATGATGGGTCAGAAATACAGGATGGGGATCTGCCAGGGGAAAGTGGACAGGGGATGAGAGCAAGGTCCTGGCAGCCCAGGGAGGTAAGAACGAGCAACAGTAGTGAGAAACAGGCCTGGACAAAGGAGCAGACAGAAGGCCATCAAGGTCCTTGAAGGTCATGCGGAAGAGTCTGAATTTCACTTTGAGGACAGTGAGAGCCACTGAAGACAAGGAGTCAGTCACAAAATCACATTTGTTTGTTTGGGGAAAGCCAGGAAACAGCCTAGTTACCCTCAAGTAAATGGTGTAGAGAAGTGAACAATAACCCAGGCAAAACACGACAAGGTGGCTTGGATATAGTAAGTGGTTAGAGCACTTGCCGAACATATGTGAGACCATAGGTCTCACAAAAAAGAAAAATTAAAAAAAATAAAAAGGATGAATTCCTAAAAGAAGGGTAAGGACAGATTTCAGAGCACTCAGGAAGTAGAGGAATCTATGCCTGGGGGCTGATGGGCTGCAGGTGCCGCAGGAATGGACAAGCTATTCATCAATCAGTGATTTCTGTGGAAGGCAACACTGAGTTCATCTTCAACATGCTGAGTTCGGGGACAGTCCAGTCAGGGCTGTTGTGGAGTTAACTGCCTATGTGGAGTTCAGGGATATGACCTGAGCTGAAAATTAGGATTTGGGAGTCACAGCACATAAGTAGTAGCTATCTGTGAATGAGAGTAAAAAAAAAGACTGTGAGAAAAACCCTAGAAGAGCACAAAAGGCTAAGAGGTACAGAAAGAAAAATATGTGCTGAGAGACTTTAGAGTAGGTCACCAAAGGCAAAACAATCCTTCAGACAATGTGTCCTTCTTTTTGGTCCCGAAAATAAGGTCATCATTATCATAAACATACCTAAGAACTGAACCAAATCCATAGTGAAAATGTGCCTACAATAAAATACTAACTATATAGGTCACTTTTCTGAGAGAAAAGGGAAGGTTGGGGGTGGCAATAAACACTATACCACAGGTTGCTAAGCTACTGAATAAAATAAGACGGGGTGTCTATCCATGTTGAAATCCAGGCTTTTAAAAATGTGCCCTAGAATGATGCAACCTTCATTAGTTACCATAGCAATGAGCTTCATTTCCCAGGGGACAATTGTTATTTTTGCCACCACTGAAGTAACTTGGGGTGAGGGGGTGGGGAGTGAATCCCACCATGTTTTGAAAATCCTGGATTTCCAGGGAATACTTTTGTAATAGATCACACATCACAAGAGCAATACAAACAGAAGCAGCCAGCCCCTAGCAATCTGCAAATAAAAAGAAAGAGTTTGGGCAAGAGTTGTCAGTCAATGCCTTTTTTGTAGTTTTTACAGTGTTTGGTTTAAAGGGAAAAAAAATGCTTCTAATGCAGATAATATTGCAGGGATTCTCAGAAAACAAACCTGAATGATTAATGACAACAAAAAAAATTTATTTCTCTGATTACTAGATTTCTCTGATTACTGTGTTGTCCCCAAAAAACACATTCAGATCACATATAGTAAATAAACCCAATCTTCTATAAAACCTTGTGTATCTCTGGTATCAGGCTTCTCTGTGGATAGACAGAAACTTCTGTGTGGAAACCGCCAGTGCACTAAGACAGTCAGGGGGTTAACTACAGGGGCTGAAGCTGGGTGGGTCCAGCCTCATCCCCTCTGCCAACAACTCAGTTCCTCACATTAATGACTCTGCTCTAACAGACCAAAACAACTTCGCTGAATCACAGACACCTTCTTTTCCTCATAGTTGTAGCAGTCCTGCAATCAGTGGCTGGAGAAGAGATGTGGCTGTTAAATGTCTTGCCACCTGAGGTTTTAATAGCATTCCTTTTGTGGTGAGGAGAGGGACTGGGAAGTGAACCCAGGGGCATTTTACTAACACTGAGTACATCCCCATTCCTTTTAGTTTTTTTTTTTTTTTTTTTTTTAATTTTGAAACAGGGTCTCACTAAAGTGCTGAGATTAGCCTTGAACTTTCAATCCTCCTGCCTCAGCCTCCCCAGACACTGGGATTATAGGCATGCACCACAGAGCCTGGCTTTTTACTGGCATTCCTGCTCCATAAACATTAACAGCACTTCTGATCATTTGCAGTCAGGTGCAATCAGCAAAGTATCTGATGGCAGGCATTTCCCCTCGCCATTTCCACCAGTGGCGTCATGTCTCTTTCACATCCAAAGGCTGTGAAAACCTTCACAACTTAGAATTCACACAAAGCGATGTTATTTTCAGTGTTTTTTAAATGGATAAAATCAACTCTCAAAATTGATCCAAACACAAAATTACACACACAAAACACCTGCAACTGTCTTTATTGGTCAATAACAGGGACTTTGAGAGAAAGAAAACCCCATTAGGCCTTAGTTTTGAGCAGCTTTGTCAGTAATAAGCATTATTCTGCCTATGGATGATGTCCTTGTATTGTGAACTTGCTTTCATATGTTTTGTTTTCTTGGTAATCTGGCTCTTAGTGGCTAATGAATAAGCACAGCTTCCTGTCCTCTGTAGCTGAGGGCCTAGACTTCCCAGACTCCCTTCTTTCCACCAGTGTGACATGCATATCATTTCCCTTGTATGTCGAACCCCACTGTGAGGCCTTCAGGACTCCTCAGGCAAAACTAAGCTCCAGGACTACACTGTACCTTGCACAAGCCTGTTAGGACATGTCATGTTAGCTGTCAACACTAGTTAGCAAGTTTGTCCTCCCATGAGTGAAATAATTCCTTAGGACTTTACAAATTTTGAACCTTGAATAATTTTATCCTTGTTTTTTATACTTAGCACAGAGCAAGAGCTTTTCAAAGGTCAAACACATAACAGAAAGAGAAAAGAACAGGAAATAAAAGAGAAAAATGAACACATCATTGGTGCCATGGGTGAGGAGGACCCATAAGCACTAGGAGCAATGTACCAGAGGATCAGAGGCTGACAGGGTCCTGATTATTAGCATCAGTGATGCCGTCTGCTCCTCAGTCCGAGTCCCTCATGGGCAAAGAACTCTGAGTATAAACCTCAAACTGTCAGCCTAAGCTATTCAACAATATGGGAGTACTCATCAATATCATCCCATAGAAGGAATCTGCATGGCATCATCAGAGGAATAATATAGACTTAAATATTGTTCTTGGCTCCCTACACAGTGGGAGGGCATGGTTACTGTCATCTTACTCACCACTATATTCTTACAGTGGCAGGCATAGAAAAAAAATGCTCAGGAGGAACTCCATGAAACAGTAAAGAACAGTGATTCAGAAGTGCCCCTGGCTGCTTCTGTTCTGAATCTGCAGGTGACTACTCTTCCAGGGCAGTCACTTTAAAGTCACAGAAGAGTCATGGGGGAGAGAGACAGGGAGTTACTGTTTTATGAGTCCAGTTTTTTTTTTGATAGACACACAGGGTTTATTATAAATATTTGTTGTTCTCCATTTTTAAAATCTACATTATTATACTTAATAAAATTAGATAGAGAGTTTTTTAATAACTGAAATAATCTGTGACCAAAAAATTTTATTTCTATAATATAATATTAAATTCCTCCAGTAGAAATCATGTCACTCATGTTTAGATTTTATTTTCTCCAATATCTGGACCCTATATGTTTTTTGTAATACTAGGAACATCCAGTTTCTCTTTGAGGGATGAAAAGGCCTGGAAGTGGATAGTGAGCATGGTTGTCCAATACTGCGAACATACATGGTCACTGAAAAGTACACTCAAAATTGTTAGAATGGTAATTTTTATTATATATATTATATTTATATTATATTATTATGTATTATATGTAATATATATCATGATAAAATATTTTTAAGATAAATCTTAAAACAATATTACCCCCCCCACACACACCAAACTGTAATTTTCATAGCACTTGCCAAAGACATAATAATTAGAAGACAATTGCAGGCAAGACTGGCCCTGGAACAGGTTCATAAAAGGCATCTTGTCTAAGATATGAAAGGAATTCAGCAGGGCAGGGCAACAGAGTACCTATCCAGCATTCAAATTCAACTGGAACTCAGGGTCTGGAGGAATTGGACTTCACTTCCTATGAAGGAAGGAACAAAGGAAAGTTTCTGAACCATGTGTGCTTGGGTTACATAATGGAAGGGGATGTTTTCAGAAGATTACTTTGGCAGTAGTGAACAACTTGGATTAGGCAGGAGAAAAATTAAAGGCTGCAAGATAGTTGAGAGCCTACTATAGTAATCAATAGGCTAGAATGCAATTGTGGCAAGGGAACACAGAGGAAGAATCAAGTCCCAGATATATCTTTAAGAAGGAATCAAGGAAAGAGGAAGGAGCCAAAAGTGGTTACAACCTTTCTACTCTAGAGGCACATTTGCAACAGATGCCATTAACTCTTCATTTACTTCATTGGTATTGAACCCAGGGCCTTGTACATGCTAGGCAAGCACGGTTATCCCATATTTTAAAAACAAGAAAAGGCCTCCCAAAGTCAAATCAATTTTCCACGAGAGAAATTAGAAAAATCTTATTGGTTTCCAGTAATGTGACAATGTAGACACTCTAAAAGATTTTCTGGATTAAAGCAACCAAAATGCCAAGTAAAATGTAGTGGAATCTGGTTGAATTGCTATTTTTAAATTTATTTGAAATAAGGAATCTGCAGATTCCCCAAAATACTAGCTAATAGGAGTTTTTAACAGTGTTTAACTCAAGTTTTTAACTTTAAGAGCCCTTGCTGAACCCCAGAGATCCCAGGATCCAGGTATTTATTTTAATGCCACATTGGGCATGAGCTATAGAGGAAAAGGTCTAGGTCCTGATCAAGATAGGGACTCTATATCTATTTAGGTTAAGATCTCAAACGGTTAACCCTTACCGTGAGAGTGAATGAAAAATAACATTCCCAACCTCTCACCCCACCCCACCTCAGCAAAGAAGAGGAACAGCAAAGGAACTTTTCTGGATAAAAGAAAAGAGGAAAAAGATGCAGCTGTCCTCCAAAAACTGGCCTTCATGAAAGCTCAGTATAATTCACTGTGTTATCTAAAAAGTTTCAAGCACAGAATTAAGTGGTTTTGGCTTACAATTATCCTCAAGCAACCAGAAGAAGCAAAAGCAAATCCAGTTTAGGGAAATGGTCAATTTCAAAGAGACCACCAAAGAATTTCCCCAGAAGAAGCTCAAAGGGTAATGAATGAATCACAATTATAAATAAATAAGCAAACTGACAAAACCCAGGAGGAAACTGGGTATTACAGAATAAGAACGAGTAAATATAAAAGACAATGAAGAGAGACTGGCAAAGACACTAAAATTAACAGAAATAGAATAATAAATTGCTATAGTTGTTTCAATAATGAGAAGTTTAAAAATATGACAAAGAACAGGTATAAATGGAAAAAATAAAAATTTCTGAAACTGAAAACAATAATTAGTATTAAATACACTTTACTATCATGTATATCTTAAAAGAACAAATAAAAATAAATTAGATAAAAAATAAAATGGAAAATCTTAATGGATAAATAAAACATTAGATACAAGTGAAGAGAGAATTTATAAACTAGAAAAGAAATGAAAAGCAATCTAGCATATGAGCCTAAACAGAGACAAAAATAAAGAAAATATGAAGTTAAAGAACCATGAAGGACACAGTGAAAAAGATTAGAATGAGAAGGTCCAAGATAAATATAATTATAAGAAATAATAGCATGGGGAAAGAGGCAATTGTTGAGAGATAATGGTTCAAACTCTTACAGAAACTTTGAAAAATGCTAAAATGAAGATAGTGAACGACAAAAAAATTCACTCCAAACAGGTCAAAGTTATTATCATTTCTGTTCCCAGATGAAATGATTAGACTATAATGAAGACTGTAACTCAGTTACACTTCTATTTTCCTGACACCTTGGAACTTCAGACAAAGAACATGTTCTCTAGGAATGCACACAGACCTCATCAGAGAAAACAGGAATCCAATCATGTACCATTAGATCACTACCAGTTTCCTTTGCTATCTATATTTTCCTGAGAAACAAGAAAACATATTTTTCAATATCACCTCTTATGTTTCATGAGTGACTAGAAAGGTTCCATGAATAAGATGGATGGACCCAAGTGGGGTAGAACATGATTTTGAGATGTAACTTCCACTAAATGAAATTAGAGCAGTATGGAAATAGAAAGTTCACCCAATCTAACTGCCCCTCCTCTGTTTTCTTTATTCTTTACAAGTCACCCTCAGTTATGCAAAGCAAAGCTATAACCACCCCTAGTGAATGTGTAAAGGTGCCAAGACTCTAAAGGAATTAAATGACTAGATGAAAGTCACACAAATAGATGGTGGGGAAAGCCGTACCAAAACCCCATTGTCTTAAGTCTAGTATGTGAATCTTGATTGAACACTGGTTTGAATAAATCAAAAACTGTGAAAAGACATTTAAACTAGGGACGTTCAAACATGCTAAGTGATATTAAGAAATAATTGTCAACTTTGTTCTATGTGATAATGATACTGTGGTCCACAGAATAAGTTATCCAATAGGGATTATACTGTAGCATGAAGAGGTGAAATAATATAGAAACTTAAATTTGGCAGGAGGATGCTGGGGATTGAACCCAGGGCCTCAGGCATGCTAAGCATGCTAAGCACATGCTCTACCATTGAGCTACATCCCTGGCCCTAAAAATACCAGCTTCCCTACCCAGTAAGGGATGAACAGGGTAGACATATGAAACAAGTTTGGCAAAGGTTGATAATTGAAGGTGAGTGATGAATATATCACTATTGTGTGTGTTGTATGTGTTTGAAATGTCCACAATAAATTGTTTTTAAAAATCTTGAGCTCTTGATTCATATCAACACTGTATATAAAATTGTCCACAATAAATTGTTTTTAAAAATCTTGAGCTCTTGATTCTTATCAACAACTATATAAACAGCCTCCTTTAAGAGCACAGAGATTATGAACAGAAAAGTAGTAGCAGATATTAATTCAAGTAGTACTAAGCACTTGACATCCTCATGGCAATTTACATTGGTTTAATATCCTTTGTGGATATTAATAAATAGTTCACAAACGAAATACCCTTTACTTATAGATAACACATTCTGTTCCTCTAAAAAGAACAAACAACCTTGAGCAGGCTTTGCTTTAAAAACTTCTAATAGTTAAGGCTAATTATCTACCATTTATGCCCAAATGTTAAGAAATTTGTACCAGAATAATCCTGCCAGAAAATTTTTAAAACTCTCACATCAAATATTCTCAATATATTTATATTACAGTAGTAAATGTCAATGATAAAGAAAACAGTAGCATATGAGCTTCTTTGGAGTTAGTAGAGTAGATGAAAATGTCTTTCTGCAGAGTTCACACATATTTCCTTGGGAAATTAAATTCTCCTCACTACTGAAAAACACTAAGTGGCACAAAATAACTCAGATTCCATATTAAATAATCTACATTGTTTTGAACATCCATCCACTCTCCTTTATGACAAAGAGACAAGCACTGAGTTTCTAAGATGAAATCACAAAAGCCCTTATAATTCAGTCTATTTTTTAAAGTAAGAAAGATTAATGATATTTTTCATGAATTTAAATGCATCTGACATGCTTTGTATTAGTACAAAGGAAGTATAAAACAGGAAAATCAAAAAGACAATGATACTACATCTTTACTCTGCCAAGTCAAATAAACATACAACTGTAGCTACTTATACCCTCTGCAATTTTGCTTAATATAAAGTAATGATTTAGAATGGTTGAAAAAATTCTTCTGTTATCTTAAAAAACCACAGAATATCCCCTCCCCCTATAATCAACCTTCCTGATTGTGGGTTTCTGAGATATGTAATGCCTATTTGTGAATGTTAATAAATCCTATAACTCAAAATCACATTAACTTTTCTTCCATGTTAAACTTTCTCTATAAGCTTTTATAGAACTGTGCATCAATGTTCTTGATGTGTCAAAATACATGATGTAAGAAGTGGAGATAGACCTACAATAGAACAAATTTTCTATATGTTGGACAGAGAAGTCTATTACCAGAAATGATTCATTATATCTCAACCTCCCTTGATTTTAAGCTGTGCCTACAGAAAAAGTAAGTTAATTAAATGCACAGAGAAGCCAGAGAAGCACACTTCTATTTAATAATCAGCTTTTATTTATGAGTTGTGGGGCAAGTGGGGTAAAAGTAATAGTTGCAACTAAATTATTTCCTAATATTCTCTGCAAGGATTCACTAAACTGCAAAAAGATTCTAAAATCCACAAGAATCTTGAACTAAGACTGACAAGTCATAGTCCCATGCCATCAGAAGTCATTCTGTAATGTAAGCCTGACAAGTAAATTACTGCTCTATATAATATGCATCAGTATCAACTTGAGCCCTGTAAAAATAAAAAAGTCTGAGAAGCTTAGCAGTACCCGATAGTTTTACTAGCCAGCATTCTCCCAAGGAATTATATGTGTAATAAAATGAATGAAATCAGCATTTTCTGACTCACACAGCACAGCTTTTCATGAATGGGCACTTATGTGTAAAGATGGATTAACTCTCTGATCTCATTTTAATGAGTTTGTCTTTGAGGGACTATACTGCACAGAAGCTCAATCACTCTAGTCATTTAAGTCAATCCATGAAAAGAGTTTTGAGAAATGAATTGACTTTATTTGGGCATCCTAAATTCACTAAAATTTAAAAAGTCAGAATAATTTAAATAGTTAAAATTTCTGCTTCCATCCAATAGTTTGCTAAACCCTGTCAATTCTACCTCCTCGATCTAGCTAAAATTTGTCCTCTCTCAATTTCTACACTGCCTTAGTTTACACTCTTATTGCTATGTAGCTCCAAGAGCCTCCCAGTGGGAACCCTAACTCCTATTTCACCTTTCTCTGATTCTTTTTGCACCTAGCCACTGACATCATCTTTCCGAAATGCAAATCTAATTACATTATAGCCCTTGTAATAATCCTGAAGATCAAGTGCAACTCCATAGTCTACCAGGTCCTTCAGTATTTCACCTCTGCCTGCTCTTCCTGCCCTACCCACACCGGTTAGCCAATGCTGCTCCAGACCCTACCAAACCACTCTTGTTCTCTAAATTAGAAGCTGCCAATCTTTTGGACTGGGTAGGTTAGGAAAACAACTAAAAGGGTGGTGAGTTACACATAAGGCTGCCAACTTTTTATTTGCCAAGAAAAAAGATTTCAAAAGCAAAACCTACAATTTGTTAGCACTTTCATTTTACCAAAAAAAAAAAAAAAAAAAAAAGTTAAGAAGAACATAATCTTACAATTTCAAAATCTGAAGAAGTTAAAATTTAAAAATGAAAAGCATGTTGCATTTTCTACACTGGTAAAAACTTCTGCATGAACTGTTCAATAAAACTACTGCTCTAACTCCTCATACCTTTATGTCCCTGCATATGCAGGCCATCTGCTGAAGAGTGTTGTTCTCTCATCCTTGTTTTTCATCTGCCTTTAAGTACATCCTTCAATTCTTGCTTTACAGGGCTGTTCTTTTCCATAAAATATGTGCTGGGCATCTGGTTAAAATGCAGATTCTAGAAGTTTTACAATTTAAGTTTTTACATTTAAGTCTAAGACTTGCTTTGTGTTCGTGTCTGTGTGTGGTATGAGGTATAAATTGAAGTTCATTTCACACATGTGGGTATCCAACTGTTTCAGCAGGATCTGTTAAAAAAATATTCTTTCTCCACTACTTACCCTTTCTCTCTTTAAAAAATCAAATTAGGGATGGGGATGTGGCTCAGTGGTAAAGTGTCTGCCTGGCATGCACAGGCCCTGGGTTCCATTCCCAGCACCATGAAAACAAACAAACAAAATCAAATTGACCTCATATGTGTGGGTCTCTTTCTGTATTCTATTCTTTTGCATTGACCTGTTTGTCTAGGTTGAGCCATCTCACATGTATCTCGTGTTTCTCAACGGGACTCATGATCCAGAGACAAAGAACAGTCTGTGCATATAATAGAGGACCTGGAACCTGGCTGGCCTCCTTGATGTTTGCATATTTTCTTCCTCTGCTTTATTGTATTCTTTGCCTTTATTAGCCTTAGGTAAATACACTTTGCAAAGTCTTATGAGTCCTTTCAATTAACTGGTCCAGGGTAATAGCTACAATGATTTTGCTTTCCATGCCTGAAAGACTTTTCTTACCACAAAGCCAAAGAACTGTTTTCCATTCTTCCTAGATGGGTCAAGGTCAATTCCCTCTTTGCCCTCTCTGCTAGGATTGACATATTCCAAGTTATACTAATCATGGCCTACAGGTCTATTTTGATACTAACCAAATATGATAAAATAGGATGATTGCAAAACTGGAAATTTTTTTTTGTCTTTGCTAGGATAAAATTAGATAGTCCTCTTTTTTTTTTTTTTAATTTATTTTTATTGTAAACAAATAGGATACATCTTGTTTCTCTGTTTGTAAAACTGGAAATTTTTAAATCTAAAACATGTTTACAAATCAGAGTACAAGTGCCAGGGCATAAATGCAAGTGTGCACATATGAATATGGACTACAATGGTAGATGAAGCAAACTTTTGACCCCCAAATAAGCAAATCCCAGAAAAGTCCAAAGTGCATCCTGTCCTTTATAAGAGTCAAGACAGACTAAAATATATGTAGGCATTTTCACAGTCTGAGAGGGGAGTTATGTTTTGGCACTTAAAAATGGGAACATGAGAAAAAGTTTTACATTTAAGTTTTTACATTTAAGTCTATGACTTGCTTTGTGTTCGTGTCTGTGTGTGGTATGAGGTATGAATTGAAGTTACAGTTAAAATAAAGTCACAACCTCTCCTTCTATCTGTTATTCAACTTTCCTCTACTGTGACAAAATATCTGAGATAATCCACTTAAAGGAGGAAAAGTTTATTTTTGCTCATGGTTTCAGAGGTTTCGGTCCATGGCTGCTAAGTCCTGTTGCTTTAGGCCTGTGACAACACAGTGCACCATGATGGTAGCATGTGGAAGAGGAGGACTATTAACTTCCTGTAACCAGGAAGCAGAGAAAGAGAGGAAAGGGCATGGTACTTGACATCCCCTTCAAAGGCACGCCCTAATGACCTAACTTCCTTTCACTAGGCCCTACCTCATAAAGGTTCTACCACCTCCCAAAGGAACCACAGGCTAATAACCAAGCCTTTAACATATGGGGCCTTTGAGGGATTCTTCCAGACCATAACATTGTATTAGTTGAGAAAGTTAAATAGTAGTAGAAGAAATAGTAACAATGTATTGAACATTTCATTATTCAAGACACATTTTGCTTTACTTGCTTTACATTATTAATCCTCACAAAAGTTCTAGGACAGAGATCCTGTTTCAATTTCTATTTCAGAAGTGAGGAACTGCAATGTGGAGAGGCTAAGCTGCCTGTGGTCCTCAAACCAGGAAGAGGAAGAACCAAGACTAACCCCCCAGGCAGCATTCCTTACCAAAAATGCTTGGGACCAGAACTGTTTTAAGATTTCAGGTTCTTTTCAGATGTTGGAATGCTTCCATACATGTAATAAGATATTTTGTGGATGAGAGCCAAATTCAAACATGAAGTTTATTTATCTTTCATATATATCTTATACACATAGCCTAAAGGTGATTTTACCACTATTTTTAGTCATGTGCATTTTGACTGTGACCATCACATGCAATCAGATGTGGAAATTTCCACTTGTGGAAATCATTTTGGTGTTCAAAAAGTCTCCAATTTTGGAGCATTTCTGGATTTTTAGATTTTTAAATTAGGATTGCTCAATCTGTACCACAGAATCATTCTGGAAGTTGCCTGAATACCTTGAGAGAGGAATAAATTAGACCAGGAAAACAACAGGTGAAAATGAAGGAAGTCTGGTGAAAAGTTTTCACTGTTTAGAAAACAGAAGACAGGAAGCCAAGGAAAATGGCTTATAGACATTTAAACACTTTGCTCAATACATTAGCGAGATCTGGATTTGATCACTTGTAATATATGCCTTGAAAGCCAGGAGACAAAAAAAAAAAAAAAAAAATCATGAAATTCTCTCAATTACACAATGCTGCTGTTCTTTACCGGCTGGTATGGAAAATGATGACCACATCATAATCTACTTCTCATCTCTTCTTATGTCATTTAAAAGGTTTAAGACTCCTTTATGGGGGGACTCTAAATACTTCCCTCTCTTCTTCAACTCAGAGCTTTGTCAGTGTGGATAAAATTCACTTAATCCAACCATAACACACCCAGTTGCTTTTAAACATAAAATTTTTAGTGCAAAAATCCTCCTCGTTCTAGTGAAGTTATTTCTTGGTACTCAATCTATAAGAAAAATCAGTTATTTCCAATCTTAAAGGGCTGTCAGGTATTGTAAATATACAAAAGCTTAATTCTTACCTGGATTCATGATATTTTTAAAACTTTATTAAAAGACTGAAATACTGTTTCTCCTTCATTTTCAAAAGCATGTATTGAGTACTTACCTAGTATCAGAAACACAAGGAAGGTCAAAAAATTGTGGTCCTAGCCCTAAAGTCCATAGAAGTAAATTTTCACTCATTGTTTCTCAAACAAACTAGTGTTTTCCAAGTCTATATTATTAGTTCTTGGTGTTGTTAAAGACATTTAATAGTTGCTGCTTGGAAATAAAAGGAAAAGAAGATCATGAAAGACGAGAATCTACAATTTTTTGCTCTTCAGTTTGGAGAGCTAGACTCAAAATCAAAAGTCCATTGCAAATGGTAGTAAATTTTAAAATGTAGTAACAATAACTAATATTAATTATTCTCCTATTACAATAAGCCAGGTTTTAATTACTTTATGAGAATTCTTTGTTTTAATCTTTACAATACTCTTAAAAATTGATGCTATTGCTTGCTTTTTTTCTTATTAGCTGTATTGAGTGGCACAGGCCTATGATTCCAGCAACTTGGGAGGCTGAGGCAGGAGGATGACAAGTTCAAAGTCAACCTCAGCAACTTAGCAAGGCCCTAAGCAACTTAGTGAGACCCTATCTCTAAATAAAACATTTTTTTAAAGGGCTGGGGATGTGGCTCAATGGTTAAGCACCTCTGGGTCCTATCGTTGGTACCAAAAAAAAAAAGAAAAGAAAAGAAAAACAAAATAGCACTATCACTATGTTCATTTTAGAGATGACAAAACAGGCACAGAGCAATAATTTATTTAACATCTTAGGATTAAAAAGCAGCCAGAGGGCCTGGGGTTGCAGCTCAGTGGTACTGCACTTGCCTAGCATGTGTGAGACACTATGTTTGATATTCAATACCACATAATAAGTAAATAAAATAAAGGTACTGTGTCCATCTACAACTGAAAATACTTAAAAAAAAAAAAAAAAAGAGTAGTCAGAATTCAAATCCACAAAGCCTGCCTTGAATCCCACGCCATTAACAACTACTCTCTCCTACCACTAAATAAGACCCAAATATTAAACAGAATGTACTAAGAGAACAAACTAAAAGCTCAGAAACAGACCCAAGTATATGTAGTGGCTAGTATACTAAAAGTTTATTACAAATAATGAACAGATGAATAATAGAATAGATGAATTATACAATAAAAGGTGCTGTCTTCAACATTTAATAATTTGGTTCCAAAAAGGTGGAACCCCATTTACTCAGATAAATTTCAGCTGGTTTTAAAGAATAACATATGAATTTCTGTAACCAAAAAAATACGAACAGCTGACTCTGGCTTTATCATTTCTTGATGAGACAACTAATTTGATAGGGAAAATTATCCACTATAGACCAGCTCATTAACAAGACCCTTATCCATAAACCTGAACCCTTGACTACAATCAGAAGGAAATGGTTCAGGAAAGAGCATATTGAGTGGAAAGCCCACTCAGTAGTCAGTTCCCAGATCAACAATAAAACCGTTGCCATTCATCAAGTGCTGAGAGCCAGACATCCTACTAAGTGCTTTCATCCATTAACAAATTTCAATATTATTACTCATGTGAGAACACTTTCGCTCAGAGGTTAAACAAGACAACCAATGTTATACAGCTAATAAGAAGCAAAGCCAGAACTGGAACACAATGGCCATCAGACTCAAGATTAAACTCTTGGTCACTCCACTATATGTTGAGGGGCTATGTCTACCAGGATCCCCTCTTCAGAGCTTGGGACAACTCCTCCATTGGAGCAGAAGCTGGGTACAAGACCAAGGCTAGAGAACCAGCTGTGCTGGCAAATCTGCCCCCAGGCAGCCATCCAGGAGGAAAGGGAGACTAGCCCAGGGGGCCTCAAGTGGCCAAGGCAGACACAAAAGGACACTGTTTCTGAACAAAGGCATACTCTGCCCTGCAGCTGTCTCCCACTGCCTACAGCTCCATCCCTACCCCACACAAACTATTAGAACTCTAAGCTGCCAACAAAAAAATTACAATAAATCTAACCCCCGCCCCAATTTTGCCTGGAAAAGAGCTGAACAATGACCTACACAATCTCTGACAGAGCATATTTCAGTTACCAATTTTAAACCAATGAGGACCTCACTTGGCAGATGAGCAAATAGAGAATCTAGCAGCTAGACAGGAGAAAAGGCTCAGTATTTCAAGAGATGTGGGGAAATCTGAATAATTAGCATAACTGCAAGAAACAGACATGCAATTTTTAAAATATACATTCTGAGGGAAATTCAAGAGGACTCCACCTCACTGACACAAAAGGAAGATGAAAAGGGAACAAGAGGAAGTAGTAGCACCTGAATGTATAGATCAAATACATGTGGGTTTTAGTCTGCTATTAACAGAATACAACAGACTGAGTGTCTGTAATAAGCAGACATTTATTGGTTCACATTTCTGGAGACTGAAAAGTCCAAGAGCAAGGGGCTGCCTCTGACAAGGGCCTTCTTACTGTGTCATCTTATGGTGGAAGGCAGAAGGGCAAGAGAGGGCAAGAGACTGAACTCATAGCCTCAAACTCTTTCAGAATTAGCATTAATTCATTCTTGAGGTGCAATCCTCATAACAAAAACACTTCTAAATGGTTCGCCTCTTAATACTGTCACAATAGCAATAAAATTTTAACATGAGTTTTAAGGGGACAGTCAATTACCGCATTATATAATAGGAATTTCAAAAAGAAAGGAAAAAAAAAGACAAGAAATAATAAGTAAAGGAGAAGTAATACATAATGGAAAAAACAACTTAAAAATGAGTATTTCTGACAAAGTATTACTCCACTCAGAGCTTAGTGGAATTCAACATAAAAAGATCTGTGCCTCTGGGGAGAATTTCTAAATGACTAAGAGAAAAAACATACAATAGATAAAGACCTCCACCAAGACTTTAAAAAAATCAAAAAATGTGAATGAGATAGTCATCAGGTTTCTTATCTACCATACCAAGTGATAAAAAATAACAGAGTAAGATTTGTAGGTTTCTACAAGGAAAAGATGGCAACCTATGAATTCTAAATGTAGTTAAATTATCAATACTGTAACTATTATTATCACAAAGAAATATATTAGTAGTCATAAAAAGACTAAAAAATGTACTTTCTGCATATCCTAGTTGGAAAAATATTCTCAGGGAAGGGAGGTTATCCAACCAAGTGAAAAAAAAATAAATTAAAATGGGGAACTCAAAAAAGAAGACATATAAAAAAGTACAGACATACAGAAATATAAAAGAAATATCAATGAACAAAATAAAGCTAACAAGGGCTGGGATTGTGGCTCCATGGTAGAGTTCTAGCCTAGCATGTGTGAGGCACTGGGTTCAATTCTTAGCACCACATACAAATAAGCAAAATAAAGGTATTGTGTCTATCTACAACTAAAAGTGTTTTTTAAAAATAATAAAGCTAACAAAATTAGAGTGGTCTAAATAATGCATGCTAACAGAGCTGATATTATAATGCAAATATTCAGAAAGGATGCTCAAAGTGTAACCAAAAGCTTGGTCCTTGTCCCCATGCCAATTCAAATAAGGAGGACATGGTTTTGAGAAAAAGAAATAAGTTTTATTGCTTTGCTAGCAAAGAAGAAACACCGGGGACTGCTGTCCCAGAGCCTGTGACTCTGCCGGTCAGGAGGAACAGGGGGCTTTGAAAGGAGCTCTTCAAAGGCTCTATTCTAGGTATGCCCTGACAGGTGGTTCCAGGGTACCCTGATGGTATGTTAACATTCACTTGTTAATTTGGGAGATATTCACTTCCTAGATCCTCTGGCAGATATCTCCTTCCTGTGGAGCACAGATAACTCAAGGTAATCTGTTCCCTGCTTCCAGGTTAGGGAGGGGGACAGAGAGAAGAGGAAAAGAAAAACATGTCCCTTTAAAAATAAGCCTCAGAGCCATATTGAAAAGGTGAAGTGGACCACTGTTACAAAAGGAGTGTATTGTAAAAGAAATTAGTATGAACAAGTATATCTCATTTCAACAAAATTTAGGAGAGAAGAGGAGGGAAGAAAAGAGGAAGGAAGGAAGGAGGAAAAAGAGGGAAGCTGAAGTGCTTATAGGTTTAGGGGCTCATAATATTGTTGATGATTATCCTCTACAGATAGAGGAACACTACTATAAACAGGTCATCAAGCATTTTATATGCATTTATTACTGACTATAGCCCTTATAGGTGAATAAGAAAAATAAAAATAGGTAAACTCTTATGCGATGAGAACTTGGAAACTTTAATCATTCCAGAGCCTATGCCACAGTCACATTAAATTGGAAAACTTAAATACAATTGACCTCAAAATCATGCATCATACTTCAGAAAGATGATATTAAAACAAGTTCATATATTGCATCAATTTCTAAGGAGCTTAATCTTTTTGATATTTAATGAATACCATAACCATCTGTGTTCCTGAGTCTATTGGAGACAAAATGAATGTTCAGGGATCAGAGCAAGCTGGAAGAAGCCCACACTGTCCACTTAGTGTGCTCCAGTGACTTCCTTCTGTTCACCTTCTCCACATGAGAGAGAACAGCTTGAGTCACTTCCCACGAGCAGACCAGTACTTACCAATAGTTTCAGAGATGGCGTCCAAGTCTGTCTTTTCCAGCTTAAAACCAAAATCTTGGATCTCAAAATTTCAACTTTAAAGGTGGAAGAACACCCTAGAAATAATCAATTCAACCTCCTCATTTTAGACCCAAGGGAACTATCAATGTACAGTTTAAAGTCATCAAAACAGAACACATACAGCAGAAAGAAATGCTCCATGGAGCATACAAAGATATCATCTTAAAAAGAGGCCTAAACCCTGCAAGATTGTAGGAGTTGCTCAAACTAAAGCTGTGATCCTATGTTTGAAATGTTGGTCAATCAGTTTCTAAGGCTCTCTTTAGATATTATAAATCCTTTGGTAAGAAAACTCCATTCAGTTGAACAGGGTGCAGGGTGGGGTCAGGGGTAGAGCCTTTGTCTAGCATGAGGTCCTGGGATCAATTCTTAGCATCACACACACACACACATACACACACACACACACACACACACACACACAAAAAAAAAAAAAAAAAAAAACTTAAACGCAATGCACAGGGTTAAGCAGCTAATTGGCATATGCAGTGCATCAAAGGCTCAGTTAGCTGATCTTTCTCTCCTTCCACAAGGAACAGAAACTAGCCTTTGCCTGTTTGGTTACTACAGTTGTCTTCACTAACATACAAGGGGCATTAAAGACAGGAATTTGTAAACAGCAAAGTGTATACAAAAAGATTAACTAACATAAAATTTTTGTTAGATTTATTTCATTTTGTTTTAGGCCTTACCACATTAACCACACAATCATTAAATGTAACATACTTCATTTATGAAATTAAACAAACTATAAACATCTAAGATACTAACTGTCCATCAAAATTAATGGTTTGAGCCCCACTGGTGAAGAAAGAGGAAGGAGCTCTTACTGAGCCTTGCACAATGGAAGCTGCTCCTGTCTATTTGGTGCGTGTTTCCTGGTAGGATTCTTACCACGCCTCTGGTAAATAGGTATTTAAAAACCTCTTTTCCAGAGAAGACAACTGCCACTTGGCCAGTTAAGTTGCTCAAGTCTCACAGATAATAGGAAGAGAAGCTTGAATGTGAACTCACTTCAAACCCTGCCTTCTTCCTACTGTATAAATACTGCCAAAAAGTACTTACCATGGAAGAAGACTCAGGTCTTACTTCTGAATCATTTATGTTTTAAAGACAAACTTGAACTTCATTCTCTAACTTAAAGGTATGAGACTCCATGTGAAATTCTAAAATATTCTTTTTTCTTCAGCATCTGTCTTCCCTCTGAGCCTCAACAGGAGACAGACCACTAGTGTGGCACAGGCCACACCTGGCTGCCACCATGCTCTGGACCACCCAACCGTGATGGAAGGTTTTCCTAAAAATCTTTATCAGGACTTTTTTTTTTTTTTTAATCAATATATAAACAAAGCATGGCAATATTAAAACAAACAAAAGTAACTTACTAGTACTAAGTATTAAATGCTGCATCAGGTGAAAATACCCTCCGTTGATATCAGTTTCCTTCCCCTGGTCCTGGCAGCTTCTCAACCCTGCCCAGTCAGCATTCCACCTTCAGCCAGGGCTAGCAGCTTTCTAAGCTAATCTTGGCTGAATTCCACATGATTTTCTTTGGTCTCAGTAATATTTTTGCTTAGCTCTCAAGTCCTAGGAGACTTTTTCTATAAATGACTGCCATTTTTTGTATTGAACTTCTGAAAACCTCCAAATTGAAGCCTATTTTAATCGACTTTTGTTGAGAACAGGTACCAACTTTTAGTGGTAGTTGCCTTGCTGTCAGGCATTACATGGAAGAACAATTTTGCTTTGTATATTATAAACATCAACAGTTTTCAAGGATGTATTTTAAGACAAAGATACTCCTTTTTATTATATAACTGGGACTAAAGAATGGTTACATTCTTTCCAGCTTTAAAAGAAAACAAATTAAAATTCAAGAAACATGATTTTTGCACCCCCAAATATTTATGTACACAGATGCTGTGAGCATGCACTGTGTGTGTGTGTGTGTGTGTGTGTGTGTGTGTGTGGTGCTGGGGAATAAAGTCTAGGGCCAGCATGCTAGGCAAGTGCTACACCCCCACCCCCAACCCTACATGCTCTCTTCATTAAGAAGGAAAACCACCACATCAAAACTAGGAAAGTGTATGGCTTAAACACTGCTTAATCAGAATACAGTTGTGTTAATTATTCAGACAGGAAAACAATGAAATGCATTTACTACTCTATTCAGTCAGACAACACAACACTTGTGACATCCTACACCAACCAAGCAATTCTCCAGCAGACAACCACCTGAGTGTCCGCTAATGCAGTTCAATTTCAACACTTTCTACCTGGACATAGTAATAGATCCCAGGGTTAAGGGTTGAGTCCTACAAAACCTCTCCCCTGCATCAGATACCAAGCCTCAGGTTGTGACCTGTGCTTCTGCAGGACCAGCTAAAAGCAAGGCTCTCACAACCCCCTCCTCTGGCTTAGTTAATTTGCTCATTTGATTCACAGTACTCAGGGAAACACTTTATTTTTGCCCATTTATTATAAAGGATATTATAAAGGATATAGATGAACAGTGTGATAGGAGAGATGCTTTTAGGGTTTAGATATGAAGTGTCCCCAAAAGCTCATGTGTGAAGCAATGTAAGGATGTTCAGAGGTGGAATAATAAGATTATGAGAGCTTTATCCTAATCAATGCATTGATCCACTGATATGGATTAAGGTGTGGCGGAAGGAAGGAGGTCACTAGGGCGTGTCTTTGAGGTTTATATTTTGTCCCTGATGAGCAAAGCTCTCTCTGCTTCCCTGCTGGCATGTCCTGAGCCGCTTCCCTCTACCACACTCTTCCACCCTTCTGCATGACGTTCTGCCTTATCTTGGGCCCAGTGCTATGGAGTCAGCTAACTGTGGACTGAACCTCTGAAACTGTGAGCCAAAATAAACTTTTAAACTTTGTCTTCTCTAAATTGTCTTTCCGGGTCCTTTGATCACAGAGACACAAAGCTGACTAAAACAGATGCATTCATAAGGCTGACATGCAGAGGTTCCATGCCTCTTGGGGCATGTCACTATCCTGGTGGGAGCCACCTTTATCTCTCCTCTCTGGTCCTCCAGCTGCTAGCCTCTCCACCCCCACCCTGCCCAGACCTGGTCCACTCTCACAAGGGTCAGTGGATACTGCTAAAACAAGTGAAATCTCAGTGCTGCTCTGCTCAAACCTCGGCACTGGCTCCCTGTTTTAACAGAATAAAAGCCCAATTCTTCACAATGATCCACACATCATCTTTCATTTTGTGACATCCCCTGACCTCCCAGCACTCCTCTCCTCTCTCATTCCTCCAGGGCAACAGAGCCTCCCTGCTGAACACCAGGGTCATTCCTGCGAGAAGATTCATGTCCAGCTAACACCATGGTTGACCTCCTTCCCTCTTTCAAATTTCTTTTCAAATACTGAAAAAGTGAGAAGTAAGAAGTATCCTGGCCATTCCTTTATAAAAGGAAGAAAGGTCACCATCTGCCCCACTCATACCTAGATTCTCAGTTCTCTATGGTTTTTTCCCATAGTGCTTATCATTTTCCATCAAACTGTTCACTTGTTGATCATGACTCTCATTTCTCCCTAGAAGCCCAGAAGCCCCACAGTGGCAGGGATCTTCATTTATAGTGCCTAGAGCAGAGTCAGGGACTCAATTAAAATTTGCTGAACAGATGCTAAATTAAAGTAAAATAAGCAAAGTGAAAGTCATGCCAAGATCCCAACACACTCCTAGCAAATCAAGAGGCTGAGGCAGGAGGATCACAAGTTCAAGGCCAGTCTAGGCAAATAACAAGATCCTGTCTCAAAATAAAATTTTAAAAAGGGCTGGAGATGTAGCTCAGTGCACAAGGACCTATGTTTAATCTCCAGTATTGATACACACACACACACACACACACACACACCAAAAAAAAAAAAGACCTTTGACTCAGAGACCTGAGGCAGTTTCTATTTTATTTCTCAAAACTGTTTTAAGATATGAAGTCCACAGGAATCTTCAATTCAAAATTGTCCTAAATCCTTTAAAGTTGGATTTCCTAGGTAATCAATGCCCTTTAATTCTTCCAGATCTAATGAAGAGAATATTCTGAAAGGCATTAATGTGCTTGCACTGAACACAATCAACCCCAATCTATGAAGTCTACTCTTCTGCCTAGACAAGGCTTCTGTTACCACAGAAATGCTGAAGGAGGGAAGAGGAAAAGAGAAGGGATGAAGCCTAGGGTAAGGCTTGTATGAAAAGGTGTTTTTTTCTCAATCCCTTGAACTTCATTACTGAGGCCAATAGAACTTGGGAAGAAAGAGCCAGAACTAGGGGAGGAAATCAATAAGAGAAGTGTGTCTACTCTTCCCGTCTGGAAACTGCGTTCACTCTCAGGGTGAAAGAAATCCTGAGGGCAGAGGGCTTCTGCTGTGCTCAAGATTCTGGGAAAAGATTTCCTGGCCAGGCCACACCACACCAGCCCCTGGTCAGCCATATCAAAGAAAACTCCGTGTTCCAGCAAAGTCAGAACAGTGGCTGCAGTTTATTTATCCTTCCTATATAGCCCTGACTTCTGTTTCCACAAGACTCAAAAGCCTACCTGAATGGGGACAGATAGGAATAAGCAGACTCTGCTGGGATGCCTGAAGCCCACAGAGGCAAGGGGAAAGATAAAGCCAACATAAAGGCTGAGGGGACCACTAGCAAACAGCAGAATGGCAGAGACCCAGAGCAAGTCGAGTGGAGCTGGCCAGGAGCACCAGCAGGCATGACCTGATGGAGGAAGGCAAGAGTCAGCAAGTCTTCAGCAGAGGACATCAGGGAAGCATGTCATCCCTCAGTGATCTTGAATCCAGGTCACAGGCCAGAACAGCTGTTCCATGGCTGAACCAAAAAGGATCCGGATGTCACCAATAAGTCAATGGATTCCATCCACCCCCATCCTGACCCACCCACCCCTACCTCACCCAAATATCTACCATCTTAGTGAGGTATGTAAAGGGAGAGAAGATATAAGAATCTGGGCACTTGAAATTTTTAAAAAGGAGCATTTACCTAAAAGCTATGGAAATATTTGTATCAGGCTAATTTTATTGAACTGAACCATGCTAGCACTGCCTCTCTCCCTGTATTTCTGTACTGGGAAGAAGCTTGTAGGGAGGATCAGTCCAGATGACAAGAGGAATCTCTAAACACATTTTGGAGTTCTGTATTTACCTGTTTTGGGAGATGGCAGAAGTAGATCTTGCGATGACTGAGAGAAAAGACACAGCTGAAAAAGAAAGTAGAGTACAAAAAGCCAGGCATGGGGCACACGCCTGTAATTCCAGCAGCTGGGGAGGCTGAGGCAAGAAGATTGCAAGTTCAAAGCCAGCCTCAGCAATTTAGTGAGGCCCTAAACACCTCAGCGAGACCCTGTCTCTAAATAAAATATTTAAAAAGGCTGGGGATGTGGCTCAGTGGTTAAGTGTATCTGGGTTCAATCCCTGGTACCAAAAAAAAAAAAAAAAAAAAGTACAGTCAAAGAAAGTAAGTGAAGCCTGGGAATGTAGCTAATGGGAGAGGACTTGATTCTTAGCACGTGCAAGTCCTGGGTTTGATCCCCTGTACATACACAAGAAAAGAGGTACAAATGGTTTGTCCCACTTTGAGTTCTGTAGCTCACCATTACAGTAATAGCATTTCACACAAGCCAAAAGCACTGTGCATTGTGTTCACTCCTCTAGCCTCGTTGAAGGTGGATAAGCTCCAGCAGCCTTGTGATTGCTGCTTGATGAAAGGTATGTGGCACTGCCCATTCCCTCTTCACACTCCCTCCTCCAGGATTCAAGATGGGGACAGGCAAGGAGGAGGCACTCTGAGCCTGCATTGTTTTGCACTGGCAAGCCTCCTTCTTCTAGAACTGTGATGTTCTGTGTTCAGAGAAATTCCAGCAACATTCTATGAGAATATGAGTTAATCAGTCACAGCCTGATGCTATATACTAACAATGAGGGTTTGGGATGGTGTCATGAATGACAGGAACAAGTAGGCTCCCGTTACACAAGGTAAACAAACTGCACTGCACCAGTTAGGAAACTCTTCTAATATTCATCCATCATTTTCAAAATACATGAATTAATTTCTAAATCATAAAGTTCTCCAGATTGAGGACCAGGAAGTTCACGTGACTCTAAATCCACTATCCATTCATTCATCCACTCACACAGACATTCATTTAACTATAGATGATCCCTGATTTATTGACTTTATGATGGTGCAAAGTGATGCATTCAGTAGAAACCCTACTTTGAATGTGGGTCTTTCCCTGGCTAGAGATAGGTAACATAAAGTCTGATCCTCTCTCAGGATGCTGGGCAGCAGCAGGGACTGCAGCTCTGACTCAGCCAAGAGACTGAGTCAGCCACAGGATCATGTCAGTCACCAGATCACAAGGGTAAACAACTGGCATTCTGCAGCGTGCTGTGTTGCTAAACTAGGATAGTCAGTAGGGTAGGGAGATTAAGTGCATCTTCAACTTAAGATGTTTTCAACTTCCAGTGGTTTTATTGGTCCATAAGCCCATCATGAGACAAGGGACATCTGTAATTTACAGATTACACATCATGCAACACCACTGTGGATATACATCAGAGCAGGATAATCTCCATCCTCAAGAAGCTCAGAAGTAGTAGCTGAGACAGACTAGCAAAGCACTGTTTATTATCAGTAGCACTGCCACTAATGTGAGAAGCTAGGCCATCTATTAGCCTAAAGCAAACTTCTAATGAGGTAACTTGTATAATAACGGTGCTAACACATAGTCAGGGTTAACAAAAAACAAAAATGCTAATTCTCTTTCCTGCCTTCTCTGTACTGATCTGATACTTCAAAGGAAGTGCGACCAAAATACAACACTAAGCACAATGACACAAAAATCTGTCAAATTTAGAGAGTGCTTATCACTTATACTATACAGACATCCCAAATTTGGGCATTAAAGTACATGTCTCTAACAACAAAGGTGTGACTACTCTCTTTATAGGATCTGATTTCCATAATCAGACCAAGACTGCTGAATAACTGCAAGGGAAATTAACAGTAAGTAGAAACACATGGGCACCTTTGTCTTTTATAACATGTAAAGTATGGTAAAAACTTAGGAGCTTTTTCAATTTGATGACTAAAATAAAAAAATAAGACCAATAAGTCAACAAGTTAGCACAGAAAGTTCAGCACCTAGAAAGTTAGGTTGCATCTCAAAGGTTTCAAGCTATGGACACATTTCTTAAGATTTCTTGAAGCTCAAGATCACCATGTTATTAAAGTGGCAGGAGGGATTTTCTACCTCCTCCTGGATTCTCGGAGAAAGGTTTATCTGTCCTGAAACGTCTGCTCTTCCTGGGAAAACAGTATGCTCAAGATCAGCTGGGTGTGGTAGTGCACACCTGTAATCCCAGGGGCTAGGGAGTGTGAAACAGGAGGACCCAGAGTTCAAAGCTGACCTCAGCAAAAGCAACTCAGTAAATACAAAATAGGGCTGGGGATATGGCTCAGTGGTCAAATGCCCCTGTGTTCAATCCCCAGTACCCGGCCCACCCCCCAAAAAAATAAAAATAAAAATAAAAAAGATTGAGAGTATTATGGGAAAAGGAAGGAAAGAAGATCAGAGGGAGGAAGACCTTGGTGATGCCCAGATGAGGACAACTTCCTACTAAATGACAGACATCACAGTAAGTGAAGAACTCTGCTCTTCGACTTCTTAAGTGTTGAACTGTCTAAAAAGATTTCATCGCTCATAATGGACACTCAGCCGAAACCTACAAACACAGCTAAGGAGAGAAAGCTGGGAAAAGCATCTGATAAAAGCCAGTGCATCTCCTAAATCCCTCTCCCTGTCACAGTGAGTGGCAATGCTCAGGTTGTTGGAGGCTGGCTTAGCCCATCAGCTCTGTTAGCAGTGCCACAGATAAGTGAAAAATCACAGACCAAGAATCAGAAATAGGGCTGAGGTTGTGGCTCAGTGGTAGGGTGCTCACCTGGCACATATGAGGCCCGGGGTTCAATCCTCAGCACCACATTAAAATAAAATAAAGGTATTGTGTCCACCCACAACTAAAAAAAAATTTTTTTTAAGAATTAGAAGTAAAACTGTGGGGGTATTAAGGCCCTAAGATTTGGGAGTTGCCTGTTATTGCACTTTAATCCACCCCATCCTGACTGACATAGGTGACAAGTAGGTAGTGGAAGGAAAGATATTCTATAAGTTGTTTACTAATCCAGCATGTTTTCTACCCCCCACACATCATTTACTCCCCATTCTCTCCCAGCAAACAAGTCATAAAAATCACTAGCTGCATTTTAACATTTTGAGAATCATAAACATATTTTTAATTTCAAAAATTATTTGGGGAAAAAAATTCATTGCTGGTTAATTGTTCATCCTTACAAAAGAGTAATTCACCCTTGCAAAAAAATTCAATTAATACCCAATTAATTTAGGTGAAAAATAACCAAACCTCTTGCCCAAATTCTTTTATATGCACAGTTGTTGTTTTTTAAGAAGAGATAACCATGAAAACAGTATACTCACTACAGATGGCTACACTTAACAGCCTGAAGACACCTTTCAAGTTAATAACCATATTGTATAACATTATTTAACCACATCCCTACTGATGGACATTTTAGCTTGTTCCACATTTTTATTTAAGTGCAATGCTACAGTAAACACCTTATAAAACCATGTGTAGCACTTATGTAAAATCTATCCCAAGAAATAGGCCTGTTGAGTCAAGGTTATGTTATGTTTCAGATCAAGAGGGATTGCCAAACTACTCTCCAAAATCTCCAAAATAATGGCACCAGCAGAAGTATTGATAGTATATGAAAATGTCTCTTCTCCTTAGAATCTTACAAAACTGGATATTAACAATTTTTTTAAATATTTGCTGGATGGGAATAATAAAGTAGTATTTCAGTATTTCTTTCAACTGTACTGATTTAATTATTTATTTCCAACTTTTTTTAAACTATCTCTATATTTTCTTTGGACAAATGTCCCCTATCTACTTTTTTGGGTTTTTTTTAACAACTTAGGGGTTTTTTAAATTATTATGTATTTGTAGTGACTTTTATTATAAATAGTCACACTTTTTAATCTATGCTGCAAATAATTTTTCTCCAGGCCTTCACTTATGAATTCTGACTTTCAACACATAGACCTTCTTTTTATGAATATGGTTAAATCTGTTAAACTTTTCCATTATAATTTCTGGACTTTAAGAGATAGTCCTAGTGGATGATGACACATAATGGGGGGTGGGAGGGGTTAGTGTCAGGGTTAGAGTTAGGGTTAGGGAGGGGGGCAAGAATGGAGGAAGGAAGGACTGTATAGAGGGAAAAGAGGGGTGGGAGGGGTGGGGGGGAAGGGAAAAAATAACAGAATGAATCAAACAACATTACCCTATGTAAATTTATGATTACACAAATGGTATGCCTTTACGCCATGTACAAACAGAGAAACAACATGTATCCCATTTGTTTACAATAAAAAAAATTAAAAAATAGTCCTTTAAATTAACCACAAGCTTACTGTGTCTGTTGAAAGAACTTTAAAAAAAAATTTTTTTTAGTTATAGATGAACACAATACCTTTATTTTATTTGTTTATTTCTATGTGGTGTTGAGGATGGATCCCAATTCCTCACACGTGCTAGGTGAGCATTTCACCATTGAGCCACAACCCAGCCCAAGAATTTTTTTTTTTTTTTCAAGTTCTTTAACCCTACCCTGAGCTTACTTTATTCTTTTACCTCAATACATAGATGGCCTAAGTGCTAAGTTACTCAAAAACAACCAACAGGGCACCCAGCGCACAGTGGGTTTTCAATAAACATTCATTTATTTTATTCTCCCTGAGTTCCATTGGTTTAGAGACAACAGATACACAATTTTTTCAAAATATTTTCCAATAGAATTCCAATTATGTTCAGAGACAATGTACCTAGCCAAAACAACACGTCCCAGCCTGTGTGCAGCTACGGGTGGCAGAATGACACAGTTCTGGTTAATGAGATGTAAGCGGAAGTCACTGAACTGAGCTTCCAGGAAGCTCTGTGAAAGAGAACAGGCACAGCTGATACATGCTTTTGCCATCTGCCCTCCGCCTCCTTCCTGCCTGGAAAGCAGATGCAATGCTGACTGGAGAGCAGCCACAATGAGACTTCAAAGTGACAAGATCACTAAGGATGGTTGAATGGAGAGGCAGAAGCAGCCTGGGTCTCCCATGGCTTCTTTGAACCATTGACCACATCTGGAATGCCACCTCTGAACTTCTTGTTACAAGAGGAAAATAACCCCTTTCCTAGTTTGAGACACTGTTAGTCAGGTTTTCCATTTCTTGAAGCAGAATGTATTATTTAAACTACATGCAGGGGCTCACCCAACATCTTCACATAGATTTTAAAACACCCTTTTCAATCAATTTCATGGCTTGAGATAAGTTCTCGAAGAAAAATTATGCTGGTTTGAAGGGTAAGTTCTCCATTCACAGATATATTTAATTCAAAAAAGGGGAGTCAAATCATTAAGCACTCAAATAGAAATTCAAGAGCACCCTTAAGGAGAAGTTAGTCATCAACAACATATGGGGTTACCTATAATACTCTTGATTTTTAAATTACCCTTATTAGGATACCACATGTTTTATTTTAGCTGTGACAAATTTTTAAGGATATAAGATTTTTCAATGAAAAAAACTGCATCTGATGAAGGATTCTTAACAATTACACAAGATTGAATTTTTAAAATTTGTCATTAAATGATTTCCAATTAAGAAAATATTTCAGAAGGTACAAAATGAAAGCCCCACTACTAAGATCATAATCTTCAAAGCATTTCACTAGATGAGGGATGAAAAGAACAAGCTGAGGGAAATATTTAACCACTCTGCTTATAGGGGAGAAGTGTTGCAAAATTTAGCCCTGTGTTAGCCCTCATTCCAGCTGGCCGGTCTTCCAACCCCAAGCACAAAAGAGCCTGAAGAGCAGATTCTGCCCTGGACAGAGGTCTTAGCCAACAAGGCATTTGCTTCACTTTGGAAAAGAAGGCAGTTGGGAGTCCCCTGTTCCCAAACATCAAGCTCCAGGAAGCTGGGGACTATCCTACATAATCATCTTTGCAGCCACCACTGCTTCCACCAAGAATAATTTTCTTTTTATAATAACCATCAATGTGATTTTCACATGGCATTAGATGTTTTTTAATATGAATTCTTCAACTATGAATAAAAAAATTTCCTTACTCAGACTGAATACTGTCCTGATTTGGCTCTGTAATACAAAGGAATGTACCACATGCTCTTGATCACAATCTTTTTACCCTCTTCCTCTAAGGGGGAAGGAAGATGGAGAGAAGATTGGAATGGAATACAGAGAAGAAAGTCAATAAAGAATGGCAGTACATAAATATCATGTATATGGTCAACCACAAACTTTCCCTAGTAAAGAGGATCAACACAGCCTCCAAAGTCAGCCATAAGGCCCCTATTACCCACCAGTCCAATGGGGGCAGGCAATTATTATTTTAATTCTTCACTTTACAAATGGACCACATCAATTCTCAGAATTTAATACATTTTTTTGAAATATAGATCTACAAGTTTAGCAGAGTTTAGCAAATTTTTTGAAATCTCTATCTGGAAAACAGTTAAAAAAAAAAAAAAAAAAAAACTAGTTGTAAAAGGGCTTTGTTTTATTTATGTCAGTCCCAGTAAGAAAAGCAGAAATTTGGAGTGATATCTGTCATAGGTAACCAAGCACTAAATAATTAGGAACTGTCTAAAATGCATTCCAAATGCACATACCTAACTTTGGTGACCCAGTCCCTCCCACAGAGGGTGGCAAAGTGGAACAAGGAAGCCCGAGACTAGGAATCAGTATCCATGTTTCAATTCTCCTGACTTCAACAGTGAATTCACAGTCTACTGATGAGCATTCCAGTTAAAGTTCCACATAGCTTGGTGTCCTTAACTGAAAAATGGCAATAATGATGCCAATACCAATTAGGGTGTTCTCAAATTGAATACGGAAAATTCATTTTCTGGTAACTAAAAGTCAAGCAGTAAGGCAGCTTCCGGGTTGGCTAATTTGGTAGCTGGTTCTTTCCACCTCTTTTCTGCCAATTAAGCATGTCAACTTATTTTCAGGCTACCTCTTCTCCCAGTCTCGACACTGCTATGGCAGCTCCAGCTGGTCACAATCAGTCAAGACAAGAGGCAACAGAAAAACACTTTTTCTTTGCAAATCCTTTTCAAACAGGGAGGCAGCTTGTACCTCCTCCCCTTATTCCCATAGGCTTCCCTTGCATGTTGCTGGTCACATGCCTAGTCCTAAACCAATCCCTTGCAAAAGAAAATGAACAGGCCTGGACTAATAAAGAATTTAGTCCTGAGTCATGTAGGATTGGGTGGGCACCTAAACAAAACTAGGGTTTTACCAGTCAGAAAGAATGAAGTAGACAACTGAGCAGATAATCAATAATGTGGGGGACCTGTAACTTCACAGTACTATAGTGATATAGGTAATGTGATCAAACGATAAAGCATGAAAAAAACTGCAAAAAATGCTTGAAAGCAAAATCACAATGATAAAATACATACACTGAAAATAATTTTTTTTAAATCACAAAATAGCAAACTATAATGACTGCTATTCAATACTAATAAATTAGTATTGAACTACTGTGAATATATGCATTCTTCAACATATATATGCAGATTGACCAAATGAAGCATTAGCAATAGGTTAAGTCAATTTACACTCAAGACTTCCACTCAACAAGTATCTTCTGAGCATCTACTATGTACCAGGCACTATTCTAGGCACTAGGGATACCACAGCAAGCAAATTCCTGCCTTGTTGTTGATTCCTATACCATACACTTACCTACATAGGTGCTTTTGAAGACAAGAGCTCTTAATCACCAAGAGATTGAACTCAAATTAGAACACATATTTTTAAATTAATTACATAACTTTGGTTTTTGTTTACTTCTCCATAACATTTAAAAATAAAATCATAAATCTAGGAAAAAAGTTGACAGGCACTCACCAACAGAACAAAGGAATAGTTAGCCAGATTCCTCTGTGTTGTCTTTTTCTCCCAATGTTGAGCTAAAGCCAAAAAGCAGAGCCATATTTCAGCTATCATTTCTGAAAATGATTCTTGCAAAGGGCAGGAACTAAAATAGCATTGTTATCTATAGTCCAAAAGCAATCAAAATACAGATAACTAGAGAATCAGTCATAAGAACAAACCACAATAGATGTTTTCTATGATTGTCTTTTGTAAACAGATTTGACTTTATGCTTTTATCTGGGAATCTTACAAGTATTATGTTACTTTCACATCAATCCTTACCAAGGGGCTTTACCAAAGTAAATAACTATTGGATGCAAACAAAACTTAGTTGCCTTGCTCCTCATATCTGCAAAATTACAAGTTAAATGATACAAAAGTCTACAGATTAAATATGAGAATAGTTTATATACATAAGAAAAAATTCAAATAGGTTCTAGTTAAGAGAATTCTAATGGGTTCTAGTTAAGAGAATTTGTTCTAGTAAGTTCGGACTAAATATATATATGTACATGTATGTATACATATATAATATGTAACAAATAGGTAATAGTAAGTAATATACAATACATTACTTCTGCACATTTTGTGGAAAACCCTAAATTTCCTAATAAGTGAGTGCTCAGGGACTTTAAGGTATTCACTTTACTTAACTCCTTTATACATGTTCACTCAAGGTCATACCAACTTTTCTCTTATTTAGAAAGATAATCCTATATCTGTTTCAGGAGGGGGATGGTATAAAAGCAATACTTTGTGTCAACAAAGCTATTCCCTTTGTTTCCATTAGTGTGTACAACAAATTAAGTGGGAATCAATACTCTCCCCTTAAGTCTTCATCTTTAACTTTGTACTTCCCGAATCCCTGAAAATTTATACTGACAGAAATCACCAAAGAGTTTTACATAGTGACACACACCTGGAGTCCTATCTACTTGGATAGCTGAAGTAGAAGGATCACCTGAGCCCATGACTGGAGACCAGCAAGGCAATTCAGTGAGATCTCATCTCAATAGCAAGAAGAAAAAAATCACCTAATGCAAGAATCAAGATAGTTAACTATTAGGCTGAAGAAGGACAAATAAATTGGGGACAAAATAGCAATGATGACACCACCCAGAATCCAATTTAGAAACCATACCCAGCTCTCAGTTATTTGAGGCATGGGATGTGCCCT
The DNA here is from genome assembly GCF_902686445.1 of Sciurus carolinensis. Taxonomy (NCBI): domain Eukaryota; kingdom Metazoa; phylum Chordata; class Mammalia; order Rodentia; family Sciuridae; genus Sciurus; species Sciurus carolinensis. The sequence goes on from NC_062217.1 coordinate 37,335,129, forward strand.
TTCTGTTTGTACACAACCAGCGCTGTGCATTCACCATCCAAATCCAGAACCCTGTCAAGCCTTCACATAGAGGACCTTGTCATTGCCATTTTGGTGCTACCCTCTGGACTTGGGTATAAGTCAGAAAGAAGCAAGAATCATAAGCCCCTAGGATTCAATTCCATTTTTAATCAATTAACACTGATTAGAAAGAACTCTTGGGGTTGTTTACAAAAAAGAATGGACTTCAAAGTAGACCTTCAGGGGTACTCTAAATAAAATCTAAGAGCCAAATGCAGTGGTACATGCCTATAATCGCAGCTACTCAGAAGGCTGAAGTATGAGAACTGCAAAGTTTGAGACCAGCCTGGGCAACTTAGCAAGATCCTATCTCAAAATAAAATAAAAGGATTGGGAAAAAAGGAAAGGGGAAATACTGTCCATATTATACTGTATGCATGCATGAATATGTAACAATGAAACCCATCGTTAAGTATAATTATAATGCACTATTTAAAAATGGAAAAATGGAAAATAAAAACAAAAAATTTTTAAAGGTAAGGGGGAGTTGGGAATGTGGCTCAGAGGTAAAGGACCACCACAGGGTTTATCTCTAGTACTACACACACACACACACACACACACACACACACACACACAATTCTCCAAGGAACTCCCCTTAGAATCAATTTATCCTTTAAAGATGGAAGACTGAGTTGCTTAATGCACCATATAATGGATGCATATATTTCACATCTCAGCACTCTGAGTCAATCTCTGTGAATTCTCAAGGTAGCAAACAGAAGACTTTATGAACACTGTATTTTTTTTCTCTTAATTGTTTTATTTGGTGATGTTGGGGATTGAACCCAGGGCCTCATGCGTGCTAGGAAAGCACTCTATTGATGAGCTGCATTCCCAACCCTTATCACTTTTGCGGCACTCTTTCTAAAATATCTTCTGTGTCCTTAAATATAAGCTAAACTTTTTTTTTTTTTTTCTGGATAGCTTAAATATAGATGTCCCAGTAACTATAACTCTACACAGAGGGTTGCTTGTCCTAACACTAACGTCCCAAATCTCACTGTTTCTAGTTCTTATATCCACTTTCTATAATTATGCTAAGATCAACTGTCAATTCTTGAATGTGTTATTAAGAATACCCTAATTAGGCCTTTTCACCTTCCTGTTCACATTCAATTGATATAAACAAAATATAATCATTAACAAAAGGCCTAATACCAGTGCCACTGTGAAAGGTAAATTTTCTACACTGGTGTTTTAAAATCCAGTATCTAGATTATTACAAAGCTATCATTTACAGTGTTTGTTTCCCAAATATCTACTTATAAAAAACACTTGACCTAGGTATAGCACTAAGGTAAATAAACAATAGAAATGATGATCTTATCTACAGGCAATCTTGTCTCCAAATACACAAAAACTTGCATAAATTTTTGGAATGTTACTTTAATGTGTAAATGCTTACGACATACCCAATGCTGCACCTAGAGCTAGGGACCCTAAATTCCCCCCAAACCCAAATCATATAAATTTCTCAATTGCAAATATTATCTGAATGAACACATTTCCTAATGTCTAAAAATTTTAGCATGTGCCCTGTATGGTGGCACACGACTGTAATCCCAGCAGCTCAGGAGGTTAAGGCAGGAGGATCACAAGTTCAAAACCAGCCTCAGGAACTTATTGAGGCCCTAAGCAACTCAGTGAGACCTTGTCTCTAAATAAAATACAAAATAGGGCTGGGAATGCAGCTCAGTGGTCAAGTGCCCCTGAGTTCAATCCCTGGTACCCCACCCCCCAAAAAATTGTAGAATGTGCCAGGTGTTTTACATACAACTCCTTCTATGTTTTAATCCTCACAAGGACCATGATGCATTTTTTAAATGACTTCATTTTTTAAATGACTTCTCTCTGAGAGAAGAAGTCACAGTGGTAAGAAGAGGAGCAGAGATGTCCAGGTTGGTCCACCACCAAACATTTTGCCCTCTCTGCTTTATGCTTTTTGATTTAGAGAAAGAAATGAATATTTGCAATTCATGCAAAAATGAAAGAGAAGAACAACCTTACAGAGTAGCAGTGAAAAAAGAGTCATTTTGGAAACATACCATGAAAAAATGCTGGGAGAGTCCTGGTTCCAGTAACTTATGTAACTTATTAGTGCCTAACAGAAACATTTACAATGCCCCTGCAAAGAATTCTGCAAGTAATAATGGTAAAGAACAACTTTTTTATTTATACCAAAGTTGTTTTCTTTTAATTCTAAATTTCTGACATAATGTCCTTTGGTTTAATAATATACATTTGGTAAAAATTCTTCATATTTGCAGAACCCATATCCACCACAATTCTCTATCATTCAATACTGAACTTCCACCTTTCAAGGGTGGATTCTATAATGAGAGCTAATGTTCATTGAGTATTTAATATGTACCAGGTCCCTTATTACATCTTTACATATTATATCCCTCAATTCTCATAATTTTTTGAGATACTTTCATTTCACTTGAAATGAGGCTGATACCACTAAGGATTTTTTTTAATCAATTTAAATTTAAACTTAAATAATTGCATAGCGCTACTCCACACAGTCTTCAAGTCTCCTCTGTTCCAGCGCCCTGGGCATTCATAAGGCGTGGCCCCATTGCTTCTGTCCTTGGGTTCCCAGAGTTACCCTGTGAGCTCATAATTCACTCCCCTTTTCTTAGGCGTTGGCGACATTCCATTTCTTAACTAAAAATCAAGACTGAGATTGCTTCCTACCTATTAAAATGGCCTCTCCTCTGTTTGGTAGAAGCAGGATCACAGTGAGGTGTTCTTCTCAACACATTCAGAGAATAACCTTTCAGAGGAAAATCTGAAGCAGAAATTTCTAAGGGGGGCAGGATGAGGGAGGCAACCCTAATGTAAATGTCTTTTCTAAATAAATGAAAACCTTATCAATAAACATTACAAATTGGAATGCACTGTTTTCAAAAGAAATTGATACATATAGCACAAAGGGCTGGCTCTAGTTATTATATTATGCTTAGTCTGTAATGTCTAAAATAAAATTGCACTGACTTGTAAAATTAAAAGATTTCACATAAAACCTGAATTTCTAGAGCTTCTGGGAAAATGCAGAGATCTGGAGACACTGGTTCTGCATTCCCACAGAGCAAACGTATACTCCAGTATGCCACAATCCCCCTTCTTCAGTCTGTGACACAGGCAAAGCATGCCACCTCACTCCTTTACGCTACCTGCCTTGCACCCTATGACCAGTCTGTAACCCCTAGTAATGCTTCACAAAGACTTTTCAGAGGCCTCACAACACCTGAAACTTAAACCCCTACAAACAAGCAATGGCACAAGCCTGTAAATCTGCTACTGGGGGAGCTGAAGCATGAACTCAAGTTCATGGTCAGCCTGGGCAACTTAGTGAGACCCTGTCTTGAAATAAAAATTTAAAAGGGCTGGTGATGTAGCTCAGTGGGAGAGCACCCTTACGTTCAATCCCTAGTACTACACCTACACACACACACACACACACACACACACACACCAAAAAAAAATTTTCATACCCATTATTTCACTTAATTCTTCCCACAATCCTATGAAGAAGGTAACGTTATTCTCCTGATTTATAAATTAGGAAGTCGACCCTCAGAAAAATTTAGAACAAGGGAGAGAAGCATAGTTTTAACTCAGGTCCTATAAATCCTTCTCCAAAGCTCTTTGAACCACAGCATAATGCTTGCCTACGGTCCAAGAACAATTCTTTGCTCTTAACTGTGGGAAAATTATTTACATTATAATGTAAATAAAATATCCTTCAGTTATCTTGCTCAAAATGTCACTGAGAAAATATGGCCAGGCTGATGATGTGATTATTATATGTGTAAAATTAAACCCATCAGTGTCTCCAGTGAGGTGACTCCTCGCCTTTTTCAGTCTTTTAAAGTAACTAGACAGGTTTCTCCCAACCAACAGCACTCTGCCTAGGGGCTCCAGATGCTTCAGACCTGGCCCAGAAACCCTGAAGGCTGAAGGCATTACCACATCACAACACCCGTAACTTAAACCCCTACAAAGAACTTCTACTCCAGATGTTTGGAATGAAAATATTGGAAAAAATACAGTGGCTGACACCTACAAATCATTTGGCAATTTAATATTTGGTGTCTACATGAGAAGAAAATGGAATGAATTCTGGCGAATCTTAAAGACTGTCAAGAATTGGTCAACTTTCTGTTAATTCTATTTGCCAGACTGATGAACTTCAGGGTGGTTCTTGGCCAAATATATTAATTACTGAAGTCCCAGGCCTACATCTATGAACCCAAGAATATCAGGTGCCCAGATATACAAATTTATATTACGACAGTCCCATTCAATCTGGGAACCAATTCCAAACAGCAAAGATAGACCTGCAACACTAGCAAAAAAGGCAGAGTTGGGGATAGGGAGAAGTTATAATCACTTTTCAGGGCACAAAATTCAAATGGGACCCATTTGGAGACAAAACTACTGCAACCTGGAAACCAACATTAGTCCAAAGCATACAGAGTAGTTCCCACAGCTAAAGGCTTCATATGAGATCAATCTATAGGTTCTCTTGGGCTGACAATGGAGTTAGACCCCAATAATCCCATGGTAAATTGAAAATACCACCCATCGAAAATTCATTTAATTCACCTAACCTACTAAATATCTGTCCTACCTTAAATATGCTCAGAACACTTACATTAGCCTACAATCAGGCAGTTGTCTAACACAATGCTTATCTTATTATAAAGTATTTAATATCTCATGCAATTTATTGAATACCTGTGTCCAAAGAAATGGTGGAGCACAGTACTGTAGTGGTTATGTACCTTGTGCTTGTGTGGCTGACTTAGAACTACCTGCATCACAAGAAAGGACTGCACTGCATATCGCTAGCGCAGGAAAAGATCAAAATCCAAAATCCACAGTGTGGTTTCTTCTGAATATAGATCTTTTTGCACCACGATAAAGTCAAAAATTATTAAGTCAAACCACAGTGAGTCAGGGACTATCTTTTTCCCCAGTTTCCAATTTGTTCCATTGTCACTATATTCAGCTAAAAAATATTTAAGCAAAAATAAACTAATGAGGCTGTAACCTCATGCCTGTAACCCAAGCAGCTTGGGATGTTGAGGTAGGAGGACTATGAGTTCAAAACCAGTCTCAGCAACTCAGTAAGACCCTGTCTCTAAATAAAATATTTTAAAAGGGCTGGGGATGTAGCTCAGTGGTTAAGTATCTCTGGGTTCAATACCTGGTATTAAAAAAATTAAAAATTAAAAAATAATGAATAAACAAATAAATATTCCCATTTTGTGACATATTTATGGTCAGATGTAATGCTGAAGGTCAAAGAGTCACCTTCAACCATAAAGTAACCAGAAGGATGAAAGCAACATACTGGAGATGGTAGAGCAGAAAGTTAATAAAAACCACTTATTTCTGGATGTTGTGGTACGTTAGAAAAACCAGTCCTTTTCTTGATTAGATCTAATTGATAAAGGTCCAGTGCAGCCTACAGGTTTTCCTCATTCAAAACCCCCAATATCTGACACTAAATGCACAGCCATTCCTGATATAATTCATAGTCCTAACTATGATTTTATAACACCAATACTGTATTTACGGCCAGTAAAAAAGGGAGTTACAAGAGTATAAAAGGGATTTCTTAGTGATGTCTGTCCTGACTGGTTAGCTGACTTATTAACTTTCCCTTTAAAAATCAGCACAATTTTATGCCATGGAGCCTCCATACTAACTTTCTGCACCTTCTTCCACCAGAGCCTCATAGAGAGGTAGCAAAGTATAGAGCAGGAGAATGGAAGGGCAGTGTAGTCCACTTCTCCACTGTGCTTCTCTGGTCCCATCTGTCTCATCTTTAAAATCAGAGTTAAATACGAGACACATAAAGTCACCTTAACGATTCAATGAAAAAAGGCACATAAAGTGCTTGGCACAGTGCCTGGCACATGGTATACACTCAGAAAAATTTAGCTATTAAGTATTATTAACATACCTGAGGTTTTTTGAGCCTACCCCTTGAGACAGAATATATACTGTGCCCGCAATGCTTGACAGTCTAGTTTCATGTTGTTTTAAAAATTTCAGTTTGTTAAATGTATCACAAAATGCAATTTAATAAGTTCATCCATCCAGGGGAAAAAGCCTTTTATTGAACTATGTGTTTTGATTTGGAGTTTAGGAAATATGATTACCATACAGGGTCTACTCAGGAGCTGTGAAATCTGTCACATAACAATGGTTTTTGCTCAGTATACACTCATAATGAAATACCTACCCTTCCCCACATTATAGTCATTCCAAGAAAACAGCAGACCACACGTCAAATCCACAAATGAAGCAATAGGAGAAAATGGCTACCTGAATATATATCAAGTGCTACACAAGGAGATATCAAGAAAAATAGTAACGAAGGTCAGGAGCAAAGCAAGATTTAGTTTTCATTATTCTGCTGATACCAAAGCAATAACCACATACCAAGCTACAAGAACACAGGCATCTCATGCCCACATAGCCTAGCAGTGTGTACCTACAGGACTGCATCCCTTTTCTGGGGCTTGCCTCACCCCTTTCCTTCTCTCCCCATCCACAGGCTGCAGCAGCGATTGCCATATTCCTGCAACATGACCCCACTTCTGTCCACAGTCACAGAGATGACAGCTGACCTTGGCTGGATCACCAAGTCCCTTCCCAAGGAATTACAGATCTAGGACTGGGAACTCAACATCAATGTCTCCATGCTTATCTAGACTGTAACATGTAATATTTCAAAGCAGCTGGCACTCTTGTTCTACTATGTGGACTAAGAAAGAAAACTGGAAGCCAATGAGACCAAGAATGAACACAGGGGATCCAATGAGCAGCAGGGAGAGGGGACTCCTTGGTTCTCTGTGTTGCTCCGGTTTTGTTTTGTTTTGTTTTGTTTGTACCAAGAATTGAACTCAGAGGTACTCAACCACTGAGTCACATCCCCAGCCCTTTTTGTATTTTATTTAGAGACAGGGTCTCACTGAGTTGCACAGGGTCTCACTAAATTGCTGAGGCTGGCTTTGAACTTAGATCCTTCTGCCTCAGCCTCCCCAGCTGCAGGAATTACAGGCATGTGCCACTATGCCTGGCTCCAGTCTTTATCTCTATTCCTAAGGTTCACATGCATCCATCTGCAAGATACTTGAGACTTATGTTAGGAAATTCAAGAACTGGTTTCTGTATCAAACTAAGAGACTCCATCATTATACAGCATTAGAAGACAAATGGTTTACACAACTCCCTCACTGTGAACTAACACACAATGCAACCTCCAATATATTGCTCCAATTTTGCCAATAGGTTATAAATCCTAAACCAGAAGACTTGAGAGAGGGGGTGATGGAAACACCAGAACAGAAGATAAATAATGAAATACATGAAGCATGTGCTGAGGGAATGCAGCTATCAGCAGACGAAAGGAGACAGGAGAAGGAGGAGGATAGGGGAAAGGAAGAAGAGGAGTGAAGGAAGGGGGAAGGAGGAGATGAGGGGAGATTACTAAAGGATGGACACCAGCAAGCATTACTAATCCCAAGAGTGGTTTTCTAAGTAAAAAGTGTGCAGCTGTTAAAGTAGAAATGCCCACAGAGATCTATACCAGGGCACACTTATGGTTAGGATTAATTAGTCCCCAAGGGAAATGAACTACCAAACAGTAACTTTTTTTAACCTGCAAACCATATTTCCTCTCTTCTACAATTATGTAATTCTCAAATTTAATAATCTCCTAGCTAAATTCCATTTCAAGTAACTAAGTGTTTCTGCCACTTCAATCCCATTCTCTCTGCCAGTTGACTCATCAAGCATTTGTCACCAGCATTAACCTCATATTTTCCCACATATATAAGTATGGACTAGTCAGCAACTAAAGCAACAGAGAGATCAACTTTCTAATTGAAAGTTTTGGAAAAGCAGAAATGAGCAATGCTGAGCACTGAAAATAATGATTAGGGCAGCATCCTCAAAAGGACAAACTTCATATTTATGCAATGTAAAAACTGTTCATTGTTTCAAGTCTTCAAGTACAAATTTAGTTCTTGGTGTGCAAGAAAGGAATTTCTCAGTATTTATTTGGCAATCAGACAACCAAAAGAGCTTAGTCCAAAAATGCAAAAGCTTCAATTATGCTACAGACACTTAGAAAAGTATCTATGACCACTGGAAGCTATTCAGAATACAGTAATCTCAAGAAATCAACATTCTATTCACTTACTGGATCAACAACTTGGGGCATATATAGTTCTTCTGGGTTCAAAACTGACACTGATACTTCTAGAATGCAACTCTTAAAAATTAATAATTAGAAATTATTAAAGAGTGAAGTAGAACATGTTTAAAAAGAAAAGTAACAAAAAATAAAAAATAGGGTGGGAGGGGCTAGCATTAGGTTTAGGGTTAGGTTTAGAGTTAGGCGAAGGAGAGCGGTAAGAATGAAGGAAAGAAGGACTGTGTAGAGGGAAAAGAGGGGTGGGAGGGGTGGGAGGGGTGGGGGGGAGGGGAAAAATAAAATAAACATCATTACCCTATGTAAACGTAAAAAAAATAAAAAATAAAATAAAATAAAAATAAAAAAATAAAAAATAAAAATAGGAAGGGGGAGGACTCCACCCTGGAGAAATAGCATGTACCTGCAGGCACATCCATACATGCTTCAGGAGCCTCAAAGAACATGTGACAGGGCCTCATCCTCTCCCTATGCTACTTTGAACCTTTTCCCACTGATTTCTTCAACCTTTGCCCTATCCTATCCAGTCAAAGCTCAAAGATCTATATTACACATGTCTGATATAACAGAAACTTCCCAAATAGAAGCTCAACAAGAAAAATAAATCAGAAGTTACATTGCAAACAAAATTCCACACCAATTTAATCCATCCTAATAGCATGCTATTTCAATTAACTATTCAAATTAAGCAAAAGTAATCTTCCTAATTTAACTCTACCTTCTGAAAGAATATTTATTCCTCAAGTTGTTTAACAATCTAAACTTTAAAATGCAAAGAGAATTTAATTTATCATTCCAATACAAATTCAAAATTATTCCAAAATTCAAAATATAATGAAATAAATGAACCATTTCCAATTCATTTTCCCCTAAACAAAATCAACCTATAAAATATTAAACAGCTAGTATTTCCCAAAGTTCAGCAATGTCAATAAACACCAAAGTAGATGGCTGAGACTCTAAGAGCAAGGCATGGGATGACTCTAGAAAAAATTAACCCAGACCTATTAAACAAAAAGCAACAAAGTAATTTTAAGTTTTTCTAAAAGTAGAATTTAAATGTATTTAAATATTACATTCACCTACTTTCAAAATGAAGACAAAAAAACACAAAAACATGCATTTTCATTTTCTGTATTTATGATCGGTTAAATAATAACAATCCCTAACAGTCATTAGGACCTTATGATATAGAAAATATGTTCATACATATTATGTTATTTATTAGAAAAGGTGCTGGGGGTGCAGCTCAGTGGCAGAGCATTTGCCTGGCACGCACGGCCCTGGGTTCAATCCCTAGCACTGCAAAAAACTAAAATAAAATTTAAAAATTGTGAGAAATCATTTCCAGACAAGAACCGATGAAGGAAAAGGTCACTAAACAGGTGTGATGCTTCAGTACTCTTTCAGAAGTTCTGATTTATAAGGTAAGAGTGGGGAGAAAAAAGAGGAAAGGGAAAAGGGCACACAAGGACTGATTTAAAGACAAAAGACAAAGAAGAATTAGATGAGACAGTAGTTGAAAAATTAGAAAAACAGAGTTTGGAAGAAAGGGAAGGAACACTAACAGACCAGCTGGGTGCAAATCCTTTATAATGTGGGACTAATGAAAGCTCAGAAAAATCCTCTGAGGCAGGTATTATTTTAACTATCATTTTACAGTTGAGAAGTTTTATTAGAAATAAAATATCTAGCATAAGATCACAGAGCTAATAAGTGGCAGAACTAAATGTCAAACCCAGGATTCCCAGACTCCAGAGCTTGGCCCAAAACAATGACTCCAGAGAAGAAACAGGGAAGAGTAAATGCCAATCATAATTTACCACAACACACCTTCATTTATATATTAACTGGGTACAACATGGGGAACTGTTATAAAATGTGTCTTAATTTTTAATGTATGTGCTTCTTCCCTTCACCTGTACCTAAGCTTTTAGAAACCTTTCTTGAAATCTTTCAATTTCATTTTTCTTCTTCTTCCAAAATGGCAAAAAAAAGAAAACCTCTACCACTTAGTCTGTAAAAGGGGAAACTTCTCAGATCTTAAAGAAGACTCTCTGGGTCTCATGTGCCATTTTCTCACCAGTAGGCATCCTGGGCAGCACAGGCTATCTCTCTCAGGGCCAGACTCAAATGACTTTAGCCTAAGTGGGCAGAGCAGGAGCAAGGGGTCCACAGGAGGAGAGTTCACAGCCTGGCATAGCTACATCTTCCCTTTTGTCAAAAAAGAAAGTGGCAATTTGGGGGCTGGGGATTTAGCTCAGTCGGTAGAGTGCTTGCCTTGTAAGCACAAGGCCCTGGGTTCGATCCCCAGCACCCAAAAAAAATAAAAAGGAAGAAAGTGGCAATTTGGATTTTTATGTGAAATCCATTATTTTAAACCTTGCCTACAAATTCAAAACTAAAAACACCATGAATGCAACAAGGTGTGGGGCGGGCAATAGAAGTTCAGTAGATTAGACAAAGGGGAATAAAGGCAAAGGGGGACAGTTACAGGAAAGACAGTGGAATGAATTTGACATAACCTTCCTATGTAAATATATGAATACACCAGTGAATCTCCACATCATGTACAACCACAAACCTGGGACCCTAATTAGAATAAGATGTACTCCATGTTTGTATAAATATGTCAAAATATACTCTACTGTCACTAAAAAGAACAAATAAAAATTTTAAAAATAAACTAAAAAGAAAAAAATAAAAATAACAATACTGTGTGTGAACCATCCAAAATCCAATCTGAAGTCCACTAGTTGCCTGGTTATACTGCCCAGACATCCAATTAAAGACAGTTTAGTTGGAGCTTTCTCTCTCCCTGAATTTATTTCCCATAGAAGACATGGAAGATAAAGCATTCCTGCCATCCAGGAGTCCGATGGGTACAACTGACACACCATTTCAGGACAAAATAGCAACTGGAGACAGAGAAGCCTGCAAAGGAGAATGTAGCGTCCACCTGCAACACTGGTTTTCCCAGGACAACTTTGGGAAGTGATGATAAAAAGATGTAGGAGTTGCCAGGCCACAGTGACTGATGCCTGGGATCCCAGAGGCTTGGGAGGCTGAGACAGGAGGATGGCAAGTTCAAAGTCAGCCTCTGCAATTTAGTGAGGCGCTAAGCAACTCAGTGAGACCCTGTCTCTAAATAAAATACAAAAAGGGCTGGGGATGTGGCTCACTTGTTAAGTTCCCCTGAGTTCATTCCATGGTACCAAAAAAAAGAAAAAGAAAAAAAAAAAATGAGGAAGTTAACCTTACCCTTGTAAATCTAGATAAGAGAAGAAAAGGTTCAGAACTCTAAAAAAAACAAAAAGTTCAACAGCCCAATCTTTACATATCCAAGGTAACTCAAAACAGCCAAGACTTAACTGGAACCACACCAGAAAAACTTACCTACCTGGAGGTGTGCTGATGACATAAACAAAAAATAAAACAAACTTTTACTGAGCACCATCCATGTTAAGTACCTCCAACTGCTATAGCAAGATTATCTCTTGTAAACCTCCCCACAACCTCAGGAAGAATCACTATTCCCAGCGTGGAAAATAAATCTGTGAAATCATCAAGTTTGGGAAAGAGCCAATGTCTGCAGCCAAATGATTTCTTTCTCATTAACTTGCTGACCATGTCAGAGAGATTCAGGCTATTACTGCAGACACATAATGGCAAACAGTCAAGAATAACTCATTAGCTACAATAATTAAAAGTATAGAACTAGTTTTAAAAGGGGCAAAGAGATTGGTAAAAAACAACAGAGGCCACATTTAGGTCCTATAGATGATGAGATTTTAATTTTGTGATAAAGGCAGTTTCAAAAGTAAATACAAAAAAATAACAAAAATTCAAAAAGAAATGTTCAAATAATCAACAGCAAATTTAGGAAAATCTCCAATTTATGCCATCCAATGAAATGTACTGCAAATAAATTAAAAAGTTATTTTTCATCAAATTATATAATTATGATGAACAGAAAATGAATACTCGATGAATCCCTTGAGGGAAGAAATCTTTTAAAAATTAGGAGTGATGGGAGAAATTTCTATTATTAAGAAGGATAGAGCTAGGCATGGTGGCATACACCTGTAATCTCAGCAATTTGGGAGGCTGAGGCAGGAGGATCACAAGTTCAAAGCTAGCCTCAGCAACTCAGCAAGACCCTGTATCAAAATAATAATAAAAAAAAAGGACTTAAGATGTGGTTCAGTGGATAAGCACCCCTGGATTCAAGACCTGGTTTCCCCCCAAAAAGGATAGAGAACTAAATGTTCTGAATGTAAAAAATAAAAGGCAAACAAAGAAGTGGAAGATCTCTCTCTGGATATAAACAAGCATAAGATCAACTGTCTTGCTTTATGTATAGAATATATGTACAAGAAATTGTTAAGGAGAGCCAGGAGACATCAATGGAGAAATGGACAAAGGATAGAAACAGACGATTCACAAATGGAAAAACAGTATACAAACAAACAGAAAAACATTCAGTAGCCAGACAAAATTTAGAAATTAAACATCAATGAAATGCCATTGTTTTTCAAGCAAGTATGAAGAATTTTATTTTTTTTTAAATATTTTTTTAGTTGTAGATGGACACAATACCTTTATTTTGTTTATTTATTTTTATGTGGTGCTGAGGATCAAAACCAGTGCCTCACACGTTAGGCAAGAGTTCTACCACTGAGCCACAACCGCAGCCTGAAGAATTTTAAAATAATAATATCCATGGCTAACCATGTACGGCAAAACTAATATTCTCATGTGTCATATCACTAGAAATATTTTAAAGGGGCACAAACCCTTTGGAAATTAATATGGCAATCATCTTACAACCTTTCCAAAAGAAATGATTTAAAAATTGGGGGAAAGGGGAGACAACTATATGCTTAACAATGTTCATCATAGCATTTACAAAATTGAAAATGATCTAACTAGTCAATAATACAGGACGGATAAAATTATGACATATCCACTATATTGAAAGTACCTTGAATATAGACTAAACTTCACTCATGATGGGAGATCCAGGGACAAGAACATATAGTCCAAGCATTAAATAAAGATTAGTAAGTACTGAAGGAAAGGAAAAATATACAGCTACTTAAAAGATGTGTAAAAATTAGGTAGCTATTGACACAATTTTTTTTTCTTTTTTTATTTTTACAGACTGCATTTTCATTCATTGTACACAAATGGGGTACATCATTTCGTTTCTATGGTGGTGCACAATGTAGATTCATATCATTCGTGTAATCATACATGTACATAGGGTAATGATTTCTGTCTCATTCCACCATTTTTCATACCCTCCCCCTCATCTCCCTCTCAGTAAAGTTCCTCCATTCTTCTCTCACCCCCCCACCCCCATTATATATCATCATCCACTTATCAGGGAAAACTTTCTGCAACTGGTTTTTTGGGACCGGCTTATTTCACTATGCATGATATTCTCCAATTCCATCCATTTATCTGCAAATGGGAACAAGAATTCAAAAGTATAAATTACGTAAAATCACATTTTGAAAACTGCATTAGAAAAACTTCTAGAGGTAATGTATGAGATTAAGTTATTGTGCTGAGAGGTTTATAAGCAGTTATTCTTCACTGTGGTTATATTATCTTGATTTAAAATGTAAACATACTCCAGAGGGATTATTATGATTTAAAATTTGATTCTTAGAAACTAAAGAAAAGAAAAAAATTAAATAACTAATAGAAAACACGTAACATCTTTAAGTAGCTTCATATTATAGATAAACCTGTCCAGTCAAAAGGAAACGCAGTGCCATACAGAGGTTAGCAATGACATTCATAATTTATATGAGATACATCATTTTTTATCAAGTCCTAATCAGTAATAAATGAACAAATCACAGGAAGCCAAAATGTAGCCAAAAAACTAAGTTTGCTGTATTCCTAGTTTTTTATGAACTCTCTGGCTCTGGGCTGCAAGGGTTTAGAATAGTTAACTCCTGACTTGGATAGAGGCCTCCAGTCATACGGGGTCAATTCTATGACCACAGTGGGAATTTCAAAAGAGCAGAGCAGGCCATGAGTGGGGTAAGGTGGTAGGGTATCAGTTCCCAAGTTGAACTGCATTTCTATCTTATGGAAAACCAAAATTACATAGAGAAATAAGAAGGCACAAACCTTTAACAGTTCCTCTAAAGCACTACATTTCAACCTTTTCTTTTTTTTTTCCCCATTAGTGTGTCATGAAATTAATTGAAAAGGATTTTTTTTGGTACCGGGGGTTGAATCCCGGGGTGCTTAATCACTGAGCCACAGCCACGGTCCTTTATTGTATTTTATTTAGAGGCAGGGTCTCAATAAATTGCTTAGGGCCTCGCTAAGTTGCTGAGGCTGATTTTGAACTTGCCATCCTCCTATCTCTGCCTCCCAAGCTGCTGGGATTACAGGTATGTGCCACTACTACCAACTGAAAAGGGTTTTAACCAGAATTCTAGAAGGGTTACAAAAGAACACAAAGATCAATGTGCATGTCACATGGAAACATTATCACTTCATAAAACTTCTTTCAGTGATACACGAGTGTATGTGTGAAAGTACGTAAGTCTTGGGTAACAGTGCTAAATAGATTTCTTACTGAGATTTGTGGCCAAAAAATTTCCAAAGCATTTTTTTTGAAAACCCACACCCCAATGTGGGGTACAAGTAAACCACCCAGAGCTAAACTGCTCAGTACTTGAAAATAAAGGACTCATCTAGAAGCAGGAATGCAGTGAATCCAGTTCAACTGGGTATAAGGCACCAATACAAAACAAATACTTCTGTAACAATCCAGCAACAAATAACTGCCGCCATCCAAAGACTCCTGGAAGCATCATTTTATGGCTAAGCCAAGAAGGACTGACAGTTTCACACAAGCACTCTGCGTTTTCTCCTCTGCACACTTTCTTCCACTTGAGATATTAGGATGATGTGGTTGCAGAGACTGTATACTCCTGTAGTCACTATGCGCATATACCACTGTGCTATGAAATCCAACTCCCACTTTTGCCAGATGAAGAAACTGAGGCTTAGAGCAATGAAACACCCTAAGAAATTAATGCCAAGGTCACTGCAGAGCAGAGCTGGCTGAGATGAGACTCCTAGTCCCAGTTCTTTTCCAAGAATCTTAAATTAAAGCCACTGGAGAGCACAAAGTAGTATTCCTTGCCAAAGTCAAGTAGATGACTTTTTTCTCTTTTTGTCTTATTGGTTAGTTTCTATACCTCTGAATTAATTTTCACTAATGACTAAACTAAGTGTTAGACCACAAAGCATTCACCCTTAAAAATAAAAAGCTGGGCATGATGATACAGACCTATAATCCCAACTACTCAAGAGGTTGAGGCAGGAGAATTGTAATTTTCAGGCCAGACTGGGCAAACTGTCTTGAAATAAAAAAATAAAAAGGGCTGGGAATGCAGCTCAGGGGTAGAACACCCCTGGGTTCAATCCCCATTATGGGAAAAAATAAATAAAAAAAGTAAGTTAGCTAATGAAACTGCTTGCTGAAATTGCACAAGGGCATTATTTTTTCTGTGCTAGGGAATTTCTATGCTAATTGTAGCACTCTCCTTGGGAGACCTATTCATATAAAAATAGTGTTGCCTCCTGAATTTTTTCTATTCTGCTGCTATAACTGAGAAGAAAAGCTTGTCTGGATGGCCATATTCTTCTCAGGTAAATATATACTGTAAGTAATTTTGTTTAATGGCACATATATCAACAGATCACTACTTATAATAGTCTTAAATCACAATTTACTTATTGATTTCTAAATGCCACAAAATGTTTTAATTTCCCCTAATTATTCTTAATGACATCAAGATGATTCTTAACAACAAACAGAAAAATGTCTCCCACAGACAAATGCAAAATGAAAACAGCCAGGGGAAAATGCTGTGCAAGTAAAAAATCAGATTTCCTTTTTGACTTTTGTTTGCTTGGAAAAGATCACCTCTCTGAAGTCTCTTCCAGGTTACTGGGCATCTCACATCTAAGTCATCTTCCAGGTTACTCACATCTCATCCACTATGTTAGCTCTATGATTTTTACCTATTCTTTTTCAACATCAGTTTTGTAGGGCCTGAGATATAAACTCATCACTATGTCGTAATCTGAGAATTGCTCATTCTAGGAGTGTCAGGGTCAGAATTGCTACTCTGACATTTTTTGTGGTGTTGCAATATTCAAATATGAATATATGCTGAATGAGATCCTGCACAGAATCTTTTTTAATAAGACTTAAGTGAGAAATGCTGAACCATTGGGAGCTTTGGAATCACGCAAGCTATGCCTCCAACACTCAGCCTCCTTAAACAAGTTTTCCCACGATGATCTTTCCTTTAAAAAAGTCAAATCTGTTGCTGACCTTTCAGACACACGAGCAGCCTGTTTCAAGACAGATTCACTGGCATGTCTTGAATTCAGAATACAGTTGGATTTTCAAAAATCATATGGGGTAAGTTCCTTCTTTAGGACCTTGAAACCAGCAATTATTACTGCCAAGTGATGAGTCTCAAATACAGAGTTTAAAATTTATTAATTTTATGTCATTAGAGATTTCACACACTCAAAATTTAGTCTAGATGGGATCTAATTTTGCTGACTTCAGAGACCCCACTTTATCACTCCAAGAAGTCCTCAATTTCACAACTATGCTTACACTGTGGGAAAAGCTTAAGATTTGCATTTCTTAAAAAACTTTATGCAAATCATAAAATACACGATACATAAAATTCTATCAAGAGCTAAACTAATTGAGCCAAGATCTAATTAGAATGAAACTAATAATTGAAGCAGAGAACAATTCCACAATGAAAAGAACTGTGAATGGTAAATGAACCAATACTATCAAGATTTATGAGATGAAATGAAATTTTAACATATCTTTTCAAGAAACAGTCAAGTATGCATGACCACTTAGAATAGTTCAAAAGGCCTTAGAGAAAAATATCCAACTCCTTCCTGTCCCAGCTTAACCCCATCCCAAGGCAAGCTGTTAAACTTCTCTCAAGTTCATCTTAAGTATCTTGGCTGGTAGAAACTCAACCTCCTCAGGCCCATTTCAATTCAGTCATTTCTTGATTCATTAAAGGAACATATATTTCATATCACCTTTGTGCTAGACACTGGGCATCAGATCTTCTTTAATTAAGATGAAAACCTGGGGGCTGGGGCTGTAGCTCCGGGGTAGAGCACTTTCCTAGCAAGTGCTAGGAAATAAATGAATAAAATAAAGATCTATCAACATCTCAAAATATATTTTTTAAAAAAAGATGAAAATCTGAGGAATATAGTCCAGTGGTACAGGACTTATCTAGCATGCATGTGGTCCTGGGTTAAGTTCCACTACACCACCAAAAAACAAACAAACAAAGATGAAAATCTGACCCCTTTTACTCACTGTGGGAGTTCAGAATATTTCCCTTCCCAGTTTTGATCTCATCAACAGTACTTTTTCTCATAGCCTCTACCATACACAAGTGTTTTTATCCAGAAACAGTTCTGCACTCGCACCCAATTATTCTCCTAGAGACAGGAATTTTCCACATTGCTCAAAGTGTAACAATGCTGAGTTAAGTTCCAAACTAACATGGCTCCAGTCTACACAGTCATAATCAAGTCATTCTAACACTTCTCGATATATGGGAGTTTTCTTGACCACTCTACCTAGAATTCTACTCCTTTCCTTTATCCCAGCCTTTTCATATGAACTCCCATTCATCCAGCAAGAACCATCTGGGCAAGAGATTGTTGGTCTTCTCTAACCACCACAAGCAGAGATTTTTTGACAATTCCAGAAGCCAATTCTGTACCTGTCTTCAGCACACTGTGTCAACTCCTGGAGAGGGAACAACTTCCTATAAACATCCAACAGAAACTACCTAATCACTGAAACTCTCTGTATGAATGGTAAGATTGCTGTCTTGTGTGAAGACAAGCACATAAAGAACTTATGAAGATAAATAAAGATAAAGGTCTTTATCAGGGCTGGGTCCCACCTGAAGAAAAGTCCCTCTTGGCTTTATTGAGTCTGCCACTAAAAAGGAAGCACCAGATAAACTGCAAGCATAAGTCTTAACCAAAACAAGGCAAAGATATCTGAGATGAAGTTTTTAAGCAAGGAATGGTAAAATGGCATTTACTCAGAAAAGACAGTCCAAAAGATGCTAGGAAATGAGGAACTCAAAGTACCAAAGTTTAGTGCATCCTTTGGAGAGAGACCATAGTTACAACCAAAGCAGACTCAAGAGAATGGCAGTGAGTTCTGGGAATTGACTCTGTGTTATGGTAGTACCAGAAATCTTTACTTGGGTATCAGAATGTTTTAATAGTTCTTATATGTCCTTAAGTTTCCTCCTTTTTTTTTTTTTGCAGTACTGGGGATTTGAACCCAGGGCCTTATGCTTGCAAGGCAAGCACTCTACCAACTGAGCTATATACCCAACCCAAGTTTCCTCCTTTAATAACAATGAACATCCCAGGTTGTCCTAACTTTGCTAAGGTGAACTTACAGGAAACAGTTTTCATCCATTCTTGGACTTGAAGATTTAAGAATTATTAGCCCAAGATACTGATACTGAGAACTGTTTGAGGGTTAAAATGGTAATCCAAGTGAAATAAAGGTGAGTATAATTTAGAGGACAATAAGCACTGTGGAATCCACTCATTCTCCCCCACCTGAAAATTTTCTTTTCAATACTACCTCTTAGAGGTAGTGACTTTGTTTCATTAAACAATATTATTCTAAAAATTTCCCCACTAATTAGTATTGTGACCATCTTGAAAGACTTTTGTCATTTTCATCATTGTGTATACATGTGACTACAACATAACAGGAACTCAAATGTTTGTTGATGGAATGAATGAAGTAATGCATGGGCTTTCAGAATTTTAAGGCACCTTAAAGTCACCCAGTCTAAGACTTCCCACAAGTGTACATTAATCCACATAAGGCTTTCATAAGTCATCAAAATATTCATTCAATAAATATCAATTAAAGTCTACAACAGCTAAGATGCTGCACTTTCAGAAACGGGGAAAAAACACTAAAAACTACACTGATAAAACAAACATTCATCCAGGAACTCCAAGAGTTTGCCAAGTGTGCGCCACTGTGTGGGCCCTACAGATACTATTGTGAACAAACCCACACAACTCTGTAGAAAATTCACAGAAGGTAAAATAGACATGAAGTATGTACACTATGTTTAAAACAGAAAATGTTAAGTGTTTTCCTAAGGAATCATAGGTCAAAAAGTAAACCAGGGTTTCATACTATCTTATGAGACATTCAGTGTTCCCTATAGGATACTTTTGTAGCTTAACCTTATAAGTTAAGTTTGAAGATGACTAGTTACTAGCTGACATAGTTATGTTCATAGCTTTGTAAGTTTTCATGAATATCAATATTCTAGCTTCTTTAGTATTATATCAAGTGACATTAACAGTGGATTTTGAAAACCAAGAATATAGATCAATTTCTTAATGAAAACCATAACTGAAACTGAGCTCTAAATTACAGTAGTCTTCAGACTACTGAGTGTATAACCTAAAGCAGCAGACTTGTCAATCTGAGTAATAACGGAATATATAAGAACAATACTGGATTTCTGTATGGATCTTATTTATTTAACAGTAACTGATAAAATAATTTCTATTCTTCACAATATAAACTAGGAAAGTAAAAATTAAAATATAACTAGACACCGTGTTTCTTTTATCCTATAATCAAATGAAATTTATTCTTCAGCTTCTTCCACACATATAATTTTAGCTTCTCCAAACACTTTGAAATATACGCCATTAAAGCTATTTCTTTCAAGGCAAATGCAGTGAAACGGGAATCAGAAGTTTCAAAACTTCCTCTTACTTGATTCAATGAACTTACTTAGAACTTTCTTACAGTAGTTAGGAATTGATCAATTTCATCTATAGTGAGAAAGTGACATCAATATATTTTATGGAATGTATTCCATAAAGTACTTCTATGAGAAAGAATTTCCAGGTTCAGAAGCCACTGAATTTCTTCTGTTCATTGCAGACTACTTGCCAATAATGTATGTATATAATGTTTTCCACTGGATATGCATGGGAAGTGAGTCAGCTGCCATTTGTATGGGGCATGATGAAGACTAGGATGTGTAATACATGTATGTGATTATCTTAAGATATGAACATATCTATCAAGCAAACTTTTTAAGGCCACATTATAAACAAAGTGCTGAAATCAATATAAAGACAGTAATGAACACTTCATTGCTTTACCTCTGCAACTGCAGAAGCCACCATGGGAGAAATTTCTCTACATCAGCATAATTTGAACTTGTATTAGGAAAACCTAACTATTGCTTTAAGGTATCAAAAAAAAAAAAAAACTTACCTGTATCTCTACAATGTTACATTTTTAGAATGCTTGAGATATCACCCAAGTAACATTTCCAGATATATTACCATAACTATAATATTCAAGCAGTATTCCTCTGGAAATTGCCTTCCTCAACCTTATTTCTGCATATTAAATGACATTAAGTTGAAGTAAAAACGCAATGCAAGGGAGTCTAATGAAGGCAGAACAACTAGCTCCACTTCTGCAAATTAAGCAAAATTAAGCAAAAAGAAAGGAAGCGAGCAAAGGGCAGAAACTCAAGAAGCTATTTGCAGCAGTGGTCCCCTGCAAGTTCTAGGCGCTTCCCCTTGAACTGGAAGAGATAAGAAGAAGGCAGGCACCACGCAGAAGCCCAAAGTTACTCTCCACAACTTAGAATATTCTCTGAATTCAATGTAAGATATCCGGGAAGTGTGGATTAGGTGGGAATGTCTGGGAGAAAGCAGTGGCATTTGCTTTCTCAGTTTGGGGCCCTACGAACTGTAGCAGAGAATAACCCTCAAATTTTCAGTTTATCTTGTGGAGAAGGCTCGGAGCATCCTCCCCGGGCATACACCTGCAGGACCCGGCGGCTTCTCTCTCTCCCCCACCCGACCCCAGGGCTGCAGAAAGGTCCGGTGTCTGGTGCACCGTTAGCCCAAGGGCCATCCAGGTTCCCCCCGGCTCCACCCGGCCGCGGTAAGGCCAGAGCGCACGACCCTGTTCTGTCTTGGCTTCGAGGAGCCACACAGATGCGGCAGTGTACTGGTGGACACAGGCACAAGGATGCGCATTATAATAAAACTTGGAAAAGCATGTCTACACTAGCGCCGACGTGGAGGCACGCGCGCTCGGGGACCGCCAGCCCGTCCCGCCTTCCTCGCGACCGAGTGGCAGCAGTCCATACCTGTCCTCTGAGACACTGATGACGCCCTCCTCTTTGGGCACGATCACGGCCATATTCACCACCTCTTGAGACCCCTCGACCCGCTGCAGCAGGATCGGCTTGCGGGTCAGCGGCTTGGGCTGGATTTCCGCCGCCATCGGAGGAGGGGGCGCGCCAGGGGCGCCGCCGCCAACTGCGCCTCGGGGCCGGGCTGAGGAAACCTCTCGGGCACGGGCACGGGCTGAGACAGGGACGCTGGCTGGCCGGAGCGGGACGCCGGGGACCGGCAATCATAGCCTGGCCGCCTCTCCTGGGAACGACTCTGCGCTCCCGGATTCGGGCACCAAAACCGCCACCACCCGGGATGCCACCGGGCGCCACCACCAGAAGAGGGGGCGGAGAACCAGGGGGCGGGGCAGAGGGCGGGGCCTGCCGCAGAGGTGGCCGCTGGTGGGCGCGAGGGCGGCTCCACTTCCGGGAGGGTGATGTAGGAGGAGGGGAAAACTGGAAAAGGAGGCGGGGCACTGGTGGCCAATGCGCACGCGTCAGCCCAACAGCCCATTTCCGCCCAGCCCCTCTCCAACTCCAGGAGCCCCGAAGCACGGCTCGGACGCATGCGCTGTTCATTCACCGCGGTCTCCTACCTCCCACACCCAATGTTTAGTCCCCGCCCTCTTAAATCGCCTGAACGCGCGTGTACACAACCCTGGGAACGCGCTTGCCTAAGGCCCCGCCCTCTCCAAATGGCCTGAAAAGAGGGCGGAAGCGGAGCGGGGAGTAACGCGCTTCAGCGGGACCGGAAAAGAAGAGGCTTGAAGGAAGGAAAGAATCCGAGTTAGTTGGGACGTGACTGGGCATGCGCTCGGGTTACCTGGCTCAGCGGTGTTAACAATGAAGCGAGGCTCCAAGCGTGCACCTGGCCCAGGCTCTGAGTGACACCCTGGGACTCCTGGGAGTTGTAGTTTCTTGGAGCCTCCTCTTCCCTGTCCTGGAATGACCTGTCGTCCACTGCTCAGCGATCCCGGCCTGGGGAACTCACTAGGGCTATTGGCCAACTCAGGCTCCGACTGGCCTCTAAGATTGCGAAGTGACGGGCAGGCCCAACTGAGCAGGACATCGCTATTCCCAGGGTCAAGCTGCTGCCCGACGTAGTGGCGCATCAAGGGTAGGAAAAGAAGAGACTCTCTCGTACAGGCATCTTAGAGGGAGCTTAGAGATAATCTGAGGTATCAGCCTCCTCTTTTTGTTAGATAGCTAAATGTCTAGCCCAAGGTTACTTTAGCCCCAAGTTAGGGCTAACCGCCCTGCCTCATGACTTGAACTCAGCCCTGCCTGCTCCTAGTCCTGTCTTCCCATTCCCAAGCAATCCAGCCTTTTTAGCTTTCTCCACAGAAAGTGGACAGGTAACTGATTACATCAGCACAGTACTAGAATGAATATAGATAACTTGTTGACAAGGCTGTGGAGAAATGGATCTCCATTATACACTGCAGTTGGAAATGCAAAATGGTGCAACCTCTTTGGAAAACAATCTCACGTTTCTTCAAAAGGTTAATCATAGTGTTACCATATGACCCAGCAATTCCATTTCTAGGTATATACCCAAGAAAAATGAAAATTTGGGTTCATACAAAAACCTGAACACGAATATCCACAGCAGCATTATTCCTGATAGCCTAGAAATTGATGAACCCCAAATATATGTCAATTGATAAAATGTGATATATCCATATAATGGGATATTAGTCAGCAAAAAAAAAAAAAGAAAGAAAGAAATATTGATAACCTGCTACACCTGAATGAACCCTGAAAACAATATGCCAAGTGAAAGAATCCAGTCATAAAGGAACACATATTGCACATATTGTAAGATCCTATTTATCTGAAATGTCCAGAATAGGCATATCTGTAGGGACAGAAATCAGATTAGCAGTTGTCAGTAAGGGAGAGAGGAGGGACTAAGGGGTACCAGGTGTCTTTTAGAGAGGGAAAGAATGTTCTAAAATTGATTGTCATGCTAGTTGCACAACTCTGAATATACTAAAAGTCATTGGATTATACATTTTTAAATGGTGAAAATTTGCTACATGAATTATGGTGTCTATTATCCAAAATTATTTTTGATGACCGACTGACATGTTTCCATAAATTTTATTGAAAGTGAAATATTAGACACATGGAAGGATATTTTATGATACTTATTACAATCATATTTTTCAGAAATTATGGGTTTCTTTTAGTAATGTATACACTTAATATTTTATTATTGCTATTATTCCCCCTTTGCAGTTTTAAAATCAATGATGTTTTAAATCAAGGGGCTATGATATTTTCTTGTGGAAGAATTCTTTTATACAATCCTTAAAGTAGGTAATTTTCAGACTCTGAGAAGTGTACAAAATTATATCATTATTCCTTTTATATGCTACTCTTTCACTTAAAGGCACTTTGTTTAGCCCTATATATTAAGAAAAAAATTTGTGAAAATTTAGACTTTTAAATTCAAATAAATGGATAAATTTGCAATTTTTTATAAAATGCTTTTATCTTATTATATACCTACATAAATTTTTATCCAAATGTTAGAGTTGTAGATTTTTATGGAAAAAAATTCAGCATGTAGCCTAATTATCAAAGCTCTATTGTTAAGTCAATCAAGCAAATTAGACTGGCTCTCTGTCAAAAAAATTCTGACTTCATTTTTCTATTCAAATAAATTTTAATATACATTTTGAGAAATATTGTAAAAAATGAAATTTATCTTTAAAAATGGAATATTAAATGTCAAGATTTCAATTTAGGTCTAAATTAGTTTTTAATAATTTACTAAAATATGTAATAAACCAATATGCTTATTGTATATTATAATGTATAGCTTGAGTAATAAACTGTGAAACCAGTAATAAAAGGTATGATAATTATTTGTCTGTTGAACTTTGATATCCAACTTTTGAGAATAATTAAATAGGAATCAAATATAAAAATCGTAATTGATTCCATTAGTTTGGTTAGAAATCATAATCAAATTTTCATATATTTAATGAAAGAGCAAGGTACATACTTCTTAAAAGTGACTTATCTGATGGGATAGGGTTGTAGCTCAGTGGTAAAGCTCATACTAAGGTATGTGAGGCCTTGGGTTCAGTGTCTAGTAGCACCAAAATAAACAGTAAATGTTCTGGGACTAGCATAAAATATACTTTTATTAATAAGAAGTAGAAAATATTAATAATTTTATAATTGATTATTAATATTTCATATGATTTTATGAACAGGTTCTAACTATCTTACTGAATAACAGTAACAATCTGAAAAAAATAAGTTTAACAGTGGGTGTTTTTCAGTTTACTTCGAAAACTTGGTATAATACCAATTATTTTTTGTTGTACAAAAAATAATTAGAAGAATTAATTTTGTCCACTTGGGTTTCTCTGCAGTCTTTTTCTTTCTAGTTAACAACGCTTTCTAGGGATAAGTATTGAAAGCAACTGAAAAGGCTTCCCAGTTTAAAATACACAAAAAGTGCTAGGGTTATAATCCAGTGGTAGAGTGCTTACCTAGTGTGCACAAGGTCCTGGGTTCAATCCCCGCACCAAGGAAAAAAAAAAATTAGACCAGGGTAAACTCCACATCATATACAACCACAAGAGTGGGTTCCTACATAGAATAAGTTATAGTCTATGTATGTATAATTTGCCATAATATAGTCTACTGTCATGTGTAACTAAAAAGAAAACAAAAAATTGTAAAATGCATGACGATGTTTGAGCATGCCATCTTCTTACTGCAAGTCACTTCATTTTACTTTCATAGTTCTCTCCTTCCAGAATGAGGCATTCTTTGATAATAAAGGAAGCAAAATCGTTAAACAAAAATTGCCATTACTTCCACCACTCTACTTTATTTTTTAATTTGGAACATCCCAAGGAGAGCCAAAATACCCTTAACCCTTTTTTCTCCCTTAACAGAAAAAAAAAAAGACAAAAACATCAGAAAATTCTGTAGAGTATGTTGCCTCATTAAGCATCAAAGTTTCCCCAAAATCAACATTTTAGTATTGTGTTGTTGCTCAGGCTTTCTTCTCTAACCCAGAGCAAAACATCAGAGTAAATTTTAGAGTGGGTAAAGGATATGAAATGTGAAAATGTCTGATGCAAGCGTGGGTGCATCCTCAGACAAATAGATTTTAGGGAAAATAACCTCTAAACGTTAAGGATCTGCAAATGTCTACTCTTAAAATCATGCTTGTCCATGTACCACTTGAGAAGTTCTCAGAGACCAGTTACACAAGCCACAGTTTGGACTCCTAATCTAGGAAACAGAAGGGGGAGTGGTGTAGGCTGCTGCTCCAGTGGTAGAAGGAGGCAGATTAAGGGGATTATTCTTTATAATTGGACTAAGGTGACTTCTTTTAGATAGACTCCTCTCCCTTGGAAGGCTAATTAGGGAAGACTATGAGACCGGGAAAGAGAATTCACAACAGACTCCAAAGCCCTTTCTAGTAGTAAACAGCAGGCAGCAACTAGCAACAGAAGTCTGCACAGGGATCCTGGGATCCTGGGTGATCTGATGAAACCCACACCAAGAGAAATCTAGGAGCAGACAGTATTCTGAGACCCAGAGAGATGTTCCTTTAGTCAGCAACAGAAAAATATCTGACAGGCAGCTGTGCACCAACCTCCAGGCTGAGGTTCAAGAGCAATATTCAAATGTGTGGTGACAATTTAGGAAAGCAGTGCAGGGCCGTAGGGCTGAAGTTGCTGGTGTTCTGAGCTCAGGAAACAAGGTAGGAGGAGAGCACTTAACAGGGTGCCCTGCAGCAAATCGCTTAATCTCTTGGTGTCCCTTCTTCATCATCTGTAACTTGTGGATAATCACAGCACCAATCTTAAAGAGCTATTCCAAAGCATAAATAAGATCATTGTTTTGACAGAAGAAACCCAATGTCTAGCAAGTAACCAAAAGAAAGGAAAGGTAAAAAGGAACTGGTGGAGAACCACAGTGGGAGACAGACAGAGAGAAGAAAAGGGTTAGGAATGACACAACTTTGACCCAAAACAAGGGAGGAATCTAATGATCAGAACTGGGTCACAAGTCAGGGTCAGACCATATCCAAGAACAGAGAACTATAGGCAACTACCAACTGTATTTGCAGGCTATTTGTTTAGAATTCACTGTTTTAAACTTGAGTGAATATTCTTGCTGACTCAAATATGTGTTGGTGGCTCTCAGGCATCTCACAAAATCCCTGCAGTATAAAACCAATGGGCTCTTGGTATCTAACTATGATGATGAACACTGCTTCCCTGGAAGAATATTTTTTAGTTACAACCAGTAACATCAGAAAACATCCTTCCATTTTTGTCTTCCTCCTCCTTTCCCATCCCCTTCTTGGCAGCAGCCACATGGCCTCCCTCAGCAACAAGGTTTTGTGATTCTGAAGTCTGGCTTTATACCAGAATGCCTGGGCACTTTTGGAAAATGCAGATTTCTGGATCCGGTCTGTGAACTATTGAATTTAGTGTTCTGTGACCTTAGCTAGAGAATCTGAATTTTTTATGATGCATTTCCAAGTGAGTTCAATGCAGGTGACCTTTCATACTTAGTCTAATCTGAGAACTACAGCCCTGAAAATCCACTAAAGGGGGCAGGAAGAATGAGTGACCAGCAGTATGAAGGGCGTGGCCTCCAAGCATGGCACGTGTCTCTCATTTCTCTTCTTTGCCACTTTGGAGAGTACTAGCCAAACTGCTTGCTTTTCTACTGTTGTTAGTGAGCGTTCCCAACCAGACCAATGCCTCTTTTCTATGGCCCATTGAGTAATGAAACACTGGCTTGTGGTTTTTCCTCTCCTCGCTTGTGCTGGAAAATGGCACAAAATTTTTGCTAGGATTTTCTCTTAATCTTCCACAGCCCTCTCCACTCTTCCATAAATCAGGCAAGTATGTGCCAAAAATAGTCTCCATATATACAAAGGATTGCAATAGGGTTTACCTTCTCTTTCCTTCTTTCTTTCCTTTCTTTCTTTTTTCTTCGTGCTTATTTATTTATTTTTGGTGTTGGGAATTGAACCCAGGATTTTGAGCACGCTAAGCACACACCATCACTGAGCTACATACCCCTGCTCTACTTTTTTAAATGTATATTATATTTTAAATTATTTATTTATTTAGCAGTATTGGGGATTGAACACAGGGCTTTATGCATGCTAGGCAGGCACTCTATCGCTGAGTTGCATCCCTGGCCTTTTCTCATTTTTTACTTTTATTTTGAGGCAGAGTCTCACTAAGTTGTAAGATGAAGCTGGCCTTGAACTTGTTATTTTCCTACCTTAGTTTCCTGAACTCCGGGATTACAGGCATGCACAAGTGCACCTGGCTTCCTTCATGTTTTCTCATGGCTTGATAGTCAATTCTTTATAGTACTGAATAGTATTCCAATTATCTGGATGTATCACAGTATATTCATACATTTGCTTACTGAAGGACATCTTAGTTGCTTCCAAGTCTTAACAACTATGAATAAAGTAATTCTAAACATACATGTGCAGACTTTTGTACAGACATAAGATTTCAGCTCATTCAGGTAAATACAGAGAAGCATAACTGCTGGATGTTCAGTAAGACTATGTTCCTTTTTTTAAGAAACTGCCAAACTAACTTCCAAGTGTCTGTACCATTTTCCATTCCCACTGGCAATGAATGAGAGTTAGATTTATTTAAATTTCAGAGGAGGGGCTAAGGATACAGATCAGTGGTAGAGCACATGCGTGGCATTCACGAGGCCCTGAGTGTTCAATCCCCAGTACTGGGGGGGAAGAAATCATAAAAACCAACTGTTCTAGAATTTTCTGCAGAGGAACTAGCAGATAGGGTAGAATGCAATGAGAGTGGAAACCGACCTCAAGGAAATGGCAAGAGTGTGAAAGAGTAAACAAAAAGAGGGAAGGAAGGGAGCTTTCATTCCTGTTCCTTCTTTGTTTTCCCATTACTAGTAGCTTTCATGCTACCACAGACCCACCCATACACTATTTCTGCACTGGGTTGACGTGAGAGGCAATGATTATGGACTATGAGGTCTGCTTCTTAGAAGAACCAGAACAGGAAGACCCACGTGTGTTCAAGAGGAAGTGAATCTACTATTCCTAGAACATGGTGGCTCTTAAAAATGTGGGTTAACTGAAAGCTTGAAGGCAAACCTTAGCTTCTTATTTTGCCATTCATGGGGTCTTATGTCTATTCAAGTCCTTGGTTTAGCTCAAGGAAACTCAAACTAACTCATCATGCCATAGACATTATCTTCATTCACATACTCACTCTCTCTCTCTCTCTATCTATCTATCTATCTATCTATCTATCTATCTCTATCTCCATCTCTATCTATCTCTCTCTCTCTTTTCCCCACAAAATATTTGTTCAGAGTCTACTATGTACCAGGGTGTATGCTGGGTGCTGGATATGATTAATTCTCTTGTGAATTCAAAGGCAAAGCTCAAAGTAGTTCATTTCTCAAGTTTATCATTAAAGGGCCTCAGACTCTATTGCACAATGAGCAAGTAAAGAGGAAGAGTCCATGTGTCGAGTATTTGGTTTAAAAACAAAGGTCGGGTTTATGCTGAGTTTGTAGTGCCTAATTCTTTGGTCAGGGCTGCTATAAGTGTTCTGCATCAACAATGGTTAATAGAAAGTATGAAGGAGTTAAATGGGACCTATGGAGAATGATGATTGCCTGAATGAATAATTAAATGGGAGGGGTGTATGAGATATATTGCCATTTCAGCAATGTATCACTTCCAAGTGAGTAAATGTGACTCCAGTTGCTTGACTAAGGAATGGACAATTCATATTTTATGACAACTTTTGGGGATAACATGTTTTTCAACAAGTTCCTGGTTTTTGTTCAATTTTCCACTAAAATTATACACATGAGGGAAATAAATGGTTCTGTTAACAAAGGATGAGCTTATCTTTCTCCTCTAGGACCTTGACTGAAGGTCAGAGAAGTTAATGACCAAAATTCTAATGTCATCACTGGAGTCCTGAGAGAATGGTATCCAAAATCTTTGGATATGTCTGATGATACTTTTTATAAACTTTTCATAAGCTTCAAAAGTCAACACAGCTTAGCCATCCTACAGATGACCAGTGGTATATGCTTAGGTCTCATCAACATGATTTTAGGAAAACCATTTTTCATTCTCAGACACCATGTTATAAACTCCTTATAAACAAAGACCCATCTTTCCCCTCCTGTTGTACTACCTTGGCATCAAGCACAGTGCAGGGCATGAAGAGGGAACTCAGTAATGACAAGTACGTGGAAAGACTGAATCTCAGTACCTTTGCATAACAGATTCCAGAGAAATGGAGTAGAGTCACCTGTGTTTCTCATATCAATAGAATTTACTTGCAGATCATATTAGAGGTGGAAGAGATTAGGACTAATATTTGTTTCCAAAGATGCCTCCTCTTGAGCAAAATTGGTTAGGATTAGATTATTCTCCCTGAAGAGCAGCAAACACCAAGGGAAAAGGGTTTTTTGTGCCAAAGGATTTACTGTTGTTGTTTTTTCTGCAACTGCCATTGTGTCTTCGGGTGGGGGTGGGGGCAAGAAAAAGCAAACAAACAAAAACCCTGTAAAACAATTAGAAAAAAAAAAAAAAAACAGTATTGACAAATAAGTAAAAAGAGTTCAGAGAGAGAATAGGACAAATTCTGAGTCCTACAGGGAAATAGAAATAGGCCAAGATATTATTAGTGACCAAATAGTATACTGCAAACTTTAAGCTCCTACATTAAATCCCAGAAAAAGTCTATGAGCTTCTAAAACATACATCTTTCTTTCCAGGCTACAAAATTCCAAAAAACAATGTATGTCCTATACCATATTTTCATGAATTAAGTATTTAAATTTTTTTCATATATATTTTTAGTTGTTGATGAACCTTTATTTAATTTATTTATTTATATGTGGTACTGAGAATTGAACCCAGTGCCTCACACATGCTAGGCAAGTGCTCTACCACTGAGTCACAACCCCAGTCCTGAATTAAGTATTTTTTTTAAAAAAGATGATAATTTCCTTTTGAGGTTGGTACAAAAAATGAGCTAGAAGTGGAACTCTTGAGGGGAGTGCCGAAGGGAGTGGGAATGTGACTTAGATTCCTCACTGTCCTCAGCCCTGCTCCCACCAAGCCATCCTCATTGCTGTTGGAGTTATCTTTCTAAAACTCCCATCAGAACACGTTACTTCCTAACATGACCTAAAAACCTTCAAGAGCTTTCCCTGTCTCTAGAGCACTCATCCTCTGGCTCACGGCCACACCTTCTATCCCTCACACCCTGCATCAGTGACATGGCAACGAGCAGAATGATCTTCGTTGCGAGTCATTCTATTCGACTTGGAAAGACCAGCAGCCACTTCATCAGAGTTTGGTCAGGTCATTGGCTCCATTTCTCTGCAGTCCCCTTGGCTCGGTGACATCTTTATCATCTGGTGAGCTTCCCTTGTTGTAACAAAATGAAAAGCAGTAGCTCTTGGGGGGTCCATGCTTTCTCTTCCACATCCCATAGCAGTTCGCCCATCTCTTTCCCAAACCAAAGCCTTAGGTTTCTTTCTGATTGGACATATGCAGCCCTGACCTAATGTTCCTGAGCAAACCATGGCTGATTTGCTTTAGTCCTGGAGGTCATGCCTCTGTGAACCAACTGTGGCAAGGGAATGGTTTATGCTGACTAGCTAAGGCCAATCAGGGCCTATCCTGGAGCTGGGAATGAGGTCAATTATACTCAACTCCATAGATGAGACACTTGGAGGGAAAGAGAGAATGGATCTGAACAAGCATCTCCAGAGTTCAAACTACTTACTGTTCTTGTCCATGGTTGTTATGGTTTGGATATGAGATGTCCCCCAAAAGCTCACGTGTGAGACAATGCAAGAAGGTTCAGGAGAAATGATTGGGTTGTAAGAGTCTTAACCCAATCACTGAATTAATCCCTGATGGGATTAATTGAAGTGGTCCGGTGTGGCTAGAGGAGGTGGGAATTGGGGTGAGGCTTTGGGGTAAATATTTGTATCTGGCAAGTGAAGACCTCTCTACTTCCTAATCATCATGTGAGCTGCTTCCCTCTGCCATACTCTTCCACCACAATCTAGCTGGCTGTATGTGGACTGAGACCTCTGAAACCGTGAGCCCTTAAATAAACTTTTTGTCCTCCACAATTGTTCTGGTAGGGTCCTTAAGTCAACGCAGCTAAAAAGTCGACTAAGACAATGGTATACTTCCCTGCCCTGTTCCTGGAATGGTCTTTTGCCTTCATATGTCAGGAAAACTCTAACTGCTTCAATTCCAGCACAAGTACCTCATTCTCTGTAGAGTCATTTGGGATCTCTCACCCCAAATGGAATGGATCACTCCCTTCTGTGTGTCATTCATTTTTACTTTTAGGATCAAACCCAGGGAACTCACAGGTGAACCACTCTACCACTGAGCTACACCTCCATCATCCCTGCCTTGTCCCTCTCCTCCCGGGATTGGACCCAGGGGCACTCTGCATCCCTTTTTATTTTATTTTGAGACAGAATCTTCTAAGTTGGGCAGGCTGGCCTTGAGCATGCCATCCTCCTGCCTCAGTCTCCTGAGTAGCTGGGACTAGAAATGTGTGCCACTTCCCCAGGCCAATGTGTCAATGTTATATCCAGGACAGATTTGATTTATTGCCTTTACCCATCATTTATCAACTGTTTGTTGAGTAGATCTCTCTCATCAGGTAGGCCCTGTGGTATTTATCTTTATTCTTAGCACCTATGAAATGACCAGAGGATATATGAATATCCCTTGAATACATTGTGGGTTTTATGGTTCTCCTGAATGTATTGATTACCAAGTTGTGTTCCCTGTGTGTATGTGTGACCTCTTCTGACATCATCTACTCAAGAAAGAGTCCTCAAAAAAATAAAGACTGGAATATAGACAGACTGGAAATAAAATGGCTGCATCTCTCTAGTTGTGGTGCTCTTGGTGTGGATTTGGAAGAAAATAAAGGTCTCTGAGGATGTAGGCCAGTAATACCCTCTGCTTTACGAAGGCAGAAACAAGGCAAGAGACTTCCTTATAGGAACTTCAAGTTGATGACTTGATCAACCAGATCACCTAATTACACGTTAAGTTCCAGCAGCTTGTTGCCTTTATAATTTCTAATCAGAAAGGGGGAGTGTTAGTCAGTTTTTCATTGCTATGACAAAATACCTGAGGAAACAAACTTAAAGGAAGAAAGATTTGTTTGGCTCACGGTTTCAGAGGTTTCAGTGCATGGACACTTGGTCCCATTCTTTTGGGCATTTGGTGAGGCAAAACATCATGGGGGGGGAACACGTCATGGAACAAAGCTGCTTACATCATGGAGGAAGGGAAGGAGAGAGAGAGAGAGACAAAATAACCCTTCAAAAGCAAGCCCACTGTGACCTACTTCCTCCCACTAGACCCCCCGTCCTAATAATGTTTCTGCTACCTCCCAACAGTGCCATCAGTTGGGGACTTGGTCCTTTAGCACATGGCCTTTGGGGGATATTTAAAATCTAAACCATAACAGGGGAGCATACTCTAAATACTATTTCTTTTTACCTCACAGCTCTGGGAAAAGCATGATGCTTTTACCTCTGCTCACTACACAGTGCCTGAGGTCGGAGTAAAGACTCAAACATTCCTAAAATATGAAACAAAATTATTCTCATCGTCAATAAATTTTTAATACACTTACTCTTGGAAGAGTGTGGTGCATATAGCAGAGAAACACAAGAAGCAATTGAACAGTTTTAAGGAAACTAATAATGAATTAGCAAAGAGACGTGTTCTGCAAATAATAATATTGATAATATTAGTAATATTGATGAGCCAAGTGTGGTAGTGCATGCCTATAATCCTCGGGAGACTGAGGCAGGAGGATCAGGAGTTCAAAGCCAGCCTCAACAATTTAGCAAGATCCTGTCTCAAAATAAAAAAATAAACAAATAAAAAGGGCTGGTTAAGTGCCCCTGGTACCCAAATCATCATTATCATCATCATCATCATCATCATCATCATCATCATCCAAAGGGTCTTGGCATTTGGAGAGGAGACATGCACGGCGTCAGATGCTATTATCTGCCATCACAGTTGCAAAAGCAGCAGAAGACAGGCTCTGTGACCTGGGTGAAGTCACATATAAATGTGCCACTAGAAACTATTAATAAGTGTAAGATAGTGTAGTATAAGTCACACATCTGTGATGGCGTAGCAGCAGCGTTTGACTGATTACTGAGTGAGTGATCAGCATGGAATGATATTAGTCAGGGCAGGTTCTTGAAGGAATGAGTCACAGTTTTTTTGATCAAGAGACTGACATGAAATAGATGGTTCTGGAAAAATATTATCTTAGTAACTGGGTAGAGAATGAAATGAGATGGGGGAGCACAAATCAGGGAGACCAGGTAGGAGGCAGTAATGCGGATGAGGTGATGGGAGGTGGACTGGCATGTGGGCGTGAAATGTAGCCTGAGTGGGTTAGAGAAAGGAATGCAGTGGATTGCATAATGACGTGGGCTTTGCAGACAAACTGGCTTGGACTCCAGTCCTGGCTGCACCACTGGCTAGCTGTGTTACTTGGGTAACTAACCTACCTACTCTAAATCTATTCCCTTATCCACAAAAATGCAGACAATAATAATACATGAGTGAGCATTTGTCAGTTTCTGTTTTCTGTTATGGGAACATCCTTTCTGATTTGAGTGAATCAAACCATTCCTCTGTCTGCCTCTGGCAGCAAGGCCAAAGGCACGTGCTTTGAGCCAGGTGAGTTGATACTCGTCCACCTCTCTGTTCTTGGAGGTAGTGATACAAAGGTACTGTGGTCAGTTTGAGACTAAGCAAGGCTCTGTGGTGGGTAGAAGAGTCCAGAATCATAGCAAAACTTGTCCTGGGCAATTGTTCCTGAGATGGAATCTTAACTCTGTGCTCTGCTTCTTTTCTTGGCTCCCTCCACTTTCTAGTCCCCCACCTACGAATGCTGAGGTTGCTTGACAGCATCCTATAAACTCTTTTTCTGCATAAGTTACCTACTGTTTGTTACCAAGAACCCTGTGAGAACACAACCTTGAAGGGCTGTTTTCAGGACTGAACACGGGGGTGTATACCAGGTCCTTAACAGGTACATGCAGGCTAAATGGGTCATTTAAGAAGAAAGCTTGTGACAGAATGGTCATAGATACTGATAACTGGATGTGGAGGAAGAATACAAAGGAAGAATGGGGAAGGTGGTACCAAATTTGTAAACTGCCTTCCTTATCATTGTTCTACCTCTAACAAAAATATGGAGGCTGACGGTAAGACAACCTACTTGAAAGGGTTGGACGGTAATGGCAGAACTTCTCATCAAGCTGTCTGAGAACATGGTATTTTGCCGGCATGACAAAGTCTAAACTTGTTAACAGACACATGAGATACTTCATAACCCTGTCCCAACCTGCTTTTCCAGCCTGATTCTTGCCACTCCCTGAAAAACACCTGATGCTGGAGTCAGATCAAACTCTCAGGGTGCACACTGTGTTATTTTGAGCTCTGAGCCTTTGCACACGGGATCCTCTGTGCCTGCAAAGACATTTTTATTTTTACTTTTTAAATTTTTTTTTTTCTTCCCAGTGCTAGGGATTGAATACAGAGCCTCTTGGATGCTAGGAAAGTGCTTTCACTGAACT
The DNA here is from genome assembly GCF_902686445.1 of Sciurus carolinensis. Taxonomy (NCBI): domain Eukaryota; kingdom Metazoa; phylum Chordata; class Mammalia; order Rodentia; family Sciuridae; genus Sciurus; species Sciurus carolinensis. Next base: position 37,370,424 of record NC_062217.1, read on the forward strand.
CGCCTCCAGCTCCAAATCCTTCTTATCCTCCCTCAACTTTGACCCCTCATTTAAGACTCGCTTTGCATAATTTCTCCTCAGTGAAACCCTTCTAATGCCTTCCAGGAAAAGTTACCCCATAGAATTCTGTTCATACCTCTCTTTGAGATCACATTTTATTCTAATTTTCTCTTGGTCTCTCTCCTGACCTGTGTGGTCCCAGATGACAGGTTCATGGTTTAGCTGTCCTTGTATTGCTGTTGGCTGACATTATCTGGCACATCTGCAGTACTTCACAGGCTCCACAGGCTTTTTGCTGACTACCCAGATTATTTATTTGAAGATAAAAGGGTGTGAATATAAAATAATGAAACCAAGTCAACAATCCGCACACAAAAGTCAGTCTTATTTATTATTTGTTAATGTGTTAAGTAGTAATTAGTGTCTTTTGAATTTCCTAGATCCCAAAGGGCACAGTTCTATTTTAACTCACCTTGTACCCAGGGTTTGGTACCGATAAATGCAATAAAGCAATTAGAATGCTTTTCAAGGTGCTGCTTTGCTATAACCAAAGCAATATGGCTAATACAGTGAAGAGATCACAGCTGAAACCATAGCTATAAAGGGCCAAACAAGCAGCCTTGGTTTTTCTGTAGATATTTTTCTACCTCTAGTCCTTATGAATCAGCCAAGTCACCTTTTCTATATAGGAACCCCTAATTAAAAGAAATACTTCCTTTTATGCCTACCCAACATAGGCTTAAGTAGAAGGTTTCCAAGGAAGCTAGTCATGAAGTCAAAATTTATTTTATTTTCTATTGTTCTTAGAAATTATTCTTTTTAAAATTTTATCTAGAAGATTTTAGAGATTTCATTTTAATTCATCTTTATCCCCCAGCCATCCAGTTTATCTACCTGTGCACAATCAAAGCTATTACTTCCTTGTGCATTCTCCCAGAGATATTTTATGCCTATAAGGAAATATTACTTTTCTCCTATCGCCTTTTACACAAACGTAGCTTGGCACACACAGTCCCGATCTTCCTTTTTTCCCCTGCTAAACAATTTATAACTTGTAGATCTTTTTATACCAGAATATATCAGTACATATCTCTCTACCCGCCTCGCCCCCCAGCTGCATGGTATTCCACTGAATGGATGAACTGAAATCCCTTAAACCAGTCCCCTATCCATAGACCTCCTTTAACTTTGTCCCGATCCTTTCCATTTTATGAACAAGGCAGCAGCTCTTTTAAGACTCCCTTCAAAGTTCCTACCTGACCTCTGCCTCCTTTGTTTTTTAAAAAAATGCGGTCTCTTTTATTTCACAAAGAAAACAGACACTATTAGAGTCCATCAGTTTCCTGCCTCCTGTCCTATTTCACATTCCTTCCATATCAGACAGTGTCCAGCTGTCAGAACAAGCCTTGTTTTCTCTTGCCTCTTGTACCTACCAGGGTGCCATTCCCATTCCTCCTATCCTTGGTTTGCCTGATTCTGCTAACCTTCCAAGACCAAGTTTGGATATCATACCAGAGGGAGTTAATCTGCTCTTGTCGTGTGTTATGTCACTTCCTTGTTTTTCCTGGGTTATGCTGATATGAAATTTGTGTACAAATCTCCCATAAGTCCATGAGCACCTTGAGAGCTAATTCATATCAGGATGCTCAGCACCTAACGTAGAGTCTGATAATAGCAGCTACTCAATAAATATTTATCCAGTAAATGAATAAATCATGTGGGGGAGATGTAAGTATATGCTGTAATGACAGGTACTTGCAGAATGGTAGAACATGCCTTCAACTTTGCACAGGGCAGTGGAAACAACAAATCAAGAGACCAGAAATCAAGGGCCCCAATTCTACGATGGGCATATGCCATACCTGACAACTCAGCAACTTGGAGGCTGAGGCAGGAGAACCCGGTTGCAAATTCTAGGCCAGCCTGAGCAACTTAGCAAGACCCTGTCTCAAAATAAAAAATTAAGAGGTTGGGGAATGTAGCTCAGTGGTGGAGCACTTGTCTAGCTTGCACTAGATCCTGGGTTCCATCGTTAGTAATGCATGTGTGTGCATGTGCACACATACATGCGTGCAGACACACACTTAATTCTATTTCATGGAAACAGGAAACTTTTCCAACATGTTCGCTGCTGCATCCTCAATGCCTAGAAGAAAGGCTGACTCTTCACTGATGCAGAGAAAAAATGAGGGTTTGTGTTCTAATCTACCATAGATGCCCCTTATTTTAATTAGTCTACAAGGAGAAAGCTAGAACCAGGAGGTCTGCAGCTTTTGGGTTAATAAGAGAACATACCCAAAACCCAGGCATGGGTAAATTATCATAATGATCCATGAATTCATTTGACTTAAACAAATCCAACCAATTGACTTTTGCAAATGAATCTTATAAATTAACTTATTTCTTATAGTCACAGGTTTTTCCAAGCTTGGTGTTAACCATATGCTTAATCTGGAAATTGAAACAAAAAAAATTCAAGGTTTATCTTGGGTGGGGTTCTTGATTCCTCCCCTATGATACCAATAAGAGCAATAATGTGACAATTACTGACAGAACCACCATAGATTGAAACTGAAACAAGATTTTTCACCCATCTGGCCTTTTTTTTTTTTTTTTTTTTTGTACCAGGAATAGAACCCAGGGGTGCTTTATCACTGAACCACAACCCCAGTCCTTTTTTAAAATATTTTATTTAGAGACAGGGTCTCTCTGAGTTTCTTATGTGCCTTGCTAAGTTGCTGAGGCTGGCTTTAAACTTGAGATCCTCCTGTCTCAGCCTCCAGAGCCACTGGGATCACAGGCATGCACCACTGTGCCTAGCTTGACCTGTCTCTTAACAGGGGCTCTTCATACGTTTACTCTTCTGTAGTTACCAGAATGCAAATATTTTCCTACTCTCTCTTCCTTTTCTTATTGAACAGAACATACACAATGTCATTTCAAATTCTCCATTAGTTTATGAAAACAAAAGCTTTATATCCTGATCAAATACCATGGCGACCCAATATCATTTTTAAACCAAGACAGAAGATCAAGACAATATCAAAGTTTTATATTTATAGTTTTTATTTCCACACTGTTCAACAAATATTTGTTGACTGAATAAATATTCTGTTGTTTAGCTCTATAATCAGACAATTTTCAGTTAACTTTTCTAGGTCTTGTTTTCCTCATCTAGATAACTGAGTTCAAGTTGCATTTTCTCAAATTATTTTTAATAGTTTAAATCCTTTCTTCAAAGAAAATCATAAGCAGAGATAATACACAGAACAAAGACTGCTCTAGATAAAATGGGTTTGGGAGACCTAAGTTTCCTCCTTTTCATGCCCTTTCTCCTCCTGACCCACTTTACTGAGCCCCAGGATCCTCTATCATCTAAAAACCACCAAACTAGATATGAATACAAATATAAATAAACCTGACTCTCAGACTCATAAGGAGATTTATAGTTGATTGGGTCCAGAGATTCCCAAATTGCATCCTCTCAATTTTTAGGAATTAAACAGGATAAAACCACCCCAGTTAAAGCTTAATTTCTTTGCATTGGATGGTATGACATCAGTTCAACCAATGGCAATTGATTGTTGATGCTAAGCAGAATTAAAAATCATATATAATATATCTTTATCAACAATTAACATGTTAATAATGAACATATTTTAATACACAAAATTTCTTGGACTGGGAGTATAACTCAGAGGTAGAGAGCACTTGCCTATCATGTGCAAAACCCTGGGTTCAATCCCCAGCACCACAAAAATAAAATTAAATTAAATTAAAATAAAAAAAGAAAGAATATAAATTTCTCAACATATGAAAATAAAGGAAAGGGAAAATAAAAGAAACCCATTGGAAGTGAAAAATTAAGAATTATGATAAATTCCATTTCATACAATAGAATGAGGCAGGAAAAGATTAAATGACTTGTCTCATCCCTCACAGGTTACTTAATGGCAGATTTTGCAACAGGACCCAGGACTTTAAATTTCCAGCCCGGTTCTCTTACCTGACCATGTTAACACACTGGGGATTGAACTCAGGGGCACTCGACCACTGAACCACATTCCCAGTCCTATTTTTTATTTTATTTTGAGACAGGGTCTCACTGAGCTGCTTAGTTTGCTGAGGCTAGCTTTGTTATTATTTCCAGAAACCCAGAGTGCTGGGGACTCGAACCCAGGCCGCCAGCATGAGAGGCTAGCACTCTACGAGATGTGCTATATGGCCTGCACGCTGAGGATAACTTTGAACTCATGATCCTCCTGCCTCAGCCCCTGGGATTACAGGCTTGCACCACTGTGCCCAGCTCCATGTTAATGTTTCTACAGAAGAGTAGTGTTTTATCTTTATGTCTCAGAGATCCATTGTCACCATGCAACAGAATGATAGAAAGTCCACGTTGTTTCAGCTTTTCTTATCTGAATCCTTGATGTTTGAAATTGTGTAGAAGATTAGAAGTCATCATAACCTAGAAATTCTTACTTGTCAAATGACTGCTTATAAAACCCACTCGAATAGTTAATCCCATTTAATATTAGCTTACTTCCTCCTTTCCAAGTCACCTCCTTTGTCAGATCTTTAGCCAATGTCTGAATTTTTATACACATTGACAATGCAGCAAAAATACAACACAAATTAACTACTAAGTGAAACTGTCCATCTTCAAAAGGTACAGAATTCTATGATATTGCTGAAGGAAAGCTAACATGTTTAATCCACAGTGAAAGGGAGAAAGACATAGGTGTGGTTCATATTTTAAGTTTTTTGTTGTTGTTTTTGTTTTGCTTTTTTTGCAGTACTGGAGATTGATCCTAAGACCTCACAAGCATTTCACCGCTCAGCTATATTCCTAACCCTTTCTATTTTGAGACAGGTCTCAACAATTTGCCCAGGCTGGCCTTGAACTCAGAATCCTCTTGCTTCAGCCTCCCAAGCAACTGACATTACAGGTGCCTTCCACAATGTTCAGAGGCCTAAAAGTTTCTGTGCACTTACAGAACTGTAACTTGACTTGATGTGTAAACAGAATGTAACCCTATCTGGAAATATACTCTTGTAACAAGTAGCAGAATCTCAGCCAATCCTAGCAGTTTAACCTCCAGTCAACCAAAGGCTGAACCTGAAACAAAAAAAAGACTATGTAGAAGGTAAATGCCAATTGCAACGGTCAGGTTGTTTGTATATGTCACTTTCATTTTCCTGGCTGTAATTATAGCCTGCACAAGTGGTGGGGTTGGGGGACACTGTCAACCAATTTTGGCCCAGACTGCTGCCCAATCCATGAATCACTTCTTTGCTCAAATAAAATGTGCTAAATTTAATTTGTCTCATGTTTTTCTTTTAACAGGTGATATTCAAGAGGTAGACAAGGGCTCGATAAGGGAGGGCCCTGTGGGTCTCACTACTGCTTTTCATTCTGATTGGGATGGGAATTTGGAGTCCTGTAAGCAGGGGAAATAACAATCAGAGTTATCTCTAAAACTTTCCTTTTTCACACCAAAATATATGATTTTGTAATCATGCTTCTGTGATTCTATCCCATAGATGTATCTCCAGGTGTATGAAATGCTACATGTACAAGGTTAATTGTTGTTGCATTATTTGTAAAAGAAAAAAAAAAAACAAAAAACAAAAAAAAACAGACCCAATGTAAAAAGTAAAAGGGTCCTGGTTAAATAAATGGTGGTATGATATGGAATTGTGAAAGTTAGCCAGGAAGAGTTTCATGCGGAAGAGCTTTAGGACAGCAGTAAGTAAACAAAAGTAAGATTCCAAAGAATGTATGCAGCATTTGCAGGTAAATGGATGAAGCTGGAGAGTATCATGCTAAGTGAGGTAAGCCAATCCCCAAAAGTCAAAGGCTGAGTGATCTCTCTGATAAGTGGATGATGATACATAACGGGGGGGGGGGGGGGGGGGGGGGGGGGGGGGCGGGAGGGAGGCAAGAATGGAGGAAGGAGGGACTGTGTAGAGGGAAAAGAGGGGTGGGGAGGGGGTGGGGGGAAGGAGAAATAACAGAATGAGACAAACATCATTACCTTATGTACATGTATGATTAGACAAATGGTGCAACTCTATTTCATGTACAATCAGAGAACAAGTTGTACCCCATTTGTGTACAATGAATCAGAAAGAAAGAAAGAAAGAAGAAAGAAAGAAGAAGAAAGAAAAGAAAAGAAGTAGGCTATCTTTTGTGTAATAAGGTGGGAGTAAATTTGTTTGTATATGCCTTAAACACCCTAAAAGAATTTTTTTTTTAAATTAGACGGACATGATTATCATCAGAGAGTTGAGTTAAGGATTGTGAAGGGGTTGTAAGACTTCTCTGCACATATTTTTCTATAGTGTGTTGAGTGCTGAATCATGTAAATGTTTTACCTAATAAAAATATAACTTTAAAAATCACTCTGGCTGTGGGGTGTGGTGGCGCATGCCTGAAATCCCAGTGGCTAGGGAGGCTGAGGCCGGAGAATTACAAGTTCAAAGCCAGCCTCAGCAAAAGTGAGGCGCTAAGTAACTCAGTGAGACCCTGTCTCTAAATAAAATACAAAATAGGACTGGGGATGTGGCTCAATGATCGAGTGCCCCTGAGTTTAATTCCCAGTACCACCTCCTGAAAACCCCCAAAAAAATCACCATGGGAAGAGAAGATATTAAGAACATAAGAGTGGAAGCTGCCCAATAAATCTCAAGTATAGCCCTATGTTTTAGGGGTGAGTGAGATGAAACTCAACAGCAAAAATTTTAAGCAAAATAACATGTGGGGAAGGAATGTAAAACATTCAGGGGGTTGACTGTAATTATTAGGGCAGGTAATTAAGTTTCCTGGTTTTTAAAAAATTTGACTCATGATAAAAGGAAATTTTGATGTACTATTTTAATTTTCAGTAACAAATAAGCATGTTTATAGAGAAAAAAAGGAGCTGAGAATGTAGCTCAGTGGCAGAGTGCGTGCCTAGCATGTGTAAGGCCCTGGGGTCAATCCCTAGCACCACACACACAGAAAGAGAGAAAAAGAGACAGAAGAAAAGTAGAAGCTGGGAGTGTTTAGAAAACCTCTAACATAGTCCAAGCAAGAGCTGATGAGGCTGTTCCTGGGAGGCAGCAGAGGAGGCGGCAAGAATAGAGTAGTGGTTTGGGAGTGCAAGCCAGTTGGACTTGCTCATGGATTGGATATAGTATGTGCAAGAGGGAAAATAATCAAGGATGACTTGTAGATATTTAACTCGAGCAGATGTAGGAGAGAAGATAGGGTGGAGGCAGGGAAGAGGGACAGGGAATACTGAGAATCAAGAGGTATGTTTTGAACACACAAACCCACTATGTCTCAAGTTTTTAATTCTGTGAATATTTCAATGCAATTGACACAGGTATTAAAATAGGTTAGAAATCATAACTAACCTAGAGCTTATATGTCCTTTATATATTTTTTCATCTATATGAGCAATATATATATATATATATATACATATATATGTATGTATATTATTTTTTCAAATGCTGTAGTTATTCACCTATTTTTTTCTTAAAGCCATAGAACTCTCAGCTGGGCTCAGTGGTGCACACCTCTAATCTCAGTGGTTCAGGAGGCTGAGGCAGGAGGATCACAAGTTTGAAACTGGCCTCAGCAACTTAGCAAGACTCTCAAAAAATGAATGGATGAATGAATGAGTGAATAAATAAATAAATAAACAAACAAATAAATTCAAGGGCTGGTGATGTAGCTTAGTGGTAAACTTTCCTTGGGTTCAGTTCCCAGGACCACTAAAAAAACAAAATAAGACAAAGCAAAATAACAGCAATTAAAAAAAAAAAAAAGACATGGAACTCTAAAACATTTATTTCAAAGTGACCCTAAGTGGCAAATTTGTTGCTTAATTTGTTTTCTATATAGTAATTTTATTTTTTTAATGTGGTGCTGAGAATTGAACCCAGTGCCTCAAACATGCTAGGCAAGCTCTCTACCACTGAGCCACCACCCCAAACCTCAATTTCAGTTTTTCTTTTTTTTAAGGTTTTTTTTTTTTATTGTAAACAAATGGGATACATGTTGTTTCTCTGTTTGTACATAGAGTAAAGGCATACCATTTGTGTAATCATAAATTTACATAGGGTAATGTTGGTTGATTCATTCTGTTATTTTTTCCCTTCCCCCACCCCTCCCATCCCTCTTTTCCCTCTATACAGTCCTTCCTTCCCCCATTCTTGCCCCCCAACCCTAACTCTAACCCTAAAACTAACCCCTCCCACGCCCCATTACGTATCATCATCCACTTATCAGCGAGAACATTCTTCCTTTGGTTTTTTGAGATTGGCTTATCTCACTTAGCATGATATTCTCCAATTTCTTCCATTTGCCTGCAAATGCCATAATTTTATCATTCTTAATGGCTGAGTAATATTCCATTGTATATATGTGCCACAGTTTCTTTATCCATTCACCAACTGAAGGGCATCTAGGTTGGTTCCACAATCTGGCTATTGTGAACTGAGCAGCTATGAACATTGATGTGGCTGTATCTCTGTAGTATGCTGATTGTAAGTCCTTTGGGTATAGGCCAAGGAGTGGGATAGCTGGGTCAAATGGTAGTTCCATTCCAGGTTTTCTAAGGAATCTCCATACTGCTTTCCAGAGTGGCTGCACTAATTTGCAACCCCACCAACAAAGTATGAGTGTACCTTTTTCCCCACATCCTCGCCAACACCTGTTGTTGCTTGTGTTCTTGATAATCGCCATTCTAATTGGGGTGAGATGGAATCTTAGGGTGGTTTTGATTTGCATTTCTCTTATTACTAGAGATGTTGAACATTTTTCCATATGTTTGTTGATTGCTTGTAGGTCTTCTCCTGTGAAGTGTCTGTTCATTTCCTTAGACCATTTGTCGATTGGATTATTTGTAGTCTTGGTGTTGAGTTTTTTGAGTTCTTTATAGATTCTGGAGATTAGTGCTCTATCTGAAGTATGATTGGCAAAGATTTTCTCCCACTCTGTAGGCTCTTTCTTCGCATTGCTGATAGTTTCCTTTGCTGAGAGAAAGCTTTTTAGTTTGAATCTATCCCAGTTGTTGATTCTTACTTTTATTTCTTGTGCTATGGGAGTCCTGTTGAGGAAGTCTGGTCCTAAGCCGACATGTTGAAGCTCTGGACCTACTTTTTCTTCTATAAGATGCAGGGTCTCTGGTCTGATTCTGAGGTCCTTAATCCATTTTGAGTTTAGTTTTGTGCACGGTGAGAGATATGGGTTTAATTTCATTCTGTTGCATATGGATTTCCAATTTTCCCAGCACCGTTTGTTGAAGAGGCTATCTTTTCTCCATTGCATATTTTTGGACCCTTTGTCTAGTATGAGAAAATTATATTTATTTGGGTTTGTGTCCGTGTCCTCTATTCTGTACCATTGATCTACCTGTCTATTTTGGTACCAATACCATGCTGTTTTTGTTACTATTGCTTTGTAGTATAGTTGAAGGTCTGGTATTGCAATACCCCCTGCTTCATTTTTCCTGTGAAGGATTGCTTTAGCTATTCTGGGTTTCTTATTCTTCCAGATGAATTTCATGATTGCTTGTTCTATTTCTGTAAGGTATGTCGTTGGGATTTTAATTGGAATTGCATTGAATCTGTATAGCACTTTTGGTAGTATGGCCATTTTGACAATATTAATTCTGCCTATCCAGGAATATGGGAGATCTTTCCATCTTCTAAGGTGTTCTTTAATTTCTTTCTTTAGTGTTCTGTAGTTCTCATTGTAGAGGTCTTTCACCTCTTTTGTGAGATTGATTCCCAAGTATTTTATTTTTTTCGAGGCTGTTGTGAAAGGGGTAGTTTTCCTAACTTCTCTTTCTGAAGATTCATCACTTATGTATAAAAATGCATTAGATTTATGAGCATTGATCTTATATCCTGCTACTTTACTAAATTCACTTATGAGTTCTAAGAGTTTTCTGGTGGAATTTCCTGGTTCCTCTAAGTATATACTCATATCATCAACAAATAGGGATAGTTTGAGTTCTTTTCCTATTCGTATCCCTTTAATTTCTTTGGTCTGTCTAATTGCTCTGGCTAGAGTTTCAAGGACGATATTGAATAGGAGTGGTGAAAGAGGGCATCCCTGCCTTGTTCCAGATTTTAGGGGGAATGCTATCAGTTTTTCACCATTTAGAATGATATTAGCCATGGGCTTAGCGTAGATGGCCTTTACAATGTTAAGGAATGTTCCCACTATCCCTATTTTTTCTAGTGTTTTGAGCATGAAGGGGTGCTGTATTTTATCAAATGCTTTTTCTGCATCTATTGAAATAATCATGTGATTCTTGACTTTAAGTCTGTTGATATGGTGAATTACATTTATTGATTTCCTGATGTTGAACCAACCTTGCATCCCTGGGATGAAACCCACTTGATCATGGTGCACTATCTTTTTAATATGTTTTTGTATGCGATTTGCTAAAATTTTGTTAAGAATTTTTGCGTCAATGTTCATTAAGGATATTGGTCTAAAATTTTCTTTCCTCGATGTGTCTCTGTCTAGTTTAGGTATCAGGGTGATATTGGCTTTATAGAATGAGTTTGGGAGAGTTCCCTCCTCTTCTATTTCATGGAATACTTTGAAAAGTATTGGAATGAGCTCTTCTTTAAAGGTTTTGTAGAACTCGGCTGAGAACCCATCAGGTCCTGGACTTTTCTTTGTTGGTAGGCTTTTGATGACTTCTTCTATTTCATTACTTGAAATTGGTCTATTTAAATTGTGTATGTCCTCCTCGTTTAGTTTAGGCAATTCATATGTCTCTAGAAACTTGTTGATATCTTCGAAATTTTCTATTTTGTTGGAGTATAGATTTTCAAAATAGCTTCTAATTATGTTTTGTATTTCACTCGTGTCTGTTGTGATATTTCCTTGTTCATTCTGAATTTTGGTGATTTGGGTTTTCTCTCATCTTCTCTTTGTTAGCGTGGCTAAGGGTTTAACAATTTTGTTTATTTTTTCAAAGAACCAACTATTTATTTTGTCAATTTTTTGTATTGTTTATTTTATTTCAATTTCATTGATTTCAGCTCTGAGTTTAACTATTTCTTGTCTTCTACTACTTTTGGTGTTGGTCTGTTCTTCTTTTTCTAGGGCTTTGAGCTGTAGTGTTAGGTTGTTTATTTGTTGAGTTTTACTTCTTTTATTGAATGCGCTCCATGAAATAAATTTTCCTCTAAGTACTGCTTTCATATGTCCCAGAGATTTTGATATGATGTTTCTTTGTTCTCATTTACCTCTAAGAATTTTTTAATTTCCTTCCTAATATCTTCTGTTATCCATTCATCTTATAATAGCATATTGTTTAATCTCCAGGTGTTGGAGTAATTTCTGTTTTTTACTCTTTCTTTTATTTCTAATTTCAATCCATTATGATCTGATAGAATACAAGGAAGTGTCTCTATCTTCTTGTATTTGCTAACATTAGCTTTGTGGCATAATATACGGTCTATTTTAGAGAAGGATCCATGTGCTGCTGAGAAGAAAGTGTATTCACTCTTGGTTGGATGGTATATTCTATAAATGTCTGTTAAGTCTAAATTATTGATTGTGTTATTGAGTTCTATGGTTTCTTTGTTCAATTTTTGTTTGGAAGATCTGTCCAGTGGTGAGAGAGGCATGTTAAAATCACCTAGTATTATTGTATTATGGTCTATTTGGTTTCTGAGACTGAGAAGGATTTGTTTGACATACATGGGTGAGCCACTGTTTGGGGCATAGATATTTATGATTGTTATGTCTTGCTGATTTATGGTTCCCTTAAGCAGTATGAAATGTCCTTCTTTATCCTTTCTGACTAACTTTGGCTTGAAGTCCACATTATCTGAAATGAGGATGGATACCCCAGCTTTTTTGCTGGGTCCATGTGCATGGTATGTTTTTTCCCATCCTTTCACCTTTAGTCTATGGGTATCTCTTTCTATGAGATGAGTCTCTTGCAGGCAACATATTGTTGGATCTTTCTTTTTTATCCAGTCTGCCAGTCTATGTCTTTTGATTGATGAATTCAGGCCATTAATATTCAGGGTTATTATTGAGATATGATTTGTATTCCCAGTCATTTGACTCATTTTATTCATTTATTTGTTTATTTTTGACACGACTTGGTTCCTCTTTATTTGAGAGTTCCTTTAGGATAGCTCCTCCCTTTGCTGATTTGCTTCTTTGTTTTTCATCTCTTCCTCATGGAATATTTTGCTGAGAATGTTCTGTAATGCTGGCTTTCTTTTTGTATATTCTTTTAGCTTTTGTTTATCATGGAAGGATTTTATTTCATCGTCAAATCTGAAGGTAAGTTTTGCTGGGTATAAGATTCTTGGTTGGCATCCATTTTCTTTTAGGACTTGAAAAATCTTATTCCAGGCCCTTCTAGCTTTTAAGGTCTGGATTGAAAAATCTGCTGATATCCGTATTGGTTTCCCCCTGAATGTAATTTGGTTCTTTTCTCTCACAGCCTTTAAAATTCTGTCTTTATTTTGTATGTTAGGTATTTTCATTATAATGTGCCTTAGTGTGGGTCTGTTGTAATTTTGTGTATTTGGAGTCCTATAAGCCTCTTGAACTTGATTTTCCATTTCATTTTTCAGATTTGGGAAATTTCCTGATATTATTTCATTGAATAGTTTGTTCATTCCTTTGGTTTGTTTCTCTAAGCCTTCCTCAATTCCAATAATTCTCAAATTTGGCCTTTTCATGATATCCCATAGTTCTTGGAGATTCTGTTCATGATTTCTTACCATCTTCTCTGTTTGTTCATCTTTGTTTTCAAGGTTAAATATTTTGTCTTCAATATCTGAGGTTTTGTCTTCCAGGTGTTCTATCCTATTGGTTGTGCTTTCTATGGAGTTCTTAATTTGGTTTATTGTTTCCTTCATTTCAAGGATTTCTGTTTGGTTTTTTTTCAATATCTCTAACTCTTTATTGAAATGGTCTTTTGTTTCCTGTATTTGCTCTTTTAACTGTCGATTGGTGCGTTCATTCAATGCCTGCATTTGCTGTTTCATTTCATCATTTGCTTCCCTTATCATGTTAATTATGTACATTCTGAACTCCCTTTCTGACATTTCTTCTGCCATGCTGTCATCGGATTTTATTGATGTAACATCCAGATTTGTTTGAGGCATTTTCTTCCCTTGTTTTCTCATGTTGTTCAGGAATCAGTGGGTCATTAAGATATTGCAGATTTCCTCGATTGACTTATAATGTCCCTGAAGATTGCTAGTGTATCCCCTCTTATCCTTCAGTAGCCTGAAGTCTTGGAGGAAGTTGATAATGCGGTGCTCCACAAGGAAGCTGCCTCTCTAGGGGTGGTGACCCTCAGGTGGGGTATATTCCCTGCTAGTGGGCAGAGGTGCCTCCACTTGTTGACCAATGGTCATCCAAAGGGGAACTAGGCTGCGGGCTGAGGCAAGGCCTGTTTGGGCCTGTGTCTCTGGTTTTACCGTCCTTGTGGGAAAACCTCATCCAGCGGGGAAGACTCACCTGGTGGGGAGGTCTCGCTGGTCAGTTCCCCTCCTAGAGGTTCCCCTCAGTTCACAACTACCGCCTGGGCAGGGCAGCCTTCCCAGGCAAAGTTCCCAGGGGCCCAGACCTACCTCCCGGGCCTGGGAGCCTCACCCTTCGCAGACGAGTCTCCTTAGGTTGCCCCTCCTCAGAGAATCTGCCCGCAGTCCTGGAACCTTTGCTCCGCCCCTTGGCTTGTCTCTGTGTAGCTCTTTCACCAAAAGGCGCCTAGATCCCCCGACCATGCTTTGCACCTAATCGCCTGGCTATGCGACCCCTCCTCTGAGCAGCCACCTGGAGCCTCGTACATATGCTCCGAGCCCCAGTGACCCGCTGCTCGCCTCTTCCTCCAGGCAGCCACCCAGTGTTCGTGTGGGCTCTTGGAGACCAAGCAACTCACTGCGCACCTCCACCTCCTCAGGACAGCCTCCCCCATTGTTCAGGAGGTTGCTGAGTCCAAACAGCTCGCCGCCCAGCTCTTCCTCTGGCAGCCGCCGGAGCCCCGGTGGGTTGCTCTGAAACCAAGCATTGTGCTGCACGGCCTCCTCTGCAAAGCTCCCCGCTGTCCGTGTTCACTGCTCCAGCGGGGAGAGGGGTATCTTGTCGCCTGGGCAGGGCAGCCTTCCCAGGCAACGTTCCCAGGGGCCCGGACCTACCTCCTGGGCCTGGGAGCCTCACCCTTCACAGACGAGTCTCCTTAGGCTGCCTCTCCTCCTAAGTTTTTTATAGGTATACAATATAAAGCATTATGGGGCATAACAGGTTAAGACAGACAAGCCTCTTAGATATCAAAATGAAGATGGAGATGTCTACAACTATAAAGAAACATCAGAAGGATGGTGACAGCAGAGTTGTTTCCAGAGAATTAGTTCAAAATGAAAGAATTGAGAGGCCTTGGGAAAAGTTAGTAAAACCCTTACACACATTTTTGTTAAAATGTCCATCTTCATTATCGTGCTACACAAATAAAATATAAAATGAAGAATTTCATCTGTGCTAGTATAAAATTTTGTTCAAAAAATTAAATCCCAAAATTCCAATCACTCAATTTATTCTTAGTTCTAAGAGTAAGGAGATAGTTATCATTTTAGTCATTTAAAAAAAATGACGTATATAATAAACATATTTTCACAATTTTTTTGAACTTCGCACATAAAATATTTAACATGGAATATTGACTTCTAATATTAAAGAATTTTAAAGGCTCTGTCTATGTATTTATTATATATACATGTACATTCTACATATAGAAATACATATATCCTATCTAGTTTTTTTCCTGTTTGTCTATATTTTAAGTTCAATTTTCTGGGCATAAGGTTTTTTAGGTCATTAAATGTATAATTATATATATATTTTGGCAATACTGGGGATTGAACACAAGGCCTCACATATGCTAGGCAAGCACTCTACCATTGAACTACACTCCTAGTCATTTTTTAAAATTTTTTATTTATCATTTCAGTACCCAGAAGCACTTTACCAATGGGCCACATCCCCAGCCCTTTTTATGTTTTATTTTGAGACAGGATCTTACAATGTTTTGTAGGTATTCACTAAATTGCTGAGGCTGACCTTGAACTTGAGATCCTCTTGCATCAGCCTCCCAAGCCACTGGAATTACAGGCATGCATCACTGCGCCCAGCTTAAATTTTATTTTTGAGACATACTCCCATTAAGTTGTCCAGGCTGGCTGAGTGTAGCTCAGTGGTAGAGCACTAGCCTACTCAGACGCAACTGAGCTACATTCTCTATCCTTTTTATTTTTTATCTTGAGACAGGGTCCAGTTATTGCTAAGTTGTTCAGGCTGGCCTCAAATTTGAGATCCTAGCCTCAACCTCCTGAGTAGCTGGGATGAAAGGTGAACATCACTATACCAGGCAAATGCATAATATGTTTTTTTATTCTTCTGCCTTTGTTACTTTCCCAAAAAACAAACAAACAAAAAATCTATATCCACAAGTATATAAGTAATCTAAGGGAAATTATATTTTTTCAATAACTTATGCATTCATTAAAAATTTTTATATTAAAACCTTTAACCTTCCAAACTTTTTATTTTATCTCTTGAGTAGGACTCTGTATTTTCTCCTACTGTTTAGGCAATTATACCAACACATATGCCATAATGCATCCTTTCTTTCCTCATTTGAAATGCTGTCATTAACATATGACAAATTCTTAAATAAATTTAAATCAACTTCTGGACTTTTAATTCTGATTGTTCTGTCTGTAAGTCCCTTTGCTGTTCAATACATTTAATTCATGTAGTTTTGTAACATATTTGGATATAAAGACTCTTATCTCTATATTTTTTAAAACTATAATATCTTTAATGCTTAAGTCTATTTTCTTTTTCAAAATGTAGATTATTCTTGCATTCTTACATGTCTATTCTTTGGCATGTTTATTTAATGTCAATTTTGGCATATTTTCTGCCCCCCCCCATTCTTTTGGGACTTTAATTAAGATGCCACTAAATTTATACATTAATTTAGAAAGAACTCACTTTTCATAATATTAAAATATCCAGAAGGATTGTGGGGTGTAGCTCAGTGAGAGTGCTCTCCTAGCATGCACAAGGCCCTGGGTTTGATTCTCAGCAGAGAGGGCTAATGTGGACACATACATACATGCACATACACACATTCACACATCCAGAAACATAGTTCAGCCTTCTGTTTATTAAGGTCTTTAGAACCCTTGGTTAGGATTTATAGATACTTCATATGGCCTGTAGATTTCATGTTCAATTCATCCTTTTTTATTTGTTTGTTTTGTTCTTTTAATAGCATATATTTTCTTCTGGGTGCAGTATGTCTGCCTGTAATCCCAGTGACTTGGGAGGCTGAGACAGAAGGATCACAAGTTTGAGGGCAGTCTCAGAAACTTAGCAAGACACTGTTTCAAAGTAAAAAATAAAAAGGACTGGGGATGTGACTCAGTGGTAAAGCACCCCTGGTTTCAATCTCCAGCAACCCACCCACAAAATAGTATATAGTATATACAGCGCTCTCTCTCTCTCTCTCTCTCTCTCTCTCTCTCTCTCTCTCTCTCTCTTTCAGTGGGGAATGAACACAGGAAGTTGCATATGATAGGCAGGTTCCCTACCACTGACCTACATACCCAGCCCCCAATTCTTATTAAGTGGGATTTTTTTCATTATATATTCTAACTCTTACCTAGCTTGATGAATGGCGGTTTTTTGTTTGTTAGTGGTTCTTGTTGTTTTGAAGTATTGGGTTACATCACCATCCCTTTTTATTTATATATATTTTTTTATTTTGAGGCAGGGTCTTGCAAAGTTGCTAAGAGTTCACTAAATTGTTCAGGCTGGCCTCTAACTGGCAATCTTCCTGCCTCAGCCTCCTGAATCACTGGGATTACAGTGTGTGCCACTGCATATGGCATGACTGGTTTTAAGTGAAAGCGTGACATATAATTCACATTCTGTAAGAGTCATCCTTCTAAAGTGTACATGTCAGTCTTTTATAGTATGTTCATAAGGTCATATAGACAATCACCATTACCAACTTTTAGAATGTTGTCATTACCCCAAAAAGAAACCCCATGCCCTTTAGCAGTGACTCTCCATTTCCCTTGCCCTATGTGTCTCTTCTTAGCTGTTCCTGATCTCCATTCCTGATCTGTATAAGGAAACTTTAATCACAAATATACCTTTTTCTTAAGATCTGTGAGTCACTCTAATGAATTATCAAACCTAAATCGATCATGGAAAGCCCTGAATTTTTAGACAGTTATTGGGAAGTGCAGGTGGCCTGGGGAGCCCGGAAGCATGACTGGAGTCTGAAGTAAGGACAGTCTTATGCAGACTGTCCTTTCACTGTGGGGTCTGCGTTAATTGGTGGTCAGGGTCAGGACTGAATTGCAATATCCATAGTTGGGGTTGAGACAGAACGAGCATTGTCTTATCATTTCCTGAGACTGGGTAATTTATAAGTACCGGAAATACTTTTGGAGTCTGGGAAATCCAGATCAAAGTGCCATCAGATTTGGTGTCTGCTATCTTCACAGATAGTGACTTCCGGTGTGACCTTGCAGAACAGAAAAACAAAGGGTTCTCTTAAGACTCTTTTATAAGGGCACTGACACCATTCTTGAGGGCTCCAGATGCCCCACTTCCAGGAGCCTCACTTCCCAACACCACTGGACTGGGGATTAAATTTCATGATATATATCTTTGGGGACACAAATATTCATACCCTAGCAAGTTATCTTTTCATGCTTTTTGGACATTTATATATCTTCTCTGGAGGACTGTCTGTTTCATTCCTTTGATATTTGTTTTTATCTTCTTACTCTTGAGTAGTAAGAGTTCCCTATAACTTGTGAATACAGGTCCCTTATCAAATATGTGATCTGAAAATATTTTCTCCTCTTCTGTATGTTGTCTTTTTACTTTCTTGGTTGAATTCCTTTAAAGTGCAACAAGTTTAGATTTTGACCAAGTCCAGTGTATCTATTTCTTGTTTTTTTTGGTTGTGCTTTTGGTGCAATATCTAATAAACCATTGCCTAATTCAAGGTCACAGAGATTTACTCCTACCTTTTCTTCTGAGTTTGGTAATTCTACCTCTTACTTTTAGGTTGATGACCCATTTTCAGTTAATGTTTGTGGATGTGTGAGGTAGGGTCCAACTTCCTTCTTTTGCATGTAGATCTCTAGTATGCCAGCACCTAATGTATCAACTTCTAAACATTCTGCAACTGCCCACCTCTCATTGGTTCTAACAATTTTGGTGGGTTTCTCTATTTTCTTCAAGTAGATAATGTCATGTACAAATGATAATTTTGGCTCTCCCTGACAATATTTATATTTGTTATTTTATCTCCTCAGATAGTAAAAAAAAAAAAATGTTGATTACAATATCTTTGTATTTTTCACTTTTTGGTAATGTTTCCAGTTTGGCCACCACTAAGTGTAACACTTTGTGCTCACTTTGTGCTCATAATGAATGTCTTTCAGTACTTGCTACTATATTTGTATTTTTTTGTTACTGATGTATGATGAAGAAACATGGCATAACTGTAAAATCTTTTACAATTATAATTTAGGCCAGGAGAGGTGGTGCATGCCTGTAACCCCAGCATATTGGGAGGCTGAGGCAGGAGGATCACAAATTCAAAGCCATTCTCATTTAGTGAGGCCATAAGCAACTTAGCAAGACCCTGACTCACAATTTAGTGAGGCCCTAAGTGACTTAGCAAGACCCTGTCTCAAAATAAAAAATAAAAAAGGCTGGGGATGTGGCTCAGTGGTTAAGTACCCTGGGCTCCAACCCTGGTACCAAATAATAATAATAATAATAATAATAATAATAATAATAAACAAAATAATATTTTAGAATATATTGGTCTAGTTTCTACTGGAATATGACTGCTATGGTTTATGTTTCAACATTAATATATTGAAATTTTAATTCCTAAATGCATATGTTAATAGTATGTGGAGTTTGAGTTTTAGAAGTAATTAAGATTAGATGAGGTCACGAGGGTAAGACCACCCCAGGATAACACTGTGGTTTTCTAAAAAGAGGAAGAAAGATTGAGCTAGCTTGCTCTGTCTCACCATATGATGCACCCTGCCATGTTATGACACAGTAGAAGGACCCTCCCAGAAGCAGAGCACATGCCAGCACCATGATCTTAGATGTCCCAGCCCCCAGAACCATGAGCCAAATAAACCGCTTGTACATATAAATTACCCAGTCTCAGACATTTTGTTATAGCAACAGAAAATGGACTAAGACAGTGGTTTAGTATTTATTGGAAAGAGGTTCATTTGACAAGTTTCTGTTGTTGTTGTTTGGTGAGGGGATCAAATCCAGGCCCTTAAGAAGGCTGGGCAAGCATTCTACCACTCCCATCCCCAGTCCTTTTTATTTTTTATTTTGAGACAGGGTCTCTCTAAGTTGCTTAGGGCCTCACTGAGACTGGCTTTCAACTTGCAATCCTCCTAAGTTGGGATTACAGATATGTGCCACCACACCAGCCTGAATGTAATATTTTTCTAAAGCAATTATCCAGTGCAGTTTATCTATTTTTTAAAAAATAAGTTCTACATAAATGATATGGTGCTTTCGACCCTATATAAGAGAGGACTAATATATTTTTAAAACTAAATCAATTAGGGCTGGAGTTGTGGCTCAGTGGTGTGCACTTGCCTAGAATATGTGAGGCCCTGGGTTTGATCCTCAGCACCACATAAAAAATAAATTAAAAATATAAAGGTATTGGGGGTTGGGGAGATAGCTCAGTCAGCAGAGTGCTGCTTTGCAAGAACAAGGCCCTGGGTTCGATCCCCAGCACCGCAAAAATAAATAAA